>NC_136061.1:153207187-153708933 GCF_964261635.1 Lissotriton helveticus
AGAGTGCGCAAAACGGCCACCCCTCCTCACCTCGGAATCCAAGCAGTAATGCTTCGCGAAGTGTGGAGGGAGGACCAAGTTGCGGCTTTACAAATGTCCAACACAGAAACAGCCCTGGACAAGGCAGAGGTAGATGACTTAGCCCTGGTAGAATGAGCCCTAATCCCTTCAGGAGGCTCGGTACCAGCCAGGGAGTAGCAGCTCTTGATGCACAAGATAATTCACCTGGATAAAGTGCGCTTGTGCACCGCCTTGCCCTTCATACGTCCAGCATAGCTCATAAAGAGCTTTTCATCCTGACCGAAGTCCTTTGTTCTGTCCAAATAGAAACTAATCGCCCTTTTTGGATCCAAGCGATGAAGCCTCTTCTCCTCTTTGGAAGGGTGAGGGGGAGGATAGAAAGTAGGAAGGGTAATGGACTGTCCTAGATGGAAGGGAGTTATCACCTTAGGCAGAAAAGCAGCTCTAGTCCTGAGAACCATCTTTTCAGCTTAAATGGTCAGAAACAGAGGCTTTGAACTCAAAGCCTGAAGCTCACTCACCGTCCTAGCCAAAGTGATAGCCACAAGAAAGACCGTTTTAAATGACAACAGTCTCAAAGGACAACTGTGCATAGGCTCAAAGGAGGAACCCATTAAAAAAGTTAACACTAGATTTAAATCCCACTGAAGCATAATAAAAGGAGTGGGAAGAAACATGTTCGTCAGCCCCTTAATGAACTTTAAGACTATTGGAGACTTAAAAAGAGAAGGCTGACAAAGAAAGGCCGACAAAGCCGACAAATATCCTTTAACAGTGGCCACAGCACAACCCTGCTGAGCCAAATGAAGTGAAAAACAAAGAACATCAGAAAGATGTGCTTTCAAAGGATCAATAGATTTCTCTGCACACCATCTAACAAATTCCGACCACCTGTAGGAGTAGATAGAGTTGGTGGAGTGTCGCCTGGCCGATAAAATAACATCCACCACGTCAAACGAGAGAGAAAAAGGATTCAGGTTGCCCCATTCAATCACGAGGCATGAAGGTGCAGGCTCTGGAGGTGGGGGTGTAGAACCTGCCCCTCCATCTGAGAGAGGTGGTCTGTCCTGAGAGAGCGATGGAGCAGAGGGTGCGACGAGAGGTGAAGAAGGTCCATGTACCATACCCTTCTTGGCCAATCCAGGGCGATCAATATAACTTGGCCTCGTTCTTGGCAAATCTTCCTCAGAACCTGAGGAATCAAGGGTATGGGAGGAAACACGTAAAGGAGTTGCAAGCTCCAACTCAACTGAAACGCATCCCCCAACGCTCCCTGCCTCGGAAACTGGAGACTGCATAATGACGGGCAATGCGCGTTCTGGAGAGTGGCAAACAGGTCCACCCGAGTAGTTCCGCACATCTGAAAGATGTGACGAACTACCTCTGGATGAAGCCTCCACTCATGGTCGGCAGAAAACTGCCGACAGACTGTCCGCATGTACGTTCAGCACCCTGGCCAGATGATTTGCTATCAAGCAAATCCGATGGTCCTGAGCCCAGGACCAGAGCCGCAACGCCTCTCTGTAGAGACGTTACGACCCTACTCCTTCCTGCTTGTTGATATACCACATTGCGGCAGTGTTGTCCGTCAGGACTTGAACTGACTGACCGCGGATGGAAGGGAGAAAAGCCTTGAGCGCAAAACGTATCGCCCGCAATTCCAGAAGGTTGATGTGAAGCAACCTTTCCTCTGGATACCAAAGACCCTTGATCTCCAGATCCCCCAGATGAGCACCTCACCCTAGGGTAGAGGCATACGTTATCACTGTGGCCTCCAATGGAGGAAGATAAAAAGGCTTTCCATGAGACAGGTTGCCCTCCAAACTCCACCAAGACAGATCCGCTGCAGCTTCTCAGGAGATCCTGACTGACTCCCCGGGATCTCCATTGTGTTGATACCAATGCCTGCGGAGACACCACTGGAGCGCCCTCATGTGCCAGTGTGCATGGTTGACCAACAGGATGCAGGAAGCGAACAGACCGAGCAGGCGAAGGACCTTCAGAACCGGAACAACCGCTCCATTGTAAAACAGGGAATCATTTTCTGAATGTCGAGAATCCTTTGCGGAGGACGGAATGCCCGACACACAGTGGTATCCAGCACTGCCCCTGTGAACAGGTTGCGCTGAGAGGTCACCAGGTGAGACTTGGGTACATTTATCCAAAAAAACTATTCGTACAACAGCTGGGTTGTAACCTGCAGATAATGATTTACCATCTCTGGAGACTCTGCCTTCAACAGCCATTCGTACAGTTAGGGGAAAACTGGAATCCCCGATCTCCTGAGATGGGCAGCCACCACGGCCATCACCTTGGTGAAGACTCAAGGTGCGGTAATAAGACCAAAAGGAAGGACCGCAAACTGGTAGTGTTGAGATCCAACGGAGATACTTCCTGTGCAACTTCAGGATTGAGATGTGGAAATACGCATCCTGCAAGTCCATGGACACCATCCAGTCCTCTTGTTGCAGCGCCTGAAGAACCTGCGCTAGAGTGAGCATCTTGAAACTCTCCTGCTTGAGAAACAGATTCAAGATTCTGAGGTCCAGGATAGGACGTAACCTGCCATCCTTCTTGGGGATCAGGAAATACCGGGAGTAGCTACCCTGACCCCTTTCCTGCTCCGTAACCACCTCTATCGACCTTTTTGTAACAGGGTAAGTACCTCCTTCTGAAGGAGAAGCAAATGATTCTCTGTGCAAAACCCCTGGCAAGGTGGGTAAGGAGGAGGGAATTCCCTGAAGGGAAGGGCGTACCCATTTTCTACCAGATCTAAAACCCAAAGGTCCGAAGTGATTAAATTCCATTCTTGTAGAAAATGGGTAAGCCGGCCTCCCATGGGACCTACATGATCCAGGGTGGTGGATCAAGGGCTGCTTTCCTGCATTACCAGGAGGAGTTGGGGAGGTAGAGGAGGAAGAGGAAGAAAGTTGACACCCAGTTCCACGATGGCGACCTCTGCCTGTACCCCTCTAGCTCTTATACAAGGGTTCTGCTGCTGTTGCTGAGGCTGCCTTGACCCACAAAAGGAAGACTTCCCAAAACCACAGTATCATTTATATCCATAACGTGTTGTCTGAGTCTGTAGACCCAAAGACCTTGCCATTGCCTTACTGTCCTTAAATATTTGCAGGGCATAGTCCGCATTTTCACCAAAAAGCTTGGACCCATCAAATGGCAAATCAATAAGAGCAGTCTGCATGTCAGGAGAGAACCCAGAAGATCTTAACCATGCATGCCTCCTTGTCGCAATGGATGAACCCATTACTCTGGCAATAGAATCGGCTGTATCCAGACCAGTTTGGATAACCTTATTTACAGATGACAGTTGTGGTCTAGTTGGTAGCACCAGATTGGATAACCTGGCGAGCCGCAGCTTGAGAATCCACCAACACTTCACTCAGATTCCACCTGTCCTCCTCAGACAACATAGGAAGAAGCTGTTTAGCACAGTCCATTAGGGCATGAATATACCTGCCCAAGAGACAAGTGGCGTTGGTAGACTTCAGTGCCATACTGGCTGATGAAAAGACTTATTTTGCAGACTGCTCTAACTTCTTGGAATCCCTGTCTGCCCGAGCCTGCGAAAACGCCCCTGTAGATTGCTTCCAACAAGAAGCCTGCACCACCAGACTCTCTGGAGAGGGGTGAAAAGAAAGGAAAAACAGATCTCTAGGAGCAGGTCTATACCTTCTGGAGACTGATCTTAAAACCGCAGGAGCCGAAAGAGGGTTGCGCTACACATCGAGGATTGGCTCTATCAGTGCAACATTAAATGGCAAAAGTGGTTCAACCACCGAAGATGGAGAATGAAGCACTTCCATGAGAAGAATAGGCTTATACTCCGCCACAGGAAGCTGCAAATCCAAAAGTTGCGCAGCCTTCCTAATAACCGTATGATAAGGAGCAACATCCTTCGAGGGAGAAGCCTTTTGAGAAGCAAAGTCCCACTCTGGAGAAGTATCAAGCCAACTTGCCTCACACAAGTCCTCAAACACATCTTCTGTGTCATACACCCCTACTTCCTCCCTCTCTTCAGCCTGGTACTGCTCCTCTTCCAATAATTTCTACACCTCTCACCTCGAGCGCATCTTCGGTTGCCGCGTCTGCGGCGCCACGTGCGGCGTTGACGGCTCCGGGAGCGGCGTCGAAGGTGGATCCCCTACCATAGCCGGTGCCAATCGTATACGAGAAGCCTCACGGTATGGAGCCGGGGACTGACCAAAAGGCGTATACATCCTCGGAGAGGACCAGGACGGTGTCGCTGGCATGAACGGCACAAAGGGGGCCTGTGGATACTGGTGAGGCAGAGCCAAATTATATGCCACAGGACTCATGGGACCCGAAGGTGCTTCAGAGGGGTACGAGGCCCTGGTGAACACTCCATACATCGCATTCAAGACATGCGAGGGATCCGAACCTGGCGTTGGAAGCTGAGAGTATGAAGCCGGTTCGAGATCCGAATGAGGTACCTCTGGAGTCAGAGCTGCTGGAGTCACAGGTGGAACAGCTGGGGCCGAAGGAACCTCTGTATCAGCCGGATTCGACACACCCTCTGGAGTTGGCGAGAATATCGGCATCATTGCTTGCTCTGGAGTACCCTTATATGAGGGAGATTGAGCCGGATTCACCTGAGGAGACACTGAAGGAGAAACCAAGTCCTTTTCTTGACGTCGAGCAGGAGAAGGCGATCTCGACACCACAGACTTTGAGGATCAGCGCCGAGAAGCATGTCTCCTCTTCTTCTTATGCTTCCTCTTGGAGTCGTGCGACGTGGAAGACTTGGACTTAGATCTTTTTCGACCCCTTTTTTCTTTTCTTGCCTTGGCCATATAAAGCTTGGCTTCTCGCTCCTGACATCCCTCGACGTCATGGTCTGAAGATAAACACCAAAGGCAATCTTCATGCGGGTCAGGAATTTACATATGTCGACCACACTCCCTGCAGGGCTTAAAACCTGACTTCCTCCGGGCAGACATGTCAAAACAGAAAGATACAAACGAAATTACAAAGTATCCAGTCGAAGTATGGAGAGTCCCAGAAAAAAACGTTAGAGTCGATAGCGCGGAAAAAAGGGAACTGACATTATCAAGCCGACGTGATCCTATTATGGCTCTTGTGACGTCGTGCGGAGCCATGGCGTTGTGACGACCTCGTCGGCATGGAGAGCTAGGAAAAATTTGCACGGAATGGTGGCGCAGGGGATATTCATAAGGTAAGGAATCCACAAGCAGATGTATCCATCAGAAAAGTCATTACTGAAGGTAAGTAACTTGTGCATCTGACAAACCTCTACCTGCAGATTCTATACCTCAGAACAGATACCCAAGAAATACCTCCTCGAAGGTAGGTCTGCGAAACAACTTCACACTAAAAAGTACTGCAGGACAGTGGGCAAACTGCCCGTCCCAATTTACCTGACTGTCCAGGCAGTGGTGTTTTGTTACTGTGTGCAGAATGGCCCATGTTGCTGCCTTGCAGTGCTAATCCAGTGGTTGCAGCCTTGGCTCTGGTGGAATGAGCATGCATGCCCTCAGAGAATTGCTTCTTGGCCAATGCTAACAGATCTTAATGCAGAGCACGACTATAGGACAGTAGGATCCTTCTAGCATGGTTACCCTCACTTTTTGTCTGGTGTCAGTGTGTTTCTGACCTAGTCTGACTGGCATCTTGTAACTCAGGACCCCAGTCCTAGTGCTTTCTCCCCTAAATTAACCATGGCAAGTGTAGGAAAGTGCCCCTTTTTGCATGGCTACCCTCCACATTTTACTTGACATTTGATGCACTTTGAATTGATGTGCCCTGGGTCTCTGCCAATCAGGTTCCCAGGGCCTATGTTCTTACCCAAAAACTGTACCTTGATATCCACAATTGGCACACCTCTGGCCACAGGTAAGCTCCTTGTTAAAGGTACCAAGGGCACTATGACCAAGGAAGGCCTCTAAGGACTGCAGCACCTATTGTGCCACCCTTAGAGACCCTGCAACTTAACCCCCACACACTGCCATTGTAGGCTGCGTGTTTGGTTGCAGAGAAAAATGAAGAGCCGAAATGGCACACATCCCTGTGTGCCATGCTTGCAACCCACTGCCTGTGGCCTAGATTAGTCACCCCTCTACCAGGTTGCGCTAGACCACAGGTTAGGATACAGTTCCTGAACACTGTACCACTATGGTGTCTAAGTCCATCCTTAATAATTGTAAGTGCAGAAAAAGCCATGAAGAGAATATGGTCTGGGAGTTGGTCATTATCAACACCACAGCTCCATAATTGCTTTACTGAAACCTGGGAAGTTTGGTAGCAAAGTTCTCAGCACATAAAAACCACACTGATGCCAGTGTGGGTTTTACTGTAAAATGTACTCAGAGGGCATCTTAGAGATACTCCCTGAAAAACGACCAGCCCCGGTGTTGTTCCTGAATGGCTATCCAGCATTTGCCACCACCAGACAGGTTTCTCGACCCCTTGGTAGAGGGCATCCACTTTCTGGGTCCAGAAAAAAGCCCATTCTGGGCAGAGGTGTCATGCCTCCTGCCCCAGGATGGGCTGGGTCCACAAAGGGGTAGCTTCAAAGGGCGGCTGCCTTCATTAGCTGACCCTGCAGCCAGCAAAACCCCGGCGCGTCCATCAGTCAGCAGCCGTCCAAAACTCAGAGGACCTGCCCAAAAAGACACTGTCTCCTATGAGCACTGGATGTGCTCAACCAAAGCCTCCAACACAGACCCCTGACCCATCCGGATCTGTGGTCCTGCACCATAGGCCAACGACACGATTTCGAGCGACCCAACCCCATGAGGTCTCCCCAGCGACCCTGACCTAGGATCCCGTGATCTCCGACCTGCCTCGATCTTCTACCCGACGTCTGCAGCCTCAACCTGAGGGGTCCACCCTGACCGTGACCAGACCTGGTCAGAAAACTAGATGTGCAAAGACCCCCCCCTCGCACCAGACGTCCCACGGCCTTGGGTGGTCCAATCAACGGTGTCGAGGCATCCCCCATCAATCCAACACCTCTCCTGCAGGAGGTCGCTTTAAGAAAAGCTCCTTGTCCAAGCCTGCAGCCTTTCTTTCGAACCAGAGATCTCAATTGGAAACAAGAGGGCTCATGAACTCTCCTTGGCACTCTGCATTGGCTACCCACATGCGGCTGGTGGTGCAGCTCCTATGCTGATTGTTGGCCACTGCAATGCTGATCTTAATCTAATGAGCTCTGCTGCCACAGCTGAATGGCCTGCTTGTGAGCAGCCCCTAACCGAAGTCCCCTAGCCAACATTGGGCCTCAGCACTCTGCACCCGGCTGCCCTAGTGCCACTGGTGGTGCAACTCGAGTGCCTCCTTGAACCTTGGTTCGAACCCCAGACACCCAGCCTTTAAATTCGTTTACTTACCTGCAACCCGATAATATTATTTTTCTCCATAGGAACCCATGTTGTGGTTTTTCTTCTGAAATGTTTTAAGTGTCGGCCTGTTTTCTGTATGAAACAACAGTAACTATGCTTTGAAACGTAAATTGTCTTACTTACCGGTCTTGTAGGACCCACTGTGTGATATCTAGGCATATCACCTTGAGTAGTCGATGTATCTAAAAAGTAACGCAAAAGTAACCCAAAGTATTTTCTAAGGATTCGCAACAGATTTTAAAGCCAAAATAAACCTGTAACAATACCTATTTCATCTATAATTGCATTTCTATGTATATAGTTTTGCACTTTAAAGTATATTTTACTACCTACCTGTGCCAAGTCCTGCTTGGTTGTAGAAATGAAACATAAGTATACCTTTTTTATACTTACCTAATTGGTCTGGATTCTGTGTCTCAGTGTGTGCTATCAATTCTTGCCTGAATGAATACAATAAATGCTTAACACACCCTCTGATAAGCCTCACTGCTCGACCACACTACCACAAACAGAGCTGTTAGGGATTATCTAATTTGGCTACTGCTATACCCCTGGGTATCCATTGGACTCTGTACACACTATACCTTACTTTGGTATAGTATACAGAGCCAGCTTACCACAGTAAGTACTTTAACTCCACAATTGGCTACCAGTGTACCCTTATAAGTTCCTAGTATATAGTACTAAGGTAACAAGGGCATAGGCACACCAGAGGTCTCACATGGGCTGTCGTATGTATTGTGCCACCCATGGGAGTCCACTTAAACTGTGACTACAAGCCTGCCATTGCATCCTGTGCGAGTTTGTGCTTGCACCTCTCACAACAGATATTAGTTTACTTATATCTGAGGTCACTGCACTTTAAATCTACTCGTCACCCCTATGCCAGACTCTTCAGTCCTGAGGGCAGGGTGCTTGGTTTTAAGTGTGAGGTAGCCCTTGCATGAGCAGGACACTTCTACAAACCCTGGAGTTGATTCTCCAGGCTTTGTAAGTGCGATCTGCCATTTTCTTTTTGTCTAAAATATGTTTATTGATTTTAACAGGAAAAATGCGACATTCCCGCACAGCATCCCTCGTAGGGGAGAGCTTCCCAAGGCTAAACTAAAGAGTCAGAGACTGTGCCATACAAAGAGGCCTAAAATTGTTGCGACCCCCAGCACACACAGCGGCCCAGTAAAGGTTACAGCTTCTAATATTTAATGGGGCTCACAATGCAGTCGTCCCCGCATAGAGAACAGGCCCTAATAACACATGCCCTCCAGATTCTTGCCGTCAGTTGCCAATTTCTGCGCCTCCCATTCAGAAGCCTCCATCCGCCATAATCAGCGGTTCAGAACTAAAAGTTCCCCTACTGAGTGCAACCACGAGAATGGGCAGAACAAGAAAAAACAAAAACCCCTCTCCTACCCCTCCCCCCATGGTAGCGGCACAGTGTAAGCATGGAGAACAACCTCCCACAATCATGTGTCTTCAGAGCTGAAAAAGATGAAGAGCCCTAATACTGGACTGGCAAACCGCTAAAGGGAGGCCCCTTGAGAGGAAGGAAACCAGAGGTCCCCATCGGAACTCAAAATTCTTAAAGTCATCTCTAAAAATCTCAGACATGCGCTCTAGGCTCAATAGTTTCCATAAACGGGAGTGCCAAATGGAAATGGCAGGTGCTTCTTTCCTTTTCCACGCAGCCGCCAGGGTTATCTTGGCCGCTCTAATACTGAGCCACATGATCTTTTTGTCCGCTTTAGTCTGATGTTCTAGGGACGGATCTCGTAGGCCCAAAAGGATACCACTCATGGATGAAGGAATGGGATAACCCAGCATCTCCTTAACTTGGGCTAAAATCTCTTCCCAAAAGGGTCGAATAATGGGGCAGTCCCACCAAATATGCTGGAAGTCCCCTAGGAACCCACAACCTCTCCAACATCTATCCGAGGCATCGGGGAAAATCTGGTGGAGCTTGGAAAGGTGTAAGTACCAGTCCATCATGGTCTTCATGTGGGCCTCCCTGAGTTCTATGGAGTGATTAAATCTTGAGATATCGGACCACAAATGAGACCACTCCGCATCTGAAATATCCCTCTGAAGAGTCTCCTCCCACCTGTGCATGTATCTTGGCCCGGGTGTGAGTGCCGTGCTTAGAAGGAAGTCATATATAAATGAGATTACTCCCTTCATCGTGGAAGTCTTAGTCAGAAAAAACTCACATTTCGTGAGGGGCCTGGAAGCCGCCCCTCGTACTTGAGGGTTAAGCGCCCAGTGGAGCAACTGTGTATGATGGTACCGTTCCGAGTCTCCTATCCCATAGTCTCGCTTGCAAGAGTGGATCGAAATTATGAAAAAGGTGTATTAAAGCTAGACAGCCTCCCTCTCTCCACGCATTAAATGGTCCCTCATGTAACGCTGGAGGGAAAGCTGGATTGAAGTGAAGCAGTGTGAATGGGGAGGGAAAGGTCGTCCATCTGTCATCTCTTGTGACTGAGTCCCATACTAGAAGAGTAGTGCGAGTGGGGGTACTAATGTAGGCATTCTTGGGTCTGTCACACTTGGGTCTCCAAACTAGGTCCCAAATGGTCCTCCCTGACACACTGCGGTCCATGTGCAGCCAATGCTTTTCAGATTTCAGTTGTGTCCATTCCACTAACGCCCGCAGCTGTGCCGCTTTATAATATAGGAGGATGTCCGGAAGACCCAACCCTCCCTCCTTGTGAGGCCGACGCAAAATAGAAAAGGATAAACATACCCGCCCCCTTGCCAAATAAAGCGAAGGATCATGGTCTTCACTCGCCTAAAAAAGTTCCCATCAAGTTCAATAGGAAGGGCCTGGAATAAATACAATAGTTTAGGGAGAAGGGACATCTTTACCGCATGAATCCGACCCATCTATTTTATAAGCTCAGCTTGAATCCGAGTGAGTGCGGGGGGGAAGTTGGCCGAATATAATTTCTCCACTGTTGATGTCAGCTGTACCCCCAGGTATTGGGATGGAGGAGGCAGCCCATGGTAAAGGAGTGACTGCTTGTAGTCTACACACTTGCGACTGAGGGAGAGTGAGGTTAAGTATGTATGACTTATCTAAATTGACTTTAAAACCGGCTACCGCCTCAAATCTATCAAGCTCCGTCTGCACCTGCGGGAGGGAAGTGGCCGGGGTGGAGAGGCATTAAAAGGACATCGTCCGCAAATAGGGAAATTTTATGCGTTTCTTCCAAGAAGGGCAGACCTCGTATATCAGGATTAGCCCTAATCGCCAGCGCCAGGGGCTCAATACTCAGAGCAAAAAGCAAGGGTGAGCGGGGACAACCCTGCCTAGTGCCCCTGGAATGATTAAAAAAGGAGGATTTGCACCCATTCACTGCGACTCTGAACCGAGGAAGTAAATAGTTAGCCCGAATCATAGTTAGAAATTTCGAGGAAAAGCCAAATGCTGTTAACGTCTGGAACAAGAACCCCCAGTCCACCCTGTCAAATGCCTTTTCGGCATCAAGCCCCACGAGCACAGCCGGGATCCGAAATTTATTAGCCTTCTCAATCAAGTGTACAATACGCCGAGTGTTGTCATGGGTCTGGCGCCCCTTGATGAACCCGGACTGATCGGGATGAATGAGGGCCGGCATAAGGTCGTTAAGTCGTTTCACGATTATGGAGGAGTATAACTTTGCAACGAGGTTGAGAAGGGCAATGGGCCTATAGGAGGCACAGCGGCTAGGGTCCTTCCCAGGTTTGGGTATGACCGAGATCATGGCCTCTGCCATAGTACCGGAAATCTCGCCTTCATCGGCCATTTGGTTAAAAAGCCGTACTAAGTATGGGCTAATATCCGAGGCGAATGTCTTGTAAAATATAGCTGTATAGCCATCTGTACCAGGAGCTTTATGGGGCTTTAAAGCTTTAATAGCAGAGACAACTTCCTCTCTGGTGATTGGGGCTGCGAGTTCCTCATTCCACTCCGCTGAGACCTGAGGCAATGCCCGCAAGTACTCTTGTTGTGTGGTCTTATCTAAAGTTTCCCCCGAATATAGGTTTTGGTAAAAGGCGCCGAAAAGTTCAGCCTTATCTTCATCTCTATGTATAATATCCCCAGCAGGACCTTGGATACCCCCTATGTATTCCCACGCTTTCTTATCCCTCAGCTGCCTGGCGAGGTGTTTACCAACCTTGTTGCCCTGTCAATAGGACAGGTGCCTTAATTTCAGTAGGGTATACTCCGCCCTATTGTTGTAGAGCGCCCGAAGCTTGCCCCTGACCGCCGTCAAATTACGCTGCGTCTGTCTCGTGGGATTCGTTTTATGAGCCCTTTCAAGAGTGGACAGTTCCCCCTCCAGTTGTTATCTCTCCGGACCGCGTTGTTTATTAAGAGCTGCATTGAGAGCTACACATTGCCTCCTAAAAAACGCCATAAAGGCGTCCCACGTGTTGTTTATGGACATGTCCTCCGGATCGTTAAGGGCAAAGAAGTCAGTGATGGCTTCTGACAACTTATTATAAGAGACTTTGTCTCGGGCTAGTGATGCCGGAAAGTACCATCGTGGGGAGGAGCGGCCACCCACACCCCAATCCAGACAGACAGAAAATAAACTATGATCAGAGACTGACAGTGGAAATATCTTGACATCCTGGAGGTACCCTGTAGAGACTGGATAAGAAAGATATAGTCTAGGCGGGAGTAGGAGCGATGAACATGGGAAAAAAACGTATAATCCCTGGATTGGGGATACAGGACCCGCCATGTATCTAATAGCCCCAGGTCCCGAATCCGCTGTTGTATGTCTGGGGAGAACGAGCCCATATCCGAGCGATGCGGATGAGTGCTGTCGAGGTCCTTCTGCCACACTAGGTTAAAGTCTGCCATGAGACACAACGGACCCTCAGAAAAGTCCGTGATCTTCCCCATAAGGGCTTGAAGGAACCCTGTCTGACCGGAATTAGGTGCGTAGACCACTATGAATGTACATATTTTCCCCCGCAATCGTCCCTTAACCATGACCCATCGACCATCTTTGTCACTCTGGACTCCCAGGGGTTGGAATTGTAGGGCAGAACGAAACATAAGAGCCACCCCGCTTTGCTTCTTGGAGGCTGAGGAACGATAAATAAGTGGAAACTGTTTGTGTTTAAGATGCGTGTCCTCAGATTTGATTAGGTGGGTCTCTTGGAGGGCCACTATGTCTAGATGGTGGTCAATGACATATTTCCAGAGTTTTTGGCGTTTCTGGGGGGAATTAAGCCCTTTGATGTTCCATGTCCGGATAGTAATCGGCATCATAATGAAAAAATAACCCTCTGTGCCTTGAGAAGCCCCATCCCTCCCTCCTCTCCAATGGCCAGTGTCACGCCTCCCAGAAGAAAGTCCCCCCGCCCGTGCCTCCCAGTGTTGCCCCAAATTAGTCTAGAGGTCCCCTCAACTAGCTTCATTAAAAAAAACGCCACCACGTCCCCCCCCAGCCCCCCTCAACTCCCACAAAAGAAAAACTAACAACAAGAACAAAAGAATTCCACAAACATCTCGATTAGGTCTCCCAGTGGGACTAAAAAGCCCCAACATGGATCAATAGGGGCACCAAGGCCCAGGGCCCGGTCCGCGCCCCCCTCGGGCGGGAAGGCAAAGATATCGCAACAGGTTGTCGTAGTAGTCGGGCAGCGTTCAAGATCTCTCCCAATCTAACCCCACAGCTTCAGACATTGTGAAAACAGCACATGAAGATGGCCACCCAGGTGCCCTTCAACTCTAAACCCCTGCTGGGCAACATCCCCCCCATACATAAAGTCAATGTAGGAAAGGTACCAGACAGTCCTCATATAGGCCGCTTCAGTAATCTTGTCCTTTCTTCTATGCCAGCGCCCGACCCTAACGTTCCAAATACTTGACCCATTGAGAGTCCAGGGAAGGGCCACTGCATCAGCGGCGAGTCCGAGCCTTACGCCGCTCCTCCTGTCTGCTTGCTCCCAGTAGAGGACCACAGGCTCCAGCAAAATTCCAGTAGTGGGGTGAATACTCCAACAGACTCATCGCGTCTCTCCCCCTCGACCATCACCTGCGCCCTCTGCGCACGTTCGTTACCCAGGTAGAAGTGGAGTTTTTACCCTGCGATGGTCCTCCGGTTGCTTCAGATGACGGGCCCTCCCCCTCGGGGGGAAGCCCCAGGACTTCCAACCCCTCCTTCAGGTCGACAATATGGCGTTGCTTATTTTGGAACTCAAAACTGAGCCCAAATGGATAAGTCCACCGGTACCTGATGCCATCAGCCTGCAACTTAGTGGTAACTGGCCAGAGGGTTTGTCGTCGTATCAGTGTCGACGGAGCGATGTCTTGAAAAACAGTGCAGGAATAGCCTTGGAAGGAGACGAGTCCTTCGAGTGAGCCGCCTGCAGGACTGCTTCCTTTACTCTATAGGAGTGGAATTTTGCCAGTACGTCTCGGGATCGTTTGTCACCGGACCCTAAGGGGCCCACCCGATGAACCCGGTCCAGTTTTATCTTGAGGACCTGTGGACTCAGGATTTCTGCAAAAAGGCCTCCTCAAACGCCCCCAGGTCCGGCCCTTCCGCTCCTTCTTCCCGGTCTCGGACCCTAATATTTTCTCGTCTCGCCCGGTTTTCAAGGGCCTCCGCTTTTAGCTGGGTCTGGTGGAGTTGCTCCTTCAGTACACGGACGTCTTCACGTAATTCAGTGGAGTGCTGACCCAATTCCTGAGTCTGCGATTCCAGTTCCAAAACTCTAGTACCCACTGAGTCCACATCCTGCTGGAGTGAGGTCAAGCGGCTCGTCAAATCAGATCGCAACTGATCAATTGAGGCGTTAATGTCTTGACCCAGTTCCGCACGTAGCTCCGTCTTAAAGTCTTTAAGCATAGCCACCAAGTCCGTCTTCGTGAGGGCCATTGCTTCTCCACCAGCGTCTCCCCTCAAAGTCGGGCGTTTATCAAGAGATGTAAAAAAGTCAGAAACCTTGCTGGTCTTCTTGCTTGTCACTTTCTTCGGCGGCATATGGTCAAGGCCTCCCACCCTTTGCTGTTCCGGCGGTCCCGTCCACTCCTTGTTGCGGAACGCCCTGTTGAAGCGAAGCGTGGGTTGCACTCAGGCAGATCTCTCCCTCCTTGGGGTCGTCGCAAGGAGAGTCGCAGGTCTCTCTCGGGCGCTTCGCTAGTCGCTGCTGTTCGGCTCAAACCGTCTCTGGTCCCTCAGTGCGTGGGAGGGTGGTAGTAGCAAGGTACTCCAGAATGGTAGGGCCCTCGTAGCCATCCGCCCCTCCTGAACAGGTCTCGCAGCAGTGTGACGAGGCCCCTTGTCCAGTCCGGCGTCTAGTACAACCCTCTGAGCCCCCAGCTACGAAGCGATGGAAGGTAGCTCAGCAAGTAGGGGGTCCAAAGCACCCGTGGGGCCCAAGATGCTGCACAGCAGAGGCTCTCACTCCCGACGAGCAGCCTGAAGGCAGCACCATGCTTCTGAGGGCAGCTGCTGCGTCGGTGTTAGGAGCATGTCCGCCATCTTAGGGTCAGGCAGGAGTGTCGAGGGGACCTTCTGTGCACCGCGCAGCGGGGCGTACCAACAGACTCACCCCCACTCCAAGCACGTTGCAACCTCTCCGCCGGTCTCCCCTCAACCCCGGCACCACGTTAGCTCTCTGCTCCGATCGGGGAGTCAGGAGCTGCGGCTGCCACCTTGGATCACGGCGGAGCAGCCGGGAACGAAAACTCCATGTTCCCGGGGCATTTAGGTAAGCTCAGCCCCCGCCGCACTCTCTCCGCATCCTGGGGGTGCCACTGCCTGTCGCGGATGCCGTCTAGGACTGTCAAAACTCGCCTGCCAGAAGCGCGCGGACCGGGAGCCGAGACGGTCTACGTCCGCTCTGCCATCTCGCTCGGCCACGCCCCAGCGATCTGCCATTTTAATACAGATAGTGGACCTCAGTTGTTATAAGATGTCTAACTATATAGTGGCTGCAACAAACCTGGTCATGTTTGGTATCAAACATTTTGGAATCATATCCCAACAACGATTCCAGCATTGTAAATAGGATCCCATTTACTGGGGTATCCTTTGGGTCATCCCTCTGTACTCCCGGTAACAGCCTTTCAGGGTCTGCCAGCAGACTAGAGCTGCTGCTGACAACACACACGATATGGTCCTCCTGCTGTTGAGCTGAGCTCGAGCAGCGGAAGGTAGAACGATTGGTGTCCTCTCACAGGGAGGTGTGACCATCTCCCAGACAGGACGTAGAACATGGGAGTATAGTCCCCTGTATCTAGCCCCTCCTCTGGGAGGGACCCATGAGTTGTTCCAACCCTTTCCTTAGGGATATTAAGGGCTTACCTCTGGGTGGGTCCATAGATTTGTCATGGGACAAGACTCACACCTGAAACTACTTCGCTCTGCGACCATCTGGATACTTGGACTTCGTCTGGAACCAAGACCACACCAAGGAAGACTCCTGCTGCTCCTAGTCACAATGCTCTTCAAACCTTCTAAGTCGTCTGGGTCTGTGCCCCTTCCAGGTTCTTCACCAGACCAGTGGGCATCAAGGACACCCGAATTAATCTCCCTTGGAGTAAAGGAGTCACTCCCCTACATTTGCAGGCACTGCAACGTAGCTGACTGGTCTGCTGCTCCTGTTGTCCAACAGACTTCCAGAGGCTCAGCAACACAGGTGAGGGTTCTGCAGCTCCCTCGAGGCCTGACCTGTCCTCTTTACAATTTTGAGGCCATTATCCCATGTCTGAACTGTGGTACCAAACCCCTGTGAACCGCATCGACTTGCCTTTACCAAGGCTTGTTGGCTCTGCACTCCAGAGATCCTTGGGCTACAAGAAGCTCCAGCCTCCAGCATCTCTTCCTGCCAAGTACAGTGTCCTCACCACAACCTTTGCACCGTGGGCCTTCATTCTTGGTGAGCTGCTCGAGGTCCTCTTGCGACTCCTGTGCCTAAAGCCTGGGGGTCCTCCTGAGGGTATACTCCTGCTTCAGTTGGCTCCCCTGCTTGTTTATGGGCTGCTCTGACGCGCCTTCTTGTGGGGAGTCCCTTGGACCTTGTTGGTCTCAGCGTTGCTCCTTCGTTTTCCATGCCAGTTATGGATACCAAGCCTTGTTGGTGCTAAAGCCAGACACTGGTGCCCTGGACACCGACATCCGACGTGGAACAGCTCATGCACGGCTCCTGGCCTGGTCCTCACAGATGCAGCAACAAGGTCACCATTAACTCATCTGAACCGTCCAACATTGGTGGGTAAAGCTCTTCCATGCCTCCTGGTCACTCCTGAGTGGCATAGACTCTGTCCCGCTCTGCTTGCAGGTTCCTCGATTCCAGTATCCACCCTTTGTTTTCACTGGACTTATTCACCTTCTTCTCCAGAGTTTTCTCAAAGTATGCCATTGTCATTTACGGAGGTTTCCGTTGTCTCTTCACCCTGGCTTTCCTGGTCTCCGGAGCATCCACGGGTGGGATGGCTCTTCAACCTTCCGTCCTTGATGGGAATTCTTCGGGGCCCTCTGTAAAGGATCCTTCTTCTATAAAACTGAAACCGCTGCTTCTCCACCGACTTCCATTGGCACGCAGCTGTGTTCCCACTCTGCACACAGTCCCCGTCAGGTTCCTGGGTACTTACTTGGGGTGGTTCCTTGTGTCCCTGGCTCTTCTGGCCCAAGTCTCGTCCTCACCTGCAGTTCGTATTCCACTTTCTTAATATATGGTTTGGTCTCCTCTTGGAGACTATAGAACAAAAGGTATCCCTTCCAGAGCGCGACTGGCTCTTTGAAGGTGAGAGTAGGACCAATGGTACGCCGTTTGATGGCACATCCAATGTTAGGGGTGGGAAGGGGAAGTGACCCTTTTCTTCATATACCCCTCACCCACTCTAGTTGTGGCATGCTTCATCATCAGGGTCACCCAGACTCCTAAAGGTCAGGTTGGGCTGTACCAAAATCCATGGAGCACTTATAAAGATATGGTGCGTAACTATAAAGATAAAATTCCTCACCCACTCCAAAAGTATTTTTTGTTAGTACAGTTGTAGGGAAGGATAAAATATATTATAAGTATGTGAGGATAAGATGGTCATATGACCCTAAATCACCAACATATTTCAACCCTGTTCTACAGGCCTGTAAAAGGTCCTGGGCTTTCGTCCAGGTGGGTAGCCAAGAGGTCACTCCCCCAATAATGCTACTAACGAGTAGTTATTACTTAATACATGCGATTAGATTAAGATTAGTAAAATGTGTACTTGCCACTGTTGGGAATTATCCAAACCGAGTGGGACATACATTTCCACGGGGGGTGTTAGAGGGAGGCCTTGTAGTCACACTTTCGTTCAAGGTCCCATCCAGTCTGCATACCTAACTTAGGTTAAGTTCCCCTTGGGGACCATTGTATTTTGTGCTATTTTTTATATATACACCGTGTGGATCTTTTTAAACAACAAAGATAGATAGTAGTGTTCCCATAGGGAAACGTCCGCACAACTCTCCAAAGGATAATGTTATTCAATATACAATTTGTACACATTTACAGTCTGGTTCACACAAGAAAAAAAGTTTATAGAAAAAGGGTGCTAAAGAAACTCTGGGCACCTACTACCTCAAGGTGCTATTGACATACACGAAGGTGTGTGTCATATAAGCTACAGGGGATTGAAATTCTAATTACAGCACTCCTAATAATTCATATTGTAACAGTCTGGGCATAAAGTGCATAAGGCCCTAGGTATAACACACTCTAGTTGTCATGGAAAATACCGTAAGGGACAAAAACCACAATTCTATTCAGTGGGGGATTCCAACAAATCAATAGAAGTTCAAGTATAGTCCAGTTTTTTTGATTTCTTCAATCTTTTCTTTATTGGTATTCAAATTTCATAAAACATTCTCCCAGCACGTAAGTCGCCAACACGTGTTTCGTCCTACACAAGGACTTGATCAAGGCATACATGTGGTGGAGTGGAGTTTTATTCGTTCATCAAGGTAAGAAACGCGAACTGTAGTGTATTTGAAGCAGAGTACCAAACAATTAGATGATAGAGTAGACACCTGCAGTATAGCGTAAGGAACTGATTCAAATCTGTCAATCAATCGTGACAACAGTCATGTACGATGAAGCTACTGTATTACTCACTATATACAGATCGTTATAACGTTAGTACATCTCCTGTGCAGTGGAGATCCAGGTAAATGGTCAGTGGCTCAACCGTTTTCGCGAAATACACGTTTTCGCAACCCTGATAAGTTGCTTCGCAACAAGTTAAGGAGTAGCGTTTCCACACAGGTCCGTTCACGCAGCAGATCTTTTTAGTTTAACCTACACTACATAATTAAACTGAAAAAAACAAGCTGTCTAACACTCCTTCAAGATAAGCCTGAAAGCTGCTCTCCACAGCTATCACTTCGAGAGCTTTCTATGGTTATTAAAATCCAATATAATCACCATAAGGTTTGCATGGATTAGTGCAAGGTGCATTACTTAAATATGTGTGCAACATATACTAAACCAGCCTCCTACAGTTGTTTATTTAGGTGATGTGCTTTGGGGGTGTTAAACAGTGTTCCCTCTAATAATTTCTCTTGGTGTGCGGCAGTACAGAGCCTGTGTGCATTCTTTTCAGAGCTGTGTGCGAAAATTATACTCAACAGGCAACACAGTGCGCATAAGCGTGCTATGCTTAAGGTTGATTGGTGGCAACCTCTTTCCTATTTTTAAAAGAATGGTCTGAAAGGAAACATGTACCTATTATTTGTCTTGCTAAAAGTCACAGGCTTTACAGAAAAGTCTAGATCAGGTGGAAGAGTTTCTGAAAATATTCCAGTATTTCATGATCTGCTAGTACACCCAGAAGAATTCTTGTTCTGAGACAGAACATTCCTTTATGTACATTGTTATTTATTTGTAGAGTCAAACACACAACACCGGTCTTGGGTTGCTTGTTGTCTGGTTCAGAGAGGACCAGACTTGGCAGTTCAGGCTGGACTGTTCATATTGGAGAAGGGAAAATACTGATTTGCATATGGCTGGGTCTAGCAATGGTGGGCAAAACAGTGATGGGTTAGAATGCCACCCTGTGCTATTGCCAGTGGTTTGTCGTATTGCAACCATCCTCCCATCACCTGTGTCTTTGATGAACAAGTTACTTTCCTTCGGTAAAGATGTATCTGTAAGAGTCATAGGTTAGTTATAGATTCCTTACCTTAAAATTACCCCCAGGCGTCAGACAGGATCTGGAGATTTGTTTCTTAGAAGTACCCCTGCGTGTCGGTAGGCGGCGTCGGTCGACTCTGCGTCCCTCGTTGGCATCGTGGTCACCGGGATGATGTTGCGCTGCCTATTTAAATGCTGCCCCTGAAGTTAGTTCTGACACGACTTTCCACACAAGAAGCGCAGAGCCATGCAAGACACTGACCACTGGGGCGCAACAATTAGGGTCCTGCAAGGGAGTTTCATCCCTAGAAGTCAGTTTGCAGAGCGGTGAGGATGGATGGGGCGGTAAGTAATCTATAACTAACCTATTCCTCCCACAGATACAACATTACCGAAGGTAAGTAACTTGTTCATCTGAAAGAGACAGTTAGTTATAGATTCCTTACCTTAGAATATATACCCCAGCAATACAAACCACGGAGGAGGGTCTGCGAACCAAGTTCACACCAAAAAGTCCTGGAGGACTGAACGGGAAAAATAGTTATCCCTCCGGACTTGACTGTCCAGACAGTAATGTCTAGTGAATGTGTGCAAGGATGCCCATGTGGCTGCCTGACAGATGTCAATAAGTGGAACTCCACATGCAAGAGCAGTGGTGGCCGCCGTAGCTCAAGTGGAATGAGTTTGCAGCCCATATGGAGGTTCGTTTTTTGCCAAAGCGTAACAGACTTTGATACAAAGGACAACAAATCTAGAGATGGTACGCTTTTGAACAGCCCGACCTTTCTTGGCAGCTATGTAGCCAATGAAGAGTGGATCATCCACCGGTAAATCTTTTGTGCGGTCAAAGTAGAAGGACAGTGCACATTTGGGGCCCAGACGGTGGAGTCTCTTCTCCTTAGAAGGGTGCGGAGGTGAGAAAAAGATGGGCAAAGTAAGGGTTTGTCCAATGTGAAAAGGTGTAACCACTTTTGGAAGGAACGAGGGCCTCGTTCGAAGCACCACTGTCCAGATGCACAGAGAAGAAAGAGGGCTTAGAAGATAGAGCCTGAAGCTCACTCACCCTGAGAGCAGAGGTGATGGAAACAAGTAAGGCAGTTTTCAAAGTGAGGAGCCTGAGATGGCAGTTGTGAAGGAGCTCGAAGGGATTGTACATGAGCAAAGTTAAGACAAGGTTCAACTCCAACTGGGGCATTATGAAAGGAGATGGAGGAAAGAGATGAGTAATGCCCTTAAAGAATATATTTACAATGGGGGACTTTAACATGGATGGCTGATATGGTAGCCGAAGAAAAGCAGAGATCGCCGCAAGATCGCTTTTAAGAGTCCTCAGGGCAGAGCCCTACTGGGCTAAAGAAAGTATATACAAAAAGACCTCTGAAAGACTAGCAGAAAGGGGATCCACAGCCTTTGCTGTGCACCAAGCCACAAACCTATTCCATCAATAGGCGTATACCGTCTTAGTGGAAGGGCGCCTGGCTGCCAAGATGACATTATAAACTACAGATGGAAGCTCAAAAGATTTCAACTGTCGCCGCTTAATCTTCATGCAAGGAGATGGAGGCTGGACTGGTGAAGAACCGTCTCCTGCTGTTGCTATCGTAGATCCTCCAGAAGAGGCCGGTGGATTGGAGGATCAATGGCCATGCTCAGGAGCTTTGGGTACCAGACTCTTTGTGCCCAGTTCGGGCCACAAGAATAACTTGGGCCCGGTCATGCTTGATCTTCTTCAGCACTCTGGGCAGAAGTGGTACAGGCGGAAAGGTATACAGGAGGCCCCAACTCCACTTGCGACGAAAGGCGTCGCCGAGCGAGTGGCAATTGGAAACGCCAAAGCGCAGAATTGCTGACATTGTGAATTCTCTTAGTTGGCGAACAGATCTAGCCAAGGTTCTCCCGACCGCTGAAAGAGACCTTGCACCACCTCCGAGTGAAGACACCATTTGTGATCCGCTAGGCACCGGCGGCTGAGTTCATCAGTCCTGTTGTACAGAGAATCTGCAAGGTGTTGAACCACCAGGGCCATGCCCTGATGGTCCAGCCATGTCCAGAGATGAAGAGCCTCTTGACTTAGGGTCCACGAACCGACCCCTCCCTGTTCGTTGCAGTACCACATGGCGGTGGTGTTGTCCGTGTACACCTGCACCACTTTCCCTTCAGAGAGGGTAGGAATGCCTTCAGTGCCAGGCAAGTTGCCCGGAGCTCTAACAGGTTGATGCCTCTGATCTTCGCCTCTCCCAGATGGCCGCCCCATTCCAGGAGTGACGCATCTGTTAACACTGTGAGGTCTGGTTGGGGATGGGAGAGGGTTAGGGATCTGTCTCTGACCCAAACTTGGTTCCTTAACCACCACTGCAGTTGTTGCGCAGTTCACTCCGAGATCTGGACGTAGTCGGAAGTATTCCCCTGATGCCGCGCCCACTGGAACTTCAGGTCGCACTGTAGAGCCCGCATATACCATCTGGCATGATCCACCAGCAGGAGGCCATTAGGCCCAGCAGCCTTAGGGTCATTCTCACCAAAATCCAGGATAGAGAACAGCTCCGATGAAAGGGAGCGTCTGAGAGGGAGTCAGGCACGTTGATAGTGAACCCCCAGCGGTTGCATTGTAATTTAGGCCCTCGCTTTCCTTCACCTCCTATTTCGCTATTTCATTCAATTTTTAGCTTATATATAACTCTGCATATATTCAACCCAAACACACTTGGAATGCCGGCTATCAGTCGCACATATATCTAATTAGCCTTCCTAACAACTAAAGAGATACATGAACATTTTGGTACAACTCCGTAGTCTAGGCCACTACCCAAAGTTCAAAATGTATTAAAAAGGTCCACACACTCATCCGCATAAAAACAAATAAGATTTCGGTGTGAGATGGAAACATGTGGATAATCATCTCCTGGACAAAGAAAAGGTGCATCATTGCAATGCTACTGGCAGACTGTGTGCTATTTAACAATAACAAATAACTAAAACATTATTTGTCTCAAATACGTAAGAAATGTTTATATATGAGCTTGTGTCAGCATTGCAACGCCAACACAGGGAATTGGAGGTGGGGAACATTTTCTGGAGACGGAGTGGAGTGTAGTACCAGCGGGTCAATACTTTATAGGCCTACTCCTGTTGAGCAATGCTTCTATATGTTCTGGGGATATCTCTCCACAGCTGCTACCATTGCTCCAGAGAGATATCGTCTGCTATGTCTGATTGCCATTTCTGCTGATAGAGGTGAGGGGGTAGAGGGCTGGAGTGTTGCAGGACCTGGTATGTGCGCGAGATCAGGTCTTGTGATCCATCAAAAGGGCGTACAAGTGTCTCAAATGAAGTAAGCTGGCGTGTGTCCCCTTGCGTGTTGGTAGGTGTACGTAGCCAGTGTCTAATTTGAGAGTAGTGCAAGCGTGTCGTGGCTGGGAGGTGAAAGTCTTGTTTGCAATGGTCAAAGCATTTGAAGGCCTCTCCCTCAAAGAGGCCACTAATCATGCGACATTCCCCGTCTACCCAGAACAGGATAGAGTTGGGCTGTAGAACTGGGGGAAAGTCAGGGTTGGGGGCAAGTGGCGTGTTGAGGGGGGAGATGGGAGGAAGTAAGACCTCGACTGACCGCAAATCTATCCCATATATCCAGGACCGGCTTGTGGGGGTAGCGATGTTAGCACTACGCAATCTCGCCCCACTCGGCAGCCAAGCCAGGTCTCACAGGGCGTGGCATATTACCACCCTATCCACGTGGAACCAATGCTTCTCACTCTCACGGACCACCCACTCTGAGATATAGCGCAGGTGTGCGGCCCAGTAGTAAACAAGGAAATAGGGGCAGGCAAGATCTCCTTGATCTCGCATTAGAATTCTGTTGGAGAATCGCGGTCTACCATTACCCCAAATGAAGGCATTCACTTCCTTCTGGAGGCCTACAATATCCGATTGGGGGATAAGCGTCAGGAGTGTTTGGAAAAGGTAGAGTACCTTAGCCAGAATGGACATTTTCACCACACTGAGGAAACCTAGCCATGATATTGGGAGTGGTTTCCAGCGCATCAGGTCTTCCCTGATTAAGCGCTTACAATCTGGCCAGTGGGCCTCAGACCATGTTTCCAGCGTGGCAGTGACATTGAGGCCTAGATGAACAAGTTACTTACCTTCGGTAACGCTTTTTGTAGTGTATACCGTATCTGCTTGTGGATTCCTCACTTTTTGAATTACCCCAGCGTCAGCATTCCACGGAAACCTTTTCTTAGTTCTCCCAAGCCGATGAGGAAGTCGCAATGGCATGGCTCTGCTCGTTACTCCGTATAAAGTACCCGGAGCCATAAGTAAACCTCGTTGGTGTGCTAAAGTCCATTCCACCCATTTTTTCCATGCCTTCAAGACAAACAGGTGGACCGACAACATAATCAGAGTATACACAGTATATAATATATACACGAATACACACAATATATAGTTAAAGAGGAAAAGCTAACAAAACAAAGCATTTCCACACAACCAACAGTATGGCAAGCAAAAGACATTGGAAAACAACCATGTCAAACAATGAAAACTTTTTCGGTATACGAAGGTGGACAAAGGGGAGGAGGGAGGATCAGTGTGGAATCCACAGGCAGATACTGTATCCACCAGAAAAAGCAGTACCGAAGGTAAGTAACTTGTGCTTCTAATGTATACATCTGCATGTGATTCCTCACCTTTTGAATTAAATCCCACAGCAGTCCTGCTCACGGAGGAGGGTGTCCACCTACTCATACCAAAAAGTCCTGCAACACAGAACGAGCAAAATGGCAATCCCTCCTCACCTCTGAATCCAAGCAATAACACTTCCTGAAAGTTGCAGTCTTACTAATGTGCACTACAGGAACACCTCTAGCCAAAGCAGATGTGGCAGACTTAGCTCTAGTAGAATGAGCTCTGATACCTTCAGGATGCTCTTTCTTGGCCAGGGCGTAGCATATCTTGATGCACAAGATGTTCTCTTGTGGACGGCTTTGCCCTTCATCCTCCCCACACAGCCAACGTAGAGCTTGTCGTCCAACCTTGAGTCTTTGGTTCTGTCCAGGTAGAAGCTGACCGCCCTTCGAAGGTCCAGGAGGTGAAGTCTCTCCTCATCCTTGGAAGGGTGCGGAGGAGGATAGAAGGTAGGCAATGTAATAGACTGTCCCAGGTGGAAAGGAGAAACCACTTTAGGCAGAAAAGCAGCCCTGGTCCGCAGAACCATCTTGTCTGCATGGATAGTTGTGAAAGAGGACTTAGAACTAAGAGCCTGTAGCTCACTTACCCTCCTGGCCGAGGTAATAGCTACCAGAAAAATTATCTTAAAAGAAAGCAGCCTCAAAGGACAACTATGAAGAGGTTTAAAAGGAGACACCATCAGAAATGTAAGAACCAAATTCAAATCCCACTGAGGCATTATGAAGGGAGTGGGAGGAAACCTATTGGTGAGGCTCTTAATGAACATCATAACAATGAGGGACCTAAATAAAGACGGCTGGTCCGGAAAACAAAGGAAGGCCGACAAGTAGCCCTAAACCGTCGTCACAGCACAACCTTGCTGGGCCAAAGAAAGTAAAAAACCAAGTACATTCAATAAAGGGGCCTTCAAAGGATCAATGGACTTCTCTTCACACCACTTCACAAAGCTGGCCCATCTAGAAGTATAGACAGATTTGTTGGAAAGTCTCCTGGTTGATAAAATAACGTCCGGTGGGAGAAAGAAAAAACTCAGATTGCCCCGTTCAATCTTCAAGCATGAAGGTGCAGGATCTGGAGATGGAGGTGTAGAACCTGCCCCTGCGACTGTGAGAGGAGATCTGCCCTGAGAGGGAGACGGAGCGGAGGGTGCGATGAGAGGTGAAGAAGGTCTGTGTACCACATACTTCTTGGACAATCCGGGGCGATCAATATAACTTAGGCCCGGTCTTGGCAAATCTTCCTCAGAACTCGAGGAATCAAGAGTATGGGGGAAACGCATAATGGAGTCCCCCAATGCTCCCCGCATCGGAAACTGGAGACTGCAGAACGATGGGAAGTGCGTGTTTTTGTGAGTGGCAAAAAGGTCCAACCGAGGAAACCCCCACATCTTGAAGACGTAATGTACCACCTACGGATGAAGCCCCCCCCTCGTGGTCGGCCGAGAATTGCCGACAGACTGTCCGCATGCACATTCAGCACCCCGGCCAGATGAATTGCAATTACACAAATCTGATGATCCAGAGACCAGGACTAGACTAGCACAGCCTCTCTGCAGAGACGAAACAACCCTATACCTCCCTGTTTGTTTATGTACAATATCGTGGTAGTGTTGTCCGTTAGGACTTGAACCGACTGACCGCAAATGGAGGGAAGGAAAGCCCTGAGAGCCAAACATACTGCCTGCAATTCCAGAAGGTTGATGTGGAGCAACCTTTCCTCCGGAGACCAAAGACCCTTGATCTCCAGCTCCATCAGATGAGCACCCCACCCTAGAGTGGAGGCATCCGTGATCACCGTGGCCACCGGTGGAGGAAGATGAAAAGGCTTCCCTTGAGACAGGTTACCCTCCACACTCCACCAAGACTGCTCCACTGCAGTGTCTCTGGAGATTCTGACCATCTCCCGGAAATCATCTTTGTTGTGCTGATACGACTGTCTGCGGAGGCACCACTGGAGTGCCCGCATGTGCCAGCGTGCATGTTTGACCAACAGTATGCAGGAAGCGAACAGACCAAGCAGGCGTAGCACCTTCAGGCTCCAAAGTGAAACATAGGAATCGTCTCCGGAATGTCAAGAATCTTCTGAGGAGGCGGGAATGCTCAACACACAGTAGTGGCCAGTACTGCCCCTATGAACAGGTTGTGCTGCGAGGGCACCAGGTGAGATTTGAGTACATTTATCGAGAATCCCAAGTCAAACAGCTGTGTTGTTACCTGCAGATGATGCAGCACCAACTCTGGCGACTTTGCTTTGAGCAGCCAGTCCTCCAGTTAGGGGAAACCAGGAATCCCCGACCTTCTGAGATGAGCTGCCACCACCGCCATCACCTTTGTGAAGACCCGAGGTGCGGAAGTAAGGCCGAATGGAAGGGCCGCAAACTGGCAGTGCTGCGACCCTACCGTAAAACGGAGATACTTCTGATGCGACTTCAGGATGGGAATGTGAAAATACATATCCTGCAAATCGATCAACACCATCCAGTTTTCTTGCTGTAGCACAAGAAGAACATGAGCTAGGGTCAATATCTTGAATTTGTCCTGCTTGAGGTAAGAATTCAAGATCCTGAGGTCTAGGATTGGTCTTAACCTGCCATCCTTCTTGGTGATCAGGAAATAACGGGAGTAGCATCCCTGACCCCTTTCCTGCTCCGGAACCAAGTCTATCGCACCTTTCTGTAGTAAAGCAAGAACCTCCTGCTGCAGGAGCAGCAAATGATCCTCTTAACACCAGCCCTCACAAGGAGGTGGAAACTCTTGAAAGGGTAGGGTGTACCCATTTCCCACAAGAATCAAAACCCAAAGATCTGATTAAATAGATTTCCAATCTTGTAGAAAATGGGACACCCTACAGGGCCAACATGCTCCAAGATGGGGGATCTAGAGCTGTTTTCCTGTGGTACCATCAGCGGGGACAGGGGATGAGGAAGAAGAGGAGGAGGAGAGTTGCCAAGAGGCGCCCCGCAGACTACCTCTACCCTTTGCTCTGTACGATTTGTTCAGAGGGTTCTGCTGCTGAGGCTGCTGACGGCCTCGAAAGGAAGCAGCCTTCTCAAAACCTCGGTACCTCCTATATCCATAACCCCTAGGTTGGGACTGCAGTCCTAAGGATTTTGCAGTAGCTCTACTGTCTTTGAAACACTCTAGAGCTGAATCCGCCTTTGTACCAAAGAGCCTGGACCCAGGAAACAGCAGATCAAGAAGAGTAGCCTGCACATCCAGAGAGAACCCGGAAGACTTGAGCCAGGCATGCGTATAGGTAGCCACAGAGGAACCCATCACCCTGGCTACTGAATCTGTAGTATCCAGACCCGACTGGATTACCTGACGGGCTGCAGCCTGCATGTCTGCCAAAACTTCTAAAAAAGAACCACAGTCATTCTCTGGTAACTAAGGAGACAACTTTTTAGCAGAGTCCATTAAGGCATGGATGTACCTCCCCAATAAGGACATGGCATTAGTTGACTTTAACGCCATACGTGCAGAGGAGAAAACCTTTGTGGTATACTGCTCCAATTTCTTAGAGTCCCTGTACCCCTGAGTTGTGGGAAACGACCCACCTGACTGCTTAGAACAAGATGCCTGTATCACCAAGCTTTCCAGCAAAGGATGGGCAGTAAGAAAGGCAGGATCAGCAGGAGCAGGCTTATACCTTCTTGCCACAGACCTTGAAACATCAGGGGCAGACAAGAGTTTCTGCCACACCTCCAGAATTCGCTCCGTTAAGCCTTATTAAAAGGCAATAGAGGTTCAACAGAAGATGGTGAATGCAACACCTCAGTAAGAATATTTGGCCTGATCTCAGCTGTGGGCAATTGAAGGTCCAAAAATTTAGCAGCCTTCCTGATGACAGCATAGTATGGTGCAACATCCTGCGAAGGTAAAGCCTTTGGCGATGAAAGCTCCCACCTCGGGAGAGTGTCTAAACCACTAGCCTCCCGAAGGCCCTGAAATTCATCAAGAAAGTCGTGGATTTCTCTTCCTTCCGCCTCATCCAGCTGGTATTCCTCTTCCTCTAGCAGCCTTTGGGCTTCTCTCCTAAAACGCAATTCCGGGATCGGCGTCATTGGCGCCAGCGGACCCTCGGAAGCGGGTAACGGCACTGCTCGAAGTCGAGATGACCGCCCAACACCAGATGGCGCCGGAGATTGTGGTATCGTGTTGAAAACCTTGGAGCAGGAAACTTGCATGACGGCACCGTCGGCATAAAGGGCATGAAGGGCACGAAGGGTGCCTCAGCATATTGTTGAGGGATGCCCAAATTAAAGGCAAGTGGACCCACAGGGACAGACGGCGCACCGGTAGGGTAGGATGTCCTGGCAAACATTGCATGAGAAAATGCAACGGATCCAACCTTGGACCTGGAAAGGGAGGATAAGCAACCTGGTCTGGATCCAATCGAGGCCGCGTGGAAGGCTGAGGCGCCGGGGACGTCGGGTCCGGTACAGAGACAGCCTCAGGAACAGGAGAAGACTCTCTGGGCTCCATAGAATTGCTGGGCACCCGAGACACCCTGGGTGCCAGAGAACAGGTCGGAGTCACTTGAGGAGAAGAATGAAAAGGCGACGGGGAGACAACATCCTTAGTATGACGTCGCAGAGCCGGAGAAGTCCACCTTGAAGCCCTACTCTTCGAAGATCGACATCGAGATCCATGCCTTCGCTTTTTCTAATGTTTCCTTGACTTTGAGATATGCGAGGTCGACGACTTCAATTTTGATCTTCTACGACCCCTCTTCTCCTTTCTCGCTCGTGTCATGAAAAGCTTGGCCTCACGCTCTTTCAGTGCCATCGGATTCACCTTTTGACAACTGGAACAACCCTCAGACGTCGTGGTCAGACAAAAGACACCAGAGACTGTTTTCGTTGGGATTCGTGATGGACAGATGTCACTCTTCCGACCCACTCAGGGGGCCATATCTGGACCCCTTCTTTACCACGCTGGATGGGGTGAAGATGACAGACCCGATCCAGATGGGATGGACGGATCACTTGCTAGTGGAAGCCTTTTGTCCTATCCACGATAAGTCTTTTACATCAGTGGACAGGCCGATTTTAAAAAGGCTTTGGCATAAGCTCAAACTTGAAGATTTTTATAATCTATTGGCACAGAAACCTTTGAGCGCCTTTGACAATGTGAACCAAGGATACCAACAGTTCTGCTCATGGATCTCGGAGGCTCTTGACTCCCTTATACCTCTGAAGTGGTCGAAATGTAGGGCAAAAACAGCTAGCCCTTGGTATAATGAGTCTCTTGCCGAGCTGAAAAAGTCCTGCCGGAAAATAGAGAGGGAGTGGAGAAGATCTTATGACCCTACTCTAAAAATCCGGTATTTTGCGGCTCTAAAGCACTATCACAGGGCCATTTGCAGAACACGGGCCGCATTCTACGCTCAGGAATTTGCAGCCAGCACTAACCCTTCCAAACTGATTTTTAAGGTTCTGAAGGACCTTATGAAAAAAAGAGCCACCTCAGAGGTGATTTGCACAGACTCCCACTGTGAGAATCTTGCCATCTTTTTCCTGGAGAAAGTACAAAAAATCTATCGAGGATTTGATTTATGTCAGCCGACTTGTGCGGTAGCTGACTCTGATCCGTTGGGGTATGAGACCCTGGCTATAATACCAGATTTGTCGTTGGAGATCTTCGACAAACTTAGCCTTAGGATCAAATCAGGCTCCCCTTTGGACCCGCTGAAGCCGGTTCTTATTAACACACTCTCCCCGCTGTGCCGGACTCCCATATTGACCCTTATCAATATGTCGTTGTCCAGTGGAGTAGTGCCCACTTGCCTGGAAACAGGCGGTGGTTACTCCTATACTAAAAAAAGCCAACTCTGACCCTCGGTTGTTAGAAAACTACCGACCCATCTCCCTATTGCCTTGGATCTCTAAAATAGCGGAAGCCCATGTCAATTCTGTTCTGACTGAGCACCTGGCCCGTAACCAGATACTTGATCCCAGTCAGAACGGCTTCCGGCCAGGACACAGTACCGAGACGGCGCTACTTTACATCACTGAATATCTTCGCCAGGTACTTGATTCAGGTCGTACAGCAGCGCTTTTACTATTAGATCTTAGCGCTGCTTTCGATACTGTGTCCCATCAGATATTGATCCAACGCTTAGAGGAGGCTGGAGTCTCTGACACCGCTCTGGAGTGGTTTCGTTCATTTTTGTCTGATCGAACCTTTAAGGTGGCGATATCACCAGGCCAGTCTACCATCTATCCCCTGGAGCTTGGAGTCCCGCAGGGCTCTTCGTTGAGCCCTACAATGTTCAACCTCTATGTGAAACCGCTAGCTGCGGTCTTCAAGCAGTGGGGTTTGGTCATGACCTCATATGCGGACGACACGCAGCTGGCGGTGACACTTAGTGGAGATCCTGAGGTGGAGGCTCCAAGATTCCGGGCGGGACTTGTGGCAGTAGCAGGCTGGCTTCGCACCAATTGCCTACAGTTGAATGCCACCAAAACTGAGGTGTTGGTATTGGGGAAGCACGCCGAGCTATGGGGAAAGCAATGGTGGCCACCAGAGTTGGGCGTCACTCCGATTCCAGCGTCCGGAGTGAAAAATCTGGGCATCTGGTTAGACCCCGGGCTCTCTTTTATGGAACATACTAAAAAGACGGCCACCACGTGCTATGGTATCTTGCGGGGTATAAGACCAGTCCTGAAATATTTTGATCCCCCCACCAGACAGCTAGTGGTCCAGGCGTCGATTTTATCCCGACTGGACTACGGTAGCTCGTTGCTGCTGGGGGTGAATCAGGCGGAGGCCTCTAGGCTACAGAGGGTACAAAATGCTGCGGCACGAGCCATCGTGGGCCTCCCTAGACACTGCTCGGTGTCAGGTACCATCTCGGCCCTTCACTGGCTTCCGGTCAGACAGCGGATTAAGTTTAAGGCGCTGTGTCTGGCCTTCAAAATTTTAAAATCTTCCTCGCCGCCGGCTCTTGCCAATCTACTCACCCCGTACATCCCTCTGAGATCATTAAGATCAGAGGCTCTACATTTGGCAGTTTGTCCCCGCTTTAAATTGAGTAGAATGGGCGGCCGCTCATCCCGGGTGCTCGCAGCGGGGATATGGAATTCGCTCCCGGTATCTATTCGAGCTCTTAATGACCTGTTCGCCTTTAGGCAGGCGATCAAAACTTTTCTGTTTCCTGCCCCTTAATATTCCCTCGTTTTAAAATGTGTTATGTTATAGTACCTGTCAAAAGCGCCGGGACGCCCCTTTGCTGGGGCAGCTGTGCGCGATAGAAATAAATTAACATAACATAACATAACATATGTCCCCACACTGCCTGCAAGGCTTGCATCTAGACATCTTCAAAGTAGCCATCGCACTGCTACACCAAGAGTGAAGTAGGAACAAAGTGAACCGGAAGGCGGAAGCCGGGACTGCTTGTGCGAGTGAGCTGCAAAATTGATTTTTAAAGTGTAAAATTGTATATTTGTGATCTGTTTTTTAAATCGACTCATCGAGCACTCTGGGCATTACTTTTAACTTACTTGTGCTCTTGCTCCCGCAATCCTGCTCGCCCCATTGCAGCCGATTAGGCGCTGCCGGGGTCTAGAGCCGAAGCCACCATATTAGGTGAGGAGCAGGCGAGCGGTTCAGTGCTCGGCCCCTCCCACCTCTGTCCGCTTAAAAACGCTAAACTTGACCGGGCGCACCGATTAACAGTGTGCACGCGGATGTTGAGTGTCCTGAGGTGGAAGCCGGAACTGCTTGTGCGAGTGAGGTGCAAAATTGATTTTTAAAGTGTAAAATTGTATATTTGTGATCTGTTTTTTTAAAATCGACCCATCGAGCACTCTGGGCATTACTTTTAACTTACTTGTGCTCTCGCTCCCCCAATCCTGCTCGCCCCATTGCAGCCGATTAGGCGCTGCCGGGGTCTAGAGCCGAAGCCACCATATTAGGTGAGGAGCAGGAGAGCGGTTCAGTGCTCGGCCCCTCCCACCTCTACGTCCATATAATGACACCTCCTCCCAGGAAGCGCAGCGGACGAGCGCAGCGGGCGCGTCGACGGCGGGCCAAAGACAAGCCCGTCTGCGCCCGTCCGCGACCAGCCGGGACCAGGGGCAGATAACGCTGCTCGTCCTATCCATTATTCCAGGGAAGAACTTATGGAATACAGTAAGGGTCAGGACTACTTGCCTATGGATACACTCAGACGGGTACGCAAACATGGCATCTTGATTGAGGGTAGCTCTTTAGCAGCCCCCGCAAACTGCCAGGTAAACCTTGGGCCACACCCCCACTCCCTCACAATCCTCTACTTGCTTGGTGTAACACCAGATGGATGTTTTTTTTCTGTTGGACATGGAGAAACCGGATATTCTCCTACTCACCGAGACGTGGCTGACCCCAGACTCTGCCCCGGATATAAGAGCAGCTCTTCCACCCAACTATTATATCATTCATGCAGATCGGGACACGGGGAAAGTGGGCGGAGGAGTTGCGGCAATTATCCACATAAGTTTGGAAGTTACCACTCTGACCTGTCTCACACTACTAAACACGGATAATTTAGTGTTAAAGATCAACTTCTCCCATATGACGATGGCATGTGTACTTCTGTACAGACCTCCTAACACGATGCCAACATTTCCCATGGCACTGTGCGACCAAATTGCTAATTTAGCTCTGGATCATGCCAGGATCTTCTTAGTAGGTGACCTAAACTATTGGTATAATGATCCTATGGAAAGCCCGCAATTGGTCGAATTGACTGAACTTGTGTCCAATTTAAACTTTTCTCAATTAGTGCTCTCCTCTACTCACTGTAAGGGCCACATTCTAGACCAGGTGTGGACCAATACCATCTGTGTAACTACCCCGACAACCCTGTCCTGTCTCTGGTCTGATCACTTAATTCTCAAATTTAATCTACATTTTGCCTCCGCTAGGACTACCATGCCGGCCACAGGTGGCTTAGCCAGGAATTGGAATGCTACGGATAAAGTAGCATTTCTACAATCACTAGCCAATACCACCCCCACCTTTTATGGTGATATTAACTCCTCAGAATCCATTCTCTCAGGCTGGTTACAAGCCGCTAGTAATTTACATGCCCCTTACAAAAAAGTCAGACTGGCACGGCGAGCTGACGCCCATAGATGGTTCTCCCCTGATCTAAAATCCAGGAAACTGGCCTTGCGTCAGCTGGAACGCAAATGGCGTCGCGACTACGACCCTGAGTTAAAGATCAAATATACAAGGGCCAGGAAGGAATATATGAACGCCATCTCCGTCGCGAAGGCGGCTCATTTCTCATCCCGAATCCTTAAATCCTCTAATAGATCCAAGGATATTTTTAACATTCTTAATGAACTCACAAACATGGATAATGCCCGTCCTAAGACAATCCCTACCCAGTCTCTATGTGACTCACTTAACACCAATTTTAGTGAGAAAATTGTAAATATCAAAGCTAGCATCCTCCAGTCTCTGACTCCAATTACTTCTGAAATGGCAATTAAGAACAGCCCTAACACTCTGTGTAGTTTTCCACCCATAACCCAGGCTCTATTCCAGGAACTACTAACAAGAGTCAAATCCGGTGCCCCCTCAGACAGGTGCCCCCCTCACATTCTGAGAGAGTGCTTTTCTGCCCTCCCGAACCCTGCTCTTTCGCTCTTGAATGACTCTCTGACCTCCGGCCTAGTCCCTCTAGCGTTTAAGGAAGCCACGGTCATACCGCTCCTTAAAAAACCTGGGACTGACCCATCCTGTAAGGCAAACTATCGGCCCATCTCCTTACTGCCTTACTTGGCAAAGGTGTTGGAGGCTCACGTTGCCAAATGCCTCTCTAACTTCTTAGAGGAATCCGGCTGCTTTGATCCCCACCAGGCAGGGTTCCGGCCGGCACACTCAACCGAGGCAGTGGTAACCACAGTGCTGGACACTCTGCGGGACTGTGCCGACAGACGTTCCCCTCAGGCTTTGGTGCTCCTGGATTTGTCGGCCGCATTTGACACGGTCGATCACAACATTCTGATCGACCGTGTCGAACAGGCCGGAATCCGGGACACGGCGGCCTGTTGGCTGATGTCTTTTTCGGAGAACCGTACTCAAGCAGTACGTCTTGGAGATCTAGCTGGCTCAAAACAGTCCATTACATGCGGAGTACCACAGGGCTCCTCCCTGTCACCTCACTTGTTCAATCTCTACATCCTCCCCTTGATCCAGGCTCTTAGAGAGGAGCAAGTGAAGGTTTTTAAATATGCTGATGATTTACAGCTGCTATTTATGTTCGATAACTCCTCCATTTTGCATTTCCAATCGACCATGAGGTTTATTAAAGCATGGATGGACCAAAATCAGCTTAAATTAAACCCGGGAAAACCGAGTTGATCCTTAACGGAGACAGTGCCAAGTACTGGGGTCCCCACTACTGGCCATCGGACCTGGGTCAAGCCCCGACCCCTTCACCATCGGCTAAAACACTTGGGGTCACTGTGGACTGTGACCTCTCACTAAAAACACAAGTAGGCCAGGTGGTCTCTAAATGCTTTTTCCAATTAAAAAGGATTCGAAAGGTCCGACGCCTCCTTGGATGCGATCACCCAGGTTGTGATTGCCACCGTTCTGTCCCACTTGGACTACGCGAATTCCATATATTTAGGTCTCCCCCTTTTTCTGTTAAAACGCCTCCAAATGGTACAGAACTATGCCGCTAGATTGATTTTGAGTCAACCTTGGTGGCATGCAGCTACTCCTTTACTCATGAAGCTCCATTGGCTGCCAGTGGCTCAGCATTGTGCTTTTAAAACACGATGTATGATTTTTAAATCCCTGCACTGCAAAAGCCCCAAATTTATTGACAAACTAATTATAAAGTAGGTCCCATCTCGCAACCTCCGATCATCTCATCTTGGCTTCCTCCAGATACCCTCTTTCCAACTCAAGCGCTCTGGAGGTCGTAGGTTTGCAACACTGGCACCTTATTTGTGGAACTCCTTCCCTCTCGAGATCCGGATCTGCCAGGACCTTCTCTCATTCCGGAGAGCTTTGAAGACCTGGCTCTACAGACAAGCTTACCTTTAAACTTCCATCCATCATCCTTGCTTGTGTTACTGTTGATTTCAGTGCCAAGAAACCAATCGGTGACAGTGCGCTTACAAATGCTTTATTAACATAACCGAAACAAATTGGAGAGTCCCAGAAAACTGTTTCGCTTCGACGGCGTGGAAAAAAGGGAACGGACATCAGCACGCCGACGATGCCTTCTTATGGCTTTGGTGACATCATACGGAGTCACGAGCGTAGCCTGCCATTGTGACGTCCTCGTCGACGTGGGAGAGCTAAGAAAAAGTTTCCGTGGAATAATGGCGCAGGGGTAATTCAAAAGGTGAGGAATCCACAGGCAGATGTATCCATCAGAAACCGAATCGAAACAGGGCGAGAGAGCTTAGTTCAAGGACCTCATGAGGGGGAAGTGTTAGGTTCAACGCCTGCGATTTAGTTACATTAATTTTAAGTTCTGAGATGCGTTCAAATTTAGAGAGCAATGCAAGAATCGCCATTAGAGAGCTCTTAGGGTCAGTCGGGGTGAGAAGGAGGTCATCTGCAAATAGCGATATTGTATGTTCATCACCACCGAATGATATGCCCTTGATTGTAACAGACTGGCAGATGGTAAACGCTAGGGGCTCTATTGCCAAGGCAAAGGGGCAAAGGATCTGCCCTGATGGGGCAACATAGGATGCGATGATACAAGATACCATAACCGGGCTCAGTCCAATCCTCCGTAGTAGAAAGGTCCAGTCCACCCCATCAAACACTTTCTCAGCGTCTAAGGAAAGGAGGCACGGTGGGATATTGCGCTGCTGGACCTTTTCCACCAGGTGAGCCACTCACCGAATATTATCTGCCCCCTGTCGTTGGCATATGATCCCACCTGATCTGGCTCTGCCAGGCCAGGAAGGTAGGGCAATAATCGGTGTGCCAAGAGTTTAGTGTAAAGTTTGGCATCAGTGTTAAGGAGAGAAATGGGACGATGGGAGGCAGAGGACGTCGGATCTTACCCTTGTTTGTGGATGAGAACTATCTTTGCCCTGCACATCGTAGGGATTAAGGTAATACCGTCAGTGATGGAGTTGAATAGCCGGATTAGGGAGTCCTGGAGCTGGGGCAGAAAAAAACAGTAGAAGGGAACTGTGAGTTCATCAGGGTTCTGCGTCTTGCTTACCGGCAAGCTTTTCAGCTGCTTTTGGAGCTCTCCTAAGTTGAACGGGGCTTCCAGTTGCAGTGCATGGGAAGGGTCAAGAGGCATCCAGGTACAAGAGGCAAGAAATGGATCGATCGATCTCCCGATTTACTTCACTTTGACTATATAGGGCGGAGAAGATTATGTGGAATGCCTGTTTGTCGATTTCCGTGATGGCCCATGGGTCCTCTTTGGTCTCAACTATGGCAATGTAAGCGCTAGACACATGCATACGAAGTCGGCGGGCCAGTAAGGAGCCAACCTGGTCTCCCCCTTCATAATATTTTTGCTTCAAGGTGAAGAGGGAATGTTCAGCCACATAGCGCTTTCAATTTGCCACGGAGAGATGCCAGACGTTTTTGAAGTTGCCGCAACGATGTTATGTGGTCCTGCCATTCCAGAGCCTTAATATCTCTGGTTAGTCCAGCCTCCACCAGGCGGGGTTTTAGTCTTCAGGTGATTGCTATGGAGGGGATTGTGCCTCGGATGGTTCCCTTAAAGGCATCCCATAGGGTATGGCTGTTATTATCAGGAAGATCGTTTGTTTCAAAATAGGTTTGAATAGCCTGCTGTATTTCTGCCACATTGACCTGGTCTCGTAGGATGTTTGCAGGGCAGCCTCCAATGTGGTAAGGATCGGGGTTTCGCTCCTACGCTTCCCAGTGAGATCTCCAGATGAGCTAGGTCCAAGATAGAGATGTCCGATATACTCGCCGATTCCAGGGATCGGATGAGTGTCTGGGATAGAAAAAAATAGTCTATGTGTGAGTATGAACGGTGAACATGGGAGAAGAAGGTGTAGTCTCTTGTGTCTGGTACCGTGTATCGCCATGCATCTACAAGGCCCAAGGTAGTAATATCTTGCTTTACCGCCACTGGCATTGCTCACGTGCCCTGGAATGAGGGCGCACTAAAATCTAAGGGAGGGTCTCAGCCTAGGTCAAAATCCCCCAAATAAGCATCTGACCCGGCTCCGGGGAGGCGAGCTAAGGTATGTGCCTTGGGATTGGTTGGGGGCATATATGTTAATCAGTGTGGGTCTGCCATTGAATATTAGCTTAAGTTTTAAGTACCGCCTCTCTTTGTCCGGCATTATTTGTGTCCCTTGTAAATGTGGGCCTGCTTTGAGAAGAATAGCTACACCTTCTGTTTTGGATATAGAGGATGCCCAGACTTGAGTTGGGTATTTGGGATGTGCCATGCGACATGTATCCGCACATAGGAGATGAGTCTCCTGAAGGAAGACAATGTCTGGGTCCTGGATCAATAGGTAGCTCCATACCTGTTGTTGCTTGTTAGGGGTGTTCAATCCCCACACGTTGAGCGAGAGACATTTAACCTGAGTCATAACTAATTGTTTGGGGGGGAATGTAAGGTCACATGTAACACCCGCCAAAGATGAGACACTTGTATTATCTGTGGGCTTGCAGCACCTGGGTATATAAAATGCAAGAGGGATGTTAACAGGCCACGCCCCCTTTATCCCACCCTGTGTAAGGTGATGTGTCTAAGCTGGTGGAGCAGCGCTATGGAAGTAAGGCGTGCTCTCCGCAACTGTCGGGAAGTTTGAGGAAGGGGAAGGGAAAGGGGGCAAACGCACAAGTTACTTACCTTCGGTAACAATATATCTGTAAGAAACATTAGTAGTGATAGATTCCTTACCATAGAATTACCCCCAGGCGTCAGACTGGATCTGCAAAGTTTTACGTCAGCGTTTCCCTACGCGTCGGTAGGCGTTGTCGTGCAACGGTGCTGGGATGGCGTCGCTAGAGCTACTTAGACGCGCCCACACGTCAATTCTGTACACTACTTTCCGCACCAGAAAAGCAGAGCAAGAAACTGACCACTAGTGCGATGAAACTAGGGTTAAGGTAGAATGAGAACGCACGTTTTGGGTCCGGACGGTGGAGCCTCTCTTCCTCTTTAGAATGATGGGGAGGCGGAAATAAGGTGGGCAAAGTGATGGTCTGCCCGATGTGAAAGGCAGTGACAACCTTTGGCAGAAAAGAAGGGTGAATGCTTAGAACAACTTTGTCCGGATGGACAGAGAGAAAAGGAGGTTTAGAAGAAAGAGCCTGGAGCTCACTCACTTTTCTGGCAGAGGTGATGGCAACCAGGAAAGCAATCTTTAGAGTGAGAAGACGAAGAGGACAGTTGTATCGTGGCTCAAAAGGAGCACACATCAGATAAGTCAGAACTAGGTTCAAGTCCCACTGAGGCATTACGAAAGGAACTGGAGTGAAAAGATGAGTAATGCCTTTTAACAATCTATTTACAACGAGGGACTTGAAGAGGGAAGGCTGATCTGGAAGCCGTAAGAAGTCTGAAATGGCCGAGAGATAGCCCTTGATAGTGCTCAGAGCTGAGCCCTGCTGGGCCAAAGAGATGAGAAATAGAAGGACCTCTGAAAGAGGGGCAGAAATGGGATCCACAGCCTTTGCTGTGCACCATGCCACAAATGTATTCCACCTACAAGCGTATACTGTTTCAGTGGAGGGACGCCTGGCTGCCAAGATAACATCACAGACTTCGGGAGGCAGGTCGAAAGACGTCAACTGCCGCTGTTAAAACTCCACGCAAGGAGGGGAGGCTGGACAGGTTCGGGTGGATAACCCTACCTTGCTGCTGTGACAAAAGATCCTCCCGAAGAGGCAGGTGGAGCAGGGGATTGATAGTCATGCTGATTAGCTCGGGATACCTACTCTTCGAGTCCATTCCGGAGCCGCAAGAATATCTTGGGCCAGGTCGCGCTTGATCTTCTTCAGCACTCTGGGTAGAAGTGGTATAGGCGGAAAGGTGTATAGTAGACCACAACTCCACTCGCGTCGAAAAGCGTCACCTAGCGAGTGCCGCCTTGGAAATTTCCACGAGCAGAACTGATGAAATTACGCGTTCTCTTCGTTGGCGAATAGATCTAACCAAGGCTCTCTCCACTGCTGAAAGAGACCTTGAGCCACATCCGAGTTCAGACGCCATTCGTGATCCATCATGAGTTCGTCCGCCCTGGCTTTCAGAGAACCTGCCAGGTATTGACCCACCGGGGATATCCCCTGATGTTCCAGCCATGTCCAGAGGCGCAGAGCCTCCTGACATAGGGTCCACGACTCCACCCCGCCCTGTTTGTTGCAGCACCACATGGCGGTGGTGTTGTCTGTCAACACCTGCACTACTCTCCCCACAACAGAGGGAAGGAATGCCTTCAGTGCAAGTCAGATCGCCCAAAGCTCCAGAAGGTTGATATGGAGCCGGGACTCCGTCGGAGATCAGAGGCCTCTGAAATCCACCTCTTCCATGTGGCCACCCCATCCCAGAATGGACACGTCCGTCACAACTGTATGTTCCGGTTGGGGAAGATAGAATGATCTGCCATTGACCCCATCGCGATTTGTGAGCCACCACTGCAATTGTCGTGCATTGCCCTCCAAGATCGGGACGTGATCGGACAGGTTGCCCTGATGCTGTGCCCACTAGAATTTCAGGTCCCACTGCAGAGCCCGGATATGCCATCTGGCATGATCCACTAGCAGGATGCAGGAGGCCATCAGGCCCAGTAGCCGGAGGGTCATCCTGACCGAAACCCGGGATAGAGGCTGAAAGATCGGAATCATAGCCTAAATATCCTGGACTTGCTGTTCGGGAGGATAAACCTGAAACTGCGCTGAGTCCAGAACCGCTCCGATGCGGGGGACAGTGGCGATGGAGAGGTCGGTGGAGCAGAGCTGGCGGTTGGGAAGGTGGACGGTGAGTCGTCTGTTGAGGTATGCCGGTCCGGTGTTGTGGAGTGCCTTGTGTGCGTGGGTGAGGAGCTTGAAGGTGTTCCTCTTGTTGACAGGAAGCCAATGCAGGTCTGTCAGTTGAGGTGTGATGTGACTGCAGCCAGGAGTGTCGAGGATCAGGCATGCAGAGACGTTCTGTATGCATTGTAGTTGTTTCAGGAGTTTGGCCGAGGCTCCATGCGTAGGGGGCGTTTCCGTAGTCCAATCTGCTGCGGACGAGGGCCTAGGTGACCGTTCTTGTTTCATTGGGGATCCACCTGTAGATCTTGTGGAGAATGCAGAGGGTGTTGAAGCAGGAGGACGAGACGGCGTTGACCTGCTTTGTCATGGAGAGAGTAGAGTCAAGGACGATCCCCAGGTTGCATGCGTGGTCGGTGGGTGTTGGTGCTGTTCCCAGTGCGGTTGGCCACCAGGAGTCGTCCCAAGCCGAGGGGGTGGAGCCGAGGATAAGGACTTCTGTCTTGTCAGAGTTCAGCTTCAGGCAGCTGTTCTTTATCCACTCGGCGATGGCTTACATTCCTTCGTGGAGGTTGGTTTTGGCAGTGAGGGGGTCCTTGGTGAGGGAGAGGATCAGCTGGGTGTCGTCGGCCTAGGAGATAATGTTGAGGTCGTGCAGCCGGGCGACGTGGGCGAGCGGTGCCATGTAGAGGTTGAACAATGTCGGGCTGAGGGATGAGCCCTTGGGTATGCCGCAGATCTCGGTGGCTTTGGTACGGAAAGAGGGGGGGAGGCGGACACTCTGGGTTCTGCCGGAGAGGAAGGAGGAGGTCCATTCCAGAGCCTTTTCTCGGATCCCTACGTCGTGGAGGCGTGTCCGTAGGATGTGGTGGCAGACTGTCGATGGCGGCTGACAGGTCTAGGAGGATGAGGGATGTGGTTTCGCCGTTGTCTAGCAGGGCCCTGATGTCATCAGTGGCAGCGATGAGGGCAGTTTCGGTGCTGTGGTTGCTGCGGAAACCGGACTGGGACGGGTCCAGGATGCTGTTCTCCTCGAGGTACTGGGTCAGTTGTCTGTTGACTGTCTTCTTGATGACCTTCGCCGGGAACGGGAGAAGGGTCAGAAGTTCTTGAGGTACATAGGGTCAGCCTTGGGTTTTTGAGTAAGGTGTTGATCTCGGCGTGCTTCTAGCTCTCCGGGAAGGTCGCTGTCTCGAAGGGGATGTTGATGGCCTTGCGGAGATTGGGTGCGATGGTGGCGCTGGCTTTGTTGAAGATGTGGTGTGGGCATGGTTCTGACGGAGAGCCAGAGTGGATGGAGTTCATGATTTTGATGGTGTCGTCATCGTTTATGTTGGTCCAGGTGAGCAGGGGATTGATGCCAATGGTGGCCGTGGGATCAGAAGTCTCAGTGGCTGTCGGGGCGGTCATGGCGTTGAAGCTGTCTTGGAGGTCTGTGATCTTGCGATGGAAGTAGGTGGCAAGGGAGTCCCACAGGTCTTGCGAGGGTGGGATGCTGTTGGTGTTGGAGCTGGGTTTGGAGAGATGTTGAATAGCTCTTTGCTGTTGTGCACGGTTGTCTAGGCGGTCTTTGAATGAGGCCCTTTTGGCAGATCTGATGAGGTGATGGTGTCTACGGGTGGCGTTCTTGTAGGCTGCGTAGCTGTCCGGTGTCTGTTCACAGTGCCATTTCTTCCCTAGTTTTTGGCAGGCTGCTTGGAGGCCTGGAGGTCCTTGGTGAACCAGCTGGCTTTCTTATTGGTGTGTCTGTTGGGAGTGTTCCTTGATTGGGGCACGGATGTTGGCGCAGTTGTTGATCCACTGTCTGAGGATGTGGGCGGCAGTGTCAGGGTTGGTGGGGTCGGCAAGTGGGCTTGGGGCGAGGGTGGTGGTTAGCTGATCTTCGGTGACTTTGCTGCAGCAGAGGCGAGGGATCTGTTGGGTGCGGTGGTGCTTGGTGGGTTTCAGGTAGGTGAAGTGGATGAAGTGATGGTCGGTTCAATAGAGTTCGGTGGGGTGGTTGAAGGAAACGTGAGAGCTTGCAGAGAAGATGAGGTCAAGCGTGTGGCCGGCAGAGTTGATGGGTGTTGTGACGAGCTGTCTGAGTCCAAGGTTGGCGAGGTTGTCAATCAAGGTGGTGGAGTTAGTGTCCTTGCTGTTCGAGGTTGAAGTTCAGGTCCCCGAGGAGGATGTAGTCTGTGGAGGCAAGGGCGTGTAAGCTGACAAAGTTGGCGATGAGTCGCTGAACTGTGGCCGGGGGGTCCATAGACGAGGGTTCCTCTAAGGGTGGTGTTGGGATCAGTGTGGATCTGGAAGAGCAGGTGTTCGGCGGTGCTGAGGGTGTTCTCGGTGCTGGTCGAGCCTGAGAGTGTTCCTGTGGACGATGGCGATTCCTCGTTCCTGTTCCGTTGGTGCGCGTCTCTGCGGGTGATCTTGTAGTCGTCCGGGATTGCTATGTCAGGTGCTGAGGAAGGGTACATCCAGGTCTCAGTCAGGAAGGCGACATCTGGGGAGGCGGAGTCAAGTAGGACCCAGAGTACGATGGCGTGTTTACGAGCAGAGCGGGTATTGAGTAGAATGCATCTGAGGTGGTTGCGTCCTTTCTCAGTGGGTGGACTGGTAGGTCGGATGCTGGTGAAACTGCAGCTTTGGCAGGAGAAAGGTCCTTGGGTGCGCTTGAGGGTGGCCAGGAAGCAGGTGTGAGATCGTCTGGTGTTGAGTGCGAGGAGGGTGCTGGCATCGTAGCGGAGACAGGGGCCAGGGGTTCTGGCGCTGGGCGCCGTCCAGGCACAGACGGGCTTGCCTTAGGCGCGCAAGCAGCGCCCGCTGTGCGCGTCCAGTGCGCGGCATCACAGCGGCCGCCATATAAGGGGAGGTGGGAGGGAGGAGCAGCTGGGAGCGGGGCGGCAAATGGGCGAGCAGGGGGGCTGGGCCAGAGAGGAGGCAGCGGCAGGAAAAGCGAGCGGGCGAAAACAGAAGGCAAGAAAGGCAAAAACAGTACAAAACAGAATTTAGGGGAACAGTTGAGCAATTTCAAATAACGGATAATTACAAAAACAATAAATTCACAGGAGAGGCACAAAAAATGAGAAGGAGATGCAGCGAGCTAACACAGCAGCGGCGAACTTACAGCAGGAGCGGGCTGAGGCACGAACACACAGGTGGTGTTGTGCGGCGTGTGGAGTGGCCTAACCTGAAAACAGGGTCAAGGGTCCAACGCTACCATCCAGTCTTGCGGGTCTAGGCCAGACAAGACCTGAGCAAGTGTGAGCATCTTGAACTTCTCCTTACGGAGGAAGCGTTTGACGTTCCAAAGGTCTAAGATAGAACACAGGCCCCGGTCCTTCTTTGGAACCAGAAAGTAGTGGAAGTAGCAACCACAACCTACTTCTGGCGTATGAACTCGCTCGATGGCCCCCTTGGCCAAGAGGGCCGCACCTTCCTGCTTGAGAAGTGCCAAGTGATTCCCCCGACATGCGGTGGTACTGAGGTGGCATGGCTGGAGGGGTGGTCTTGAAGGGAAGGGAGTAGCCCCTTCACACAATTTGCAGCACCCACTTGTCCGAGGTGATGTTGCGCCAGTGGGGGAGATGATGGCAAATTCTGCCGCCCACTGGCGTTTGATGGTCCTGAAATTCCAGACTAGGAAGGCTTTGCAGTGGATGCTGCCAGGGTGGAGGTGGACTGACCCGCTCGCTGGCCACCTGAATGGCCTTGACGGTTCCCACGTCCGTGCTGATGTTGTTGTTGCAGTGGCCTGTAACTCTGAACGTGGTGGGGCACCCCTTCCATGGCCACGAAAGGAGCGAAAAGCAGAAGGCAGAGAAGGCTGAGTGGCCGACAGGCCCAAGGACTTGGATGTAGCCCGGGAGTCCTTAAAGGGCTACAACGCACTGTCTGCTTTATTGCCAAAGAGGCGAATGCCATCAAAGGGCATGTCCACCAGTGTTCTGGACATCCCCTAAGAAGCCAGTGATCCTCAGCCAGGCGTGGCGCCTAAACGCCACCATTGTGGAAATCAATCTGCCCAGCGAGTCAGTGGTGTCTAGCCCACAACATATGGTGAACTTTGCTGCGTCTCTCCCAGCAGCAATACTTGGGAGAGGACTGTCTGGGTCTCCCCGGACAGTTAGGCAGCACCTGCGCAACCGCGTCCCACAGAGAGTGGGGAAAATGGTCCAAGAGGCATGCAGTGTTCACCGACCGCAGCCCTAAGCTGAAAACAGCTTCGTGCTAAGCTGCTCCAGCTTCTTGGATTCCCTATCCGGAGGGGCGGAAGGGAACATGCTCTGGGAAATAGAGGCTTGGACAACCAAGCTCTCAGGGGTGGGGTGTTAGGAGAGAAAAAGGGGGTCACCCGGAGCCGGGCGTTGGCGTCAGGGCCATGTTCCTGTCCACAGGAGCCCCTGTGTTGGGCTTGGACCAGGTGCCCAAAAGAACGTCAGACAGTGCTTCATTAAAGGGCAGCAAGGGCTCCGAAGAGGTTGCCACCGGCTGGAGCACTTCGGTCAGGTTAGTCCTGACAGCCACCGTAGGGAGTACGAGGTGAAGGGCCTTGGCTGCCCTACGCAACACCACTGCGTAACTGGCTCCCTCCTCCATAGCCACGTTAGGAGGAGACAGCATGCCAAGGCCAGGTGAGGGGTCAAGACCACTGGCATCCTCCAAATCCTCTGCCCAGTCCGGATCATAAACACACTCCTGTGATAGAGGGTCCTCAGACCCCTCCCAGTCCTCCCCTTCCTCCGAAGTCTGTGAAACAGGCTGAAAATACCGAGGACGTACATAGGGCAAAAAGGGCTGCATCGGCGTTGGAATCAGCGCCGATCCAGCAACATGTCTGGTTCAGGGCTGAACCTGGGGATGACGTCGTCCTGAGGAGCGGGCGATGTCAGTTGTCGTGCGGGAGAGGTCGGTGGAGGTGTTATTAGGTCAACTGGCATCGACCAGGGTCCGATCCTTGATCCCAGGGGGTCCTGCGGCGCCGGAGCCGCCAGCGACACTGGGGCCGGAGCTGCCGGTGATGGAAGAACAGGATCCCCAGTCGGGCCCTCGGGCCCGTAGGTGCGCCGGAGGTGCCAGACGGCCCAAAGAGTCGGGCCATGGCAGCAAGAAACACTTGTACCTGAGCAGGTGTCGCTGATGGAACCGGAAAAGGTAGGTAGGCCGGCAGAAGCTAGTCACTAAGCTATACCGAGTTGCACAGGAAGACAGGCTCCACACAGGTGACAAGAGTTGACACCTGGAATGAATATTATGAACCACTACTCACACAAAAAGACAGACTGGGAGATCTGCTGCCAGCTCACTGGTGCTCTCACTTCAAATGGAAATTTGCGTATAATACATTTTAAATACTTGCACCAGGTTTATCATACTCCACACAAGCTTGCTAAATATGGGCTCCGGGATACTGATGCTTGCAAGCCATGCGGTGCTCTGGGGGCAGATTTTTGGCATTTAGCTTGGGCCTGTAGACGGGTATCGGAATACAGGGCTGCGGTGATTGCCACACTATCTAAGATTATTAGAACTGAGATGCAATGTTCTCCACATATATGTTTATTAGGACTAGTTCCTTTCATAAAAGGAGCTGTAGGTAGGTGGTGAGGGTGGCACTATTGGTTGCCAAACGACGGGTGTCGATGGTGTGGGATAGCGTATTGAGTCCCAAAGTGGAACAGTGGCTTAAAGATTTATCCTTTTGTATAGAAAATGTAGTCCTTGATGTGGTAGAGTTGCCATCGTCCTCAAGGCCCAGAAACATTTGGGAGCCCCTGTTAACGTATTTGCGAACTGTTGACCAGTCGGATGCACAAGAAGCTGTCTCTATGTAAACACATATGTCGTATGTAATGATATCAGTCTGCTTAAGATTTTTTTTGTTGGTTTCTATTGCTTTCTCATGTTTTCTTACGATATCGCCACTTGTTTATGGTTTTATATTTTCATGTGTAGAGTTTTATTGTTAACAGAGTACTGTATGCTGCTGCTCTGTAATTTTTTATGTCATTTCTTCTCCTTTGCTTCGTTTATTGTACACTGTATAATAAGTTGTAAAAATCAATATAAAAATGTTTTAAAAAGGTAGGTAGGCCGGCAACGACTGAGTCGCGGGGTGGCACCACCCGCACTCTCAGCCGTGACGGACGAGGGAAAGTCGAAGAGCGACTGCACTTCTTCAACTTCTTTTTGGAATGCATCGACTTACCTGACCCAGAGTGCGAAGACTTAGATCCAGTAGAATGATGGTGATGGCTCAGTGACCGGTCCCTCAACCTCCCTCGGGACCGGGACCTTGAGCGGCACGGAGCCGACTGCTAGACTTACTGCAACTTTCGGGACCGCTCCCGCAAAGTCCTTAGCACCTTGGCCCGGCAGTCAGGGCACGACTTGGTGTCGTGGTCATGCCCCAGGCAGTAGGGACACGCGCGGTGTAGGTCCGTCACTGACATCATACAGTGACAGTCCCCACAGTTCTTGAAGCCGGGCATCCCTACGACACCAGGAGGCGATCGACTCGAGAAAATGAGACAAAAGGCCTTGAAAAACTCAGTCAAAAAGTGACTGGGGGTATAAGCTCTTCCCGGATCTGCGCTTGCTGGCGCGTAAAAAGAAAGAACTGACGTCAGCGCGCGCGGGCTCGTCTAAGTAGCTCCTGCAATGTCATCCCGGCTCCAATGACCCACGCGGGTCCGCACGCCTACCGATGCGCAGAGGTACTGCTGATGAAAACTTTCCGGATCCAGTCTGACACCTGGGGGTAATTCTACGGTAAGGAATCTATCACTATGTTTCTTTCAGATAAACAAGAATATAAATAGTAAGGCCAACAGGGCCATAATAGTACATTCCAGTCCTGGAGTGTCCCCTTGGTATGCACCAGGATCACTCTGAGAAAGTCACTCCCCCTGGGTACCAGTTGAATGGCGTTGGGGGCCAAAGTGATCTTGTTGCAAGCTGCGGTCTCCCTACTCGACAGCTGGCCCAGAACTTCAAAGTAGGGGGGAGAGAACCCCCCGGGACTCCATTAGGTTGGGTCCAAGTGTGGGGATTGCTAATGAGTATGATTCAGAGAGCGCGGGGGAATAAGCAAGCTCCCAATGAGCCATATCCATAGTTTCGTATTTTAGTCCACCAACTACGTCAAAGAACAGTTAGTCTAATTGACGTGGAGGCTTAAAGAGTGCCGGAGCATTGCAGCTGAGTGCTTAGGTCATCTGAGGAGCTGGGTTTCCATCGTTAAGATGCACTAGGGCAGGGGTCATCAAACTATGGGTCGCCATCCCAAGGGGGCCGTGGAGTGATAGAAAGGGGGTCGCGCATTCCCGGTCACACTTCTACCGATTATTTCCATTTGTAGTGCGCTACTGTTACCAAAAGGTGTCCTGGAGATGATAACCATCTGCTGTCTGACATGGCAAAGGAGAAACACAGAAGGAGAACTAACCAAATGGAGTAACCTACAGAACTTGGAGCCAGGTTTTCATAGCTTCCTAAAGGATGATAGATTCTTGGTGGAAGGAAGCAAAGTAGGGTGCAAGTTCCATACCTGTGAGGCCTGCACCAAAACAGCGAAACCGACAATTTCTGCCTTCCTGAATTAGGGAACAATAAGCAGTTTGGCACAGGCGAGCATACAGGTCAGATTATGCGACCTGTATGCTCTGTGAGATGAGAGGGTGAAAGGAGACTGGGTGAGAGAGGACAGCAAGGGAGCAAGAGAATTCTATTTAAGAGGTCAGGGATGACGAGAAATGTGAAGTGCCAAAGGAAGTGCGGAAACGAGGTAAGTGTGAGCGAAAGGTGAGCGCACACAGGACGGCTACTGTTAAACTGTAAGAGAAGATAGCAGAGAGTTGATCTGTGACGTAAAAAGAGAATTTGAAGCGACATGAATGAGAGACAGCAGCATTAGGGGATTGGAGAAAGTACTGGGGTAAGTGCTGAGGTAACAGGGGAGAGGGACATTAATTCAAGAAGGTGTGGAAGAACAAAGGGGAGATGTGAAAAATGAATGGGGAGACTGGAGTGGTGTAAGATATAAATAGACAGAAATTTGAAGGGAGAGACTTGAGGCGAAGTGAGAAGTGCTGAGGGGCCATAGAGGTGACGGGGTCAGAGAGGCAACGGGGCCAGAGAGGCCATGAGATAAATGCAAGAGACTGTTGGAGATGAGGGCAGGTAAAAGACAGAATGGCAAGAGATGATTAATAGTGAAATCAGAGGTTGAATGGGGAGAGTTCAGAAGTTGAAAAAAAGGGGTGAAAGAAAATTGCCTGCAAAGTAAGAGAGATCCGTGGTTGGGAGACAGGGACAGAAGTGAAGGCATGAGAGGAAAGAGGCGTGGGTAAACAGCTTAACTCTGCACAAGGCTGCCAGGGTTTTAAGGGACTCCTGCTGCTTTCGGCCAGGGCCAGGTGAGCTTCTAATGTGGCAACACATATTCCTGCGGAGTGGAACGCTCTTCCCAAAGGTTGACTAGAAAGCTTTCTGTTGTCTATTGCGGTATTTTGGTTATAAACTGGTACTGATGAGGTGAAATCTTTCCTCAGTGTACTGTGTGTACAAAATGTCACAATGAAGCAATACTATCCCAAAGTATGCAGCATCACATAGCATTATTTACATTTTCTTACCACACAATTTAGTGGAGATTGATGCATAATTTGGTCCTCACCTGCCTCATAATTCCAGTAGCTATCCCTATAGGTGTAGAAATTGTCAGGAGGGGGTCCTTATGCCTCAAAATGTTGACAGGAGGGTGCTCGGCATCCAAAAGTTTGAAGACCTTCGCACTAGGGGAAGGTGCGTTTGAGGCCGGTGGAGAGTTAGCCGGAGACGGAGTGTTGTCTAAAGATCTGAGAAGCTGTATTATGTCCTGCTGGACCTGTTGAGAGATAGCACTTGCTTTCTGAGACTTATTTCATAGGCAGAGCACAGTTGTCCATTCCGGATGCAGAGAAACCCTGGATTGGGCAGGACCAGAGGTCGGGCGGGAAGGCAGGAACTCCAGTGTGAGGTGGAGTAATTGTTGGGCCTCCCTCAGTGATCTAAATGACCTGCATTTGCCCTCCAACGTGAAAATCAAAGGCAAAGGGGTGGGCCCACTGATATTTAATTGTCAAATCTCAGTCTGTGATCGGCTTAAATTTCCTGCATTGATGCAGAATAACAGGGGCGAGGTCTTGAAAAATGTGGATGCGGTGCTCTCCATAGATCAGGGCAGTCTTCTCCATGGCAGCACGCAGGATTTCTCAGTGAAGAAATGTACCAGAGTAAGAATGTCTGGGACGAAGTCTGAGTTTCCAAGGGGTACCTCCATCCGGTGAGCCTTATCCAAAGCCGGAGTGGAAGCATCATCGCCCCTGACCACCTGGAGGAAGTCTGCCATGAAAGACATGATATCCTGCCCCTCTGCACCCCTTCGGGATCCCGCTAATGTGGAGGTTGTTCCTACAACTCCTATTTTCCAGGTCACCCAGTTTAATTTGCAGCTCTATATGCTGTTCTTCGAGAGCAGTCATTCTGCGCCATAGGTTTTCGTGGCCCTCCATACAAGTTTCAAGAGATCGCTCAAGGTCATCTACTCTGCCCCCGATTTCTGTCACATCACGCCAGAGATCTTGCAGGCATGTTTTAAAGTCGGAATTGAGTGAGTCTATTTCTGCCATGATTTCTTGTAGAAAGTTAGTCATGAAGGCCTGTACGAGGGGGCTCGCCCCATTCCCCTCAGAGGCTGCTGCCATCAGGGGGTCCTTCTGGGTCACAGTGGTAGGAGGCGGCTTCAGCCACATTGATGTACCTGTAGCTTCCTTAGTGAGGCCTGGGGCGGTGTACTTCGCTTCTGCGGCATATTCTTCTCTGGACTCCACCTTTTAGTATTTCTAATGCAGGGGACCAAGTCTCAGATTGCTGGCCCTGGGGGGGTGGGAGGGGGAGTAGTTGGGGCCCCTCCGTGACTATTCCCGTCAGCCCACGGTGGTCCTCCAGTGCAGGAAGGCTGGTGAGGATGAGCCCAGGCCATCTGAAGGGCGTACAATTCTGGTAGGCCCCTGCGTTAGTGGACCCTTGGGCTGTCAGGGTCAGTGCCCAGGGTGGAGCCCTGAAGGATTAGACCTGTGCTTTGCGACGGGACTGGTATGGGATGTGCCCATGCCGTCCGACAAGACAGCCGATCTCCCCACATGTCCCAAGGACGGGGTGGGGGCGAACCCCGTTACCAGGACTGGATCCCCTTCTTGGAAGCGGTCGCTGTGGCACAATGGGCAATGAGGGGGTAGGGAGTTCAGCCCCGAGTCACCATCTCCACCTAGCTGAGCTCTGGGCTGTGGAAATCAATCTTCCATCTGGAGGGCGACAACCCCGGTGCCCGCCAGTGCAGCGGGACATGCTCCCCCGTGCCGGGACCCCACAGTGGCATTGCGCTGTCAGCAGGAGAGATAAGTGAGAGGGACTGAGCCCAATGCCTGATTGTATAGCCGATGGCTTCACCTCCACCTCAACTAACCACCCGCACGATATGTCGTTACCACTTTGGCACAGTGGGCAGTGAGAGGGTAGGGAGTTCAGCCCAAGTCACCACCTCCACCTGGTTCAGATCTGGTTTTCAGAGATCAACTTTATATCCCCAGCTACCCGGTGGTGCAGCCGAACATGCTCCTCCCTGCGAAGTGCCCAACAGTATCCTGTTGCCGTCAGCAGGAGAGATAGGGAGGAGGGAACGGGGCCAAGCCAGCTGCCAAATCACTCAGCCGACTGCTTCCCCCATGCCTCACCAGCTCAACCGACCACTCCTTTGCGGCGAGGACCCCTGCCTCAGCTCTCACCTCATTCTTCTGTCATTCTGCGCAGGGCCCAGTGTTGGTTTGATGGCCAGTAAGTCTTCAGATCCGCCTAGGTCGCTCCTTTCCCTGCAAAAACACGCGGGGAGCCCCTCGGGGAACAGGAACCAGCTATTCCATGGCAGCTGTACCGGGAGGGGGCTCCAGGCCCGTTATTTCTCACCCACGAAGGGAAGCTGGGAGAGGAGGTGGGCGCGAGGTCCCCTGGGAGCTACTGTGAAGGGAGGCTGGGGTGTTGTTCCAGATCTTCGCCAACCCACGTTCGCTAGCAGGGCCCCAGGGGGTGGGCACCAGAGAAGGCCAAGCATAGTCTCGGGCCCACAAGGTGGCGAAGCAGACCCCAACCCCCGGGCCCCCCAGGAAGCCCAGGCCAGATGCAAAGCGGGAGGCCACGCTTCAACCCGAGGGTCAAGACCCACCCCTTGGGCCTCGGAGGCTTCAAATGGGGTTCTCTGGACGAGTGCCTGATCAGCCAGTCAGAGGATGAAGCCCGCTCCTGCCCGGGACATGAAGGAAGTTGTCACTGGTTCTGGTCGGGTGCGTTGCTCGAAGTCGTTGGCCCAGGAGTCGGAGCCGGTTAGTCGGGAGAGCGCCCATGCCCACCGGGTCAGGGTCCGTGTGTCGGTACCCACAGGCTCCAGCCAAGGCCGCCAATGAGGGACCCAGGTCTCTGATGCACGGGCCGTCCCCTCCGTGCCAAGATGGTGGGCCCAGCCGCTCCCCCAGACATGCCACTACTTGCCAGCTCTCATCTCCAGTCATGGAAGGCTTCTCGCACCTTAGAGATGGGGTAAAGGTCAAACTGGATGCTGGGTGAGGGTCCACATCTGTTTTCCAGGTGCTGTTGGCAGTAGATTCTTAGGGTTGGCTGTGGGAGAGCTGAGATACCGCAAAGTGCGTCCTACTCCATCGGCGTCTTGGCCCTACCATAATTTCAAATAATTTTTCAAATGAGCTAAATCTAGTTTTCAGAAGAACTAACAAATGCTGGACATGGTTTAGAAGCACATTTGGTCAAATAATTAATGGTATTATTTAATTTATTTTTGTAGTTTTGTATACTGCGAACAAGGCCTAATGGCTTTCAAAGCCCTTTGCACAGACAAGAAAAATGTGATTCTGAAAATAAAATAAAGACAAGAATGAGAAAACAGAAAGAGGAACAGCAACATTTAAAACAAAGTACACATGGAAACTCAACTTGCTAGAGAAGAAGGGGAAAACGTTTATGCACCATTTTCAAAATCGTTAGGCTAAATATTAAATTGTGGCACATTCAATCAGCGTTTCTTCCCCCAGATAGACAGTTGCAGTTATGCACACATTCCTCACATTAACTTTAATTAATACAAACCCCAGTCCTGCCATGTGTGAAAATAATCAGCTGCTCTCACTTGAAGCAAGCACTTTCACTTAACTTTGCTTTTGTTTTCTTTTCACTTCTTTCTTTGCCATTTACAGGGTTCTTCCGCTGCTCATCAGAAAGCTCCTTTGTAATGCACATTTGTGGCAGAATGCGAGCCGCCCTGGCACACACGTTACAGGGAACTATGGTGTTGAATAAGGGTCAGCATAGGCCCACACTCTCCCACCTTTTGAAGAACATACATTGATCATCTTATATAGGTGTGGCAATTCAACACCTATTTTTCATGCAAAGAAATTGCGACACCCGACATAACGCATTGTAGTCTGTTACTTTAGATACCTAGGTTCTGAGGGACACAGGTCAACCCCATTGTTTTTGATGCAAAAAGAACAATTGATGGACAGACTGCTGAACAATGTCATACATTCACCCCAGTACAGAGATCTGGAACTAAATCCATTGTTTTTTTGGCTACCCATACCTTTCAAGTCTAGACCCAGCCATATGCAAATCAGTCTTGACCCTGTTGCCCATGGGAACAGTGCAGCCCGAACTGCAAAACCAGGTCCTCCCTGGACTGGAAACAAGCATCCTAGGACCTGTTTCTGGGTTTCACCCCTCATGAGCCAGGCTAGCTTGACTTCCGTGGCATGGAGAGTACGACCCAAGTCAAGACTGATTTGCATATGGCTGAGTCTAAACTGGGGTGGCATGGTTAGCAAAAGAACAATGGATTTAACCCAGATCTCTTGACTGGGGGTGAATGTTTTGATTTGTTCTGCATTCCATCCACCATTTGTGTGTCTTTTGCTTACTCACCCGAAGTGCGCCGGGTATGCCCAGACGTGGGTCCCGGGCTCACTGTGCTACTGGAATCAAGCTAGCCTGAATGATGAGGGGTAAAACACCGAAACTGGTCCAAGGATGCTCGTTTCCGGTCCAGGGAGGACCTGGCTTGGCAGTTTGGGCTAGACTGTTCCCATGAGGAACAGGTTCGACTGATTTGCATATGGCTGGGTCTAACCTGGGGTGGCATAGTGAGCACAAGAACGATGGATTTAACCCATATCTCTTGATTGGGGGTGAATGTTTTTATTTGTTCTGCATTCCATCCATCATGTGCGTGTCTTTTTTGGCATTCTTTTTGATGGCACAGGCAAACAAAGGCATTGAAAAGCAGGGGAATAGCGCTAAACATGTCAGTGGAACAAACATTTGTCAGAAGACAGCAATCACTATAAACATAACTTCTTACTACCATGTTGGGATGTGAACCCATGTACAGCTGGGACTTGGGAGACCAGAGTCAACAGGCTAGGTCACTGAGCGAAAGCTCTTGCTCTAGAAAGCAATTATTTTAGCCAAATCTACTCTGTAAAAACACAGAGAAATGGGGGTATTCAAGATCCCACCTTTGATGTAGAAATGATTGACCAACGCGTCAGCAGAAATTTGTCAAAGACAACAACAACTATTGGTATAGAAACAACTCTTATCCTAAGAAAAAACTACCAGCGATCATGTTAATATCTGTGGGATTATTATGTAACAAAGAAGGGGTACCCCTAAATTAATTTCCTAAATTAGGGAGTGTAATATTATGTGAATACATCATTTAGGAAATGAATAACAGAGTGGACGCAAATAGATATGCAGAAAGACCAAATATAAAAAAAGGTTGCACCAATGTAGAGGATTATGACCTTCGAGCTATTGAAATGAAAACAAAATTTATAGCCAGAAATGATCCCAAACGTCTGGTTCAGGAGTCAAACAAACGGGCTCGTTTCTACGATAGACAGCACCTGTTAAGTAAACAAACTAAAGTCACAGATAACAGATTGGTTTTTGTGACACAACATTCCACCTTAAATGCCAAAATACGCTACATCATAAATAGCAACTGCCACATTTTAAATGCAACCAGAGAACGGGACAATCTAATATCTAAACCGCTATTTGCACACAAAAAAAAAAAGATCTAATAGTATGTTCAAGGATGCCAAAAGTTCATAAAACAACTGCTCAATTGACACTTACTGGCACAACTCGACCCTGTGGCAAATTTAAATGCATATCTTGTATTGCTTGCCAGTTTTCGATCGAAACCACAATATATACCTTCCATGGAAACCACATCAAATTGAGATCCTTTACCAATTGCAAAACCAACAACATTATATACTTAATTGTATGCCCGTGCCAGTTAGGCTATGCTGGTGAAACCTCTCGGTCTATAACAACCCGGCTAACAGAACATCGTTCCACCATTAGGACTAAGAAAATATCTGCTCCCATGGTCAAACATTACATGGAAGCACAGCATAGTCCCCAGGATTTACAATGGCTCATCTTAGAAAAAATAAACATCTGTTCAGGAAGCCAGAGTACAGAAGTACGCAATCGGCGAGAGGTATTTTGGATCTACACTCTTGATACCTACCAGCAAGGAATGAATAGTGAGATACCCTGGGACCAGGTTATCCGATATAACAACTCATAACGAACAAGTTACTTACCTTTGGTAACGCTTTTTCTGGTGGATACAGTATCTGCCTGTGGATTCCTCACCTTGTGATATCCCCCTGCGTCAGCAACATTCGGAAATTCTTTTTGCAGCTTCGCGCCGACATGGTCGGCGTCAGAGAAGCACTGCATCGCGCGCGGCTCCGCTGACTTCACTGACTCCATAATAGGTCGGCGTGATGACATCAGTTCCACCCTTTTTTCTGTGCCCTCGAGGCACACGGACAGATCAACAACAGTACATATACACACAATGTACCCAGTACCAAATAATCAAAACAATACACACAGTGTGTAGTCAATGCAGGAAAGTAATAACATCAACACATTTCCATTGACAATAAAATATTAATATTACAGTAAATCAGGTATAGAAGAGTGGACAACAGGGAGGCGGGAGGGCCAGTGAGGAATCCACAGGGAGATACTGTATCCACCAGAAAAAAGCATTACCGAAGGTAAGTAACTTGTTCTTCTGATGGATACATCTGCCAGTGGATTCCTCACCTTGTGAATAGAGTCCAACAGCAGTCCCCACTCCCGGAGGAGGGTGTCCACTCTCCTATACCAGAAAATCCTGGAGGACAGAACGCGCAAAGTGGCCGCAGCTCTACAAATGCCCTCTACAGGTACAGCCATAGACAAAGCAGATGTAGCAGACCTTGCTCTTGTAGAATGAGCTCTTAAGACTTCAGGAGGTTCCTTACCCGCCAGAGAGTAGCATATCTTCATACACAAGACAATCCATCTCGACAACGTGCGCTTTTGCACCGCCTTGCCTCTTCTGGCTCCAACAAAACCCACAAAGAGCTGTTCATCCACTCTGAACTCTCTAGTTCTGTCCAGGTAGAAGCTCACCGCCCTCTTCGGGTCCAAGCGGTGAAGTCTCTCCTCCTCCTTGGAAGGGTGAGGAAGAGGATATAAGGTAGGAAGGGTAACGGACTGCCCTAGATGGAAGGGAGTTACCACCTTAGGCAGGAAAGCAGCCCTGGTCCTGAGTATTAATCGTTCAGCATGAATGGTCAAGAAAGGGGGCTTTGAACTAAGAGCTTGAAGCTCACTTACCCTCCTTGCAGAGGTAATAGCAATCAGGAAGACTGTCTTAAAAGATAACAGTCTCGAGGGACACTTGTGCAAAGGTTCAAAAGGTGAACTCATCAAGAAACTGAGCACAAGATTCAAGTCCCATTGAGGTACAATAAAGGGAGTAGGAGGAAATTTATTTGTAAGGCCTTTTAGAAACCTCAAAACAACAGGAGATTTAAATAAAGACGGCTGATCCGGCAAACAGAGAAATGCCGATAGATAACCTTTGACTGTAGCTACAGCAAACCCTTGCTGAGCCAAAGAAAGCGCAAACTGAAGTATGTCAGATAAACGAGCCCTCAAAGGATCGATGGACTTCTCTCCATACCAAGAAACAAATTTAGACTATTAAAAAGAGTAGATAGACTTGGTGGAGTCACGCCTGGCCGATAAGATGACATCCACCACATCAAGTGGGAGAAAAGGAATTCAGGTTGCCCCGTTCAATCTCCAGGCATGAAGGTGTAAGGTCTGGAGGTAGGGGTGCAGAACCTGCCCCTCCATCTGAGAGAGGAAGTCTGCCCTGAGAGGGAGACGGAGCGGCAGGCACGAGGAGAGGTGGAGAAGATCTGTGTACCACAACCTTCTTGGCCAATCCGTGCGATCAAAATGACTTGAGCCCGGTCTTGGCGAATCTTCCTCAGTACCCGAGGAATCAAGGGTATGGGAGGAAATGCGTAAAGGAGTCTTGAGTCCCAACTTAACTGAAACACATCCCGCAACGCTCCCTGCATCGGATACTGGAGACTGCAGAATGACGGCAGTAAGCGTTGTCGTGAGTGGGGAACAGGTCCACCTGAGGAGTCCCCCACGTCCGAAAAACGTGACGTACTACCTCTGGATGAAGGCTCCACTCGTGGTTGGCTGAGAACTGACGACAGACTGTCTGCACGTACGTTCAGAACTCCGGCCAGATGATTTGCCATCAGACAAATCTGATGGTCCTGAACCCAGGACCAGAGACGCAGAGCCTCTTTGCAGAGACACTGCGACCCCACTCCTCCCTGCTTGTTGACATACCACATCGCGGTAGTCTTGTCCGTCAGGACTTGAACCGACTGACCGCGAAGGGAAGGGAGGAAGGCCTTGAGCGCCAGACGTATCGCCCGCAACTCTAGAAGGTTGATGTGAAGCAACCTCTCCTCTGGAGAGCAAAGACCCTTGATCTCCAGATCCCCCAGATGAGCACCCCACCCTAGAGTGGATGCATCCGTTATCACCGTGGCCACCGATGGAGGCAGGTGGAAGGGGTTTCCTTGAGACAGATTGCCCTCCACGCTCCACCAAGACAGATCCTCTGGAGTTCCTGATCGAGTCCCCGAGATCTCCGTTGTGTTGATACCACTGCCTGCGGAGGCACCACTGGAGTGCCCTCATGTGCCAGCGTGCATGGTTGACCAGCAGAATGCAGGAAGCCATCAGACCGAGCAGACGAAGGGCCTTCAGGACTGGAACTGTAGTGTAGTTCCTATATTCCCAATAGGCTCTGCGCATTGGAACAACAAACAATAGTTTAGATGTAGGACTTAGGTCGACTAGGTCTCTATTGAATATGTTAGACTTAATTGTGAATGCCAGCTAGCTCAGAGGTCACTAGAAACTTTCTCGAGTACACATGAAGGGATTAGTGTCTGACAACCGCATAAACATGACAACTTTGCTCCCGCCAGAATAAGGAGTATACCTCCAGAGTCGCGGAAACAATAGATAACTATTTTACTCAGTCAATCGGGCATGCTTAGTTCATCAGAAGCGCAGAGAAATAGAGAGACGGGCGTTTTCAATAAAATAGGTTATTTATTGAACAGTCTTCTTTCTCATGCAAGAGAAGTGAGTTGATATAATTGCAATACTTGTCATAAAGTAAAGTGCGTACAGTAAAAGGAGTATTATGAAATAATACTGTAAAAGCATGGTATGGTTTCTAAGCCATACGGTGTTTAAAAAAGATAAAATATATACATTGATAAAATCATGACTAAACATACTCAACTGGTGCTTCTAAGATAGGCCTACCCCGGTGTACCTAACCTAAGCCTAGTACGTGGGAAAGAGTAAGTGAGCTGCAGTTTGAGTTAAGATAGTTTCTGCCAAGAATCTGAATCAAGAATTCTCTAAGGGTCTAATCAGCTCCGTACCTTGGTTATAGAATGAAGGAGGTCTTGTATCTCTCTCTCAGGACTCGATCTCCTTGCAACCCGCAAGGGTGACAGGGAAACACTGGAGCTGGATTTCTCGGCAGGAGAAAAGACAGCGTCTCTCTCAGTGTGTCAATGGGAGGGTCGGCTTCCTTCGGCACTCGCTACAGCAGGGCGTCAGGCAAGTAGATAGCTGATCTGTTCCAAACCACCGTGTGTTTTGCTAGGGCAGATGCTGGTATATTTATACCTGGAAGGTGCCGAGTTTGACGTAAGGTTGGACATAAGACGTCACTAAGAACTCGCAGTTCTTTCAGGACTCCAGGAGTTCTAGGACAAATCAATACAGAAGCAGGGGGAATTACCGGGCTGCTGGAGGCTTAGTTTGTTTTAGAACGCGTTGTGCTTTCTAGGAGTCTATGGGAGTAGCCTTGCCGTATTTGGACTGCATTGGCTATGACTTAATATGGGTATGATTCTTATGCCTTTATTAGGATATGATTTGATACAACCACATAAGGGCATAAATCGGGAATATTTAAATAGGGTCCTAGATACGTTTACAACACCCACTCCACATATAATGTCCATCATTACTAAATACTAAGCAATTTTAAACATATAACTATGCAAGTGTTTTCCCTCCCACCCCAAAATACATAAAATGCATTTGAAATGGTATATACACGAAAAATGATTATTATACTGTACGTGTACAAGCAGTGGTATCATTCAGATAATGCATATATTGTACATTGCAATGTTGAGTGAATAAATCACGAAAATTACATTTATGAAATGACTCTTTATACAGTAGAGAAGGTCAAGACCATTTCATCACATATTTATACAAGACTGTACATGTGCTAGAGGCTAAGTCAAAATATTGTCTCCAGAATTTTCAAAAATAGAAATCCTGTTATTTAAGAATAGTTCTACTTTAAGCAGAGTATCATGTGCCAAAAGGGTAAATATTTTGGGAACGGGGGAATTTTTTTTTTGCGCTTTCAGGCAAAAAATAGTTTCACGGTTTTTTAGAAGTTCTGTTTATCAAAACTGATGGTCGAATTCAGAGTTCAGGGAACGCTGTGTGCTCGTGTTTTCAAAAGTTTTTCTCGTTGTTCGGAGAGAACATTAACTCAGATAGGCTGGCAAAGAATTTGTCTACAACAGTAGGTGAAAGTTGGACCATGTCCGAAAAAGTAGAAATAGTGCATATGTGAGAAGCATTGCCGTCATCGGTGTCTAGATCAGCAATGGTCACAGAAGGTTGTACCTGTGTCCGCTTTTATCTCGTACCTCACCGCCACCTAATCGTAATGGTGAGCAGGGCCGGCTCTAGGTTCAAGGTGGCCCTGGGCAGGGAGCGTAGGTGGGGGGCCCCGGAAGAGGGGGTCCGGGCGGGGCGGAGCGCCGAGGCCAGTGAAGAGGGGGTAGGGTCAGGGTGTTTGGAAGTGGAACAGAGCCGGAGGCCACCAAATCCCTGCCAGGGGCCGCCACGCAAATATGTATCCATCCTCAGAGGATTATTATATTAAGGATATATATTGGCGTGGTGGCCCCTGGGGCTTGGTGGCCCTGTGCAGGTGCACAGCTTGCACATGCCTAAGGCCGGCCCTGTGGTGAGGTCTCAATGAATGCCGTCATCAGAATAGGTAGCCGCTGGGGACAACATGTTGCATGAGCCGTTACCGAACAGAGCAAAGTATCGATATCCATAGGTACTGCTGATGGAAGTGTGAGACCACGTAGTATTCAGATCCCTTAGCCGAGCCAAGCCGAGGACTTTAGTAATCTGGTCTCGGTATCTCATTGCTAGGAGCGTTTCTTCCATGGTAGTTTTGTTTGTGGCTGGACTTGCCATATCGGAGCAAAAGGAACAAAAATAAGATTCCTGCTACGAGTCCCAAGATGAGAGGCAGGCCGCCGAACACAGAGTGCACGAAATTCGGGAAGATGCTCAGGACTGCTTCAAAGGGTGCTAATAGTCCCGAAAAAACTGTCTTAAATACATGTGCGATGCCACTGGTATCAGACATGTTTAAGATTTGACTTAACATTTCTACGAAATGCGCGGGGCAAGTATCAATTCAAATAGAAGAGATATTCAGAAAAGGCCATATTGTTGTCTCCTTGTCTGGTTTGCTGTTTGGATACAATACAAGTGACCCTAGAAGTTACACTGACGAGATATGCACTTCCTGGCACCATGCCACAATAGCTGCGGTCACTTATTATAACGTAACTGCCGTTGAAAAGTGGTTTGAAAAAAGGCTCTATTTGTGTAGCAGGGGTGCCGTGCAGGTGGCATGAAAGGTAATTTGATGAGCCTTCGCAGGCTCCATGCAAGTTAATTCCTTGACACAGAAGTTTACCGCTTAGTGAAATTTTACAGTTGTTACCACTAAGAAATACCTATTTTTTCCCCCCACTATAACATCTATGTGTATAAGGTAGATTCCAGGTTGACTTGATGTAACCTTTACCCAACCTTTCATACAGGCCCGCTGGTATGTGCTTCTGGCAATATTGAAACTGAAAAGTCGTTATCGGAATTGTAATTGTGCCATGTATTATCCATTCAATGACAGGTCTTTCGGAGACTGTCAATGGCAAACTTTTTAGTATTTCAATGCTCAGCACCGTATAGTCTGCTCCTTTTTCTGCCAAAGAGATTTGTTTATCAGTAAGGTTAAAGATAGAAAATAATGACGTTGTGTTGATTAGACGCCATGGCACGTAGCCTGAACGGAGATTTTGTAACGTCCAGCCTAACTGTACAATAGAACATAATTGGGACTGGCCATGTTGTAACATTAGCATATCCTGTTCTATTATATCAATAGCAGATGATACAATGCTGTCCAGTGAATAAATTCTGGAGGACAGAGTTGTTAAGCCATTGTCCACTACAGACAGTGTTTTTTCCAAATTAATACGATCAATTTCTCGTATTTTTTCAGCAGTTTCAATTTGCGTTACTTTCCAAGCTTCGTTGTAAGCAGCGTATATGAAACGTTTTTGACGCTGTTTGCGAGGTCCTAATAAGAAATGTCGCAAGTCAGCACCTTCTTAAAGTAAAGTCAAGTGTTGCTTAATTTCAGGCAGTGTGGATTTCTGTAGCCATTCGAGGCATAGTTTTCCTACACTGTATGTTGTATTTATCCCTGGATGTTGTCTCTGGGAATATCTTGGGTCTGGCCTGTTCTGTTTGAACCCCTGTGTTTTATTCAGGAATCTATCTTGACAGTTATTAGGGTCTGTGGGCCAGATCAACCATTTTCTCCAATCAGGATTAGTTCTGTTTTGGTGTAAAATATGGGATACGTCTATTTCCGCATCTGTAGTGCTATTACTATCAGGTATGGGCTTTGGTATAGACAGTTTGTTTAAGTCCTTTATCCTGGCTAGGCCAAGACAGGTTGTTTGTTGAATGGTGTCATTCAGGAACATTATTTGTCCTGGGATCATGCAGGCTCTGAATAATGATTCTAAACCTTGTACCTGCCAGTCTTTTGTACCCCAGACTGTTTTTGTCTCAATATTGTTTTTCCAAAATTCAAAAGCAAATGTAGACTTTTTTTCATAAAATGTTGTACAATATATAAATTTAGTATTTGTCAACATGTTTTTCATTCCTGTTTTATTTATAATCTTAAAATAAAACGTTTCTAGTGTTATTAAATCCTGAGTAGTATGGGAATTTCTCATAAAATGTTTTCGAGCTGCCTTTTGGCGGTGTTGAACAATGTTTCCATTGATTATAAGCAAAAATATTTCTAGGATTAGCAGATTTATGCAAATAGTGATGCCCATAATGATTAAAGCAATACATTTCTTCATAATCTGATGAACCTTCTAAATAATCATGTTCTGTAAATTTTGCTGAAATTTCTAAATCTGACATCATATTATTAATATTTTCAAAGTCCCAATCATCAGAGAAAGTACAAAGTGATACAAAGTCACTTAACGAAACCTTGAACTGGTGTGGATATTTCAAGAGTTCAACCGGGCCATAGATGTCGTAATCAGTAGCGTCCCCTGCTACACCACCAGGTATAGGAATGGCAGTGATGTTTACTGATGATAGTTCTCTTTTTTCAATATGAGAAGATCTGTGAGGCTTTAGAACCAAGTTGATGTTCTGACTTGCTGTGTCCATTGTACTGTATTTTCCATCAATCATTGTACCCAAGCTTAAAACCAAAATGAGCCAGAGTTGGAGGAAAAGTACACCTAACACAATCCACAATTCAATCAATGGTGAAATCAGATATGTTTCTCCAAGTTGATGAAAGAGTTTAGTTATTTTTTCTTTGAAAGTTTTATTTGCTGGCTTTTCTTCATGTTCTCTTGGATCTTCAGAAAAGTCATCGAAATTGATGAAGTAGCCAGATGCAGTTCTGTCAATTGTTGAAATTGCTTCCGGATTTTCATTTATCTTTGGATTTGTATAGTCAAAGGCTACATCATTGTAGATTGGTGTTTCTTGACGAGCTGTTGCAATTTGGGTTTCAAGAGGCACAAGTTCCATGGCTTTGTTGCATAGTCCTTCTCTATTTACTGCAGGTTTATCAAATGTGATTAGTCTTCCAGTTTGAACCTCTTGAATAGTAGCAATGTTTGGTCTTCTGCTACATCTTGGGAGTCCACTGGGCCTACTACTTATTATTGGCCACATGATTTCTCGTATTTTTTCAGCAGTTTCAATTTGCGTTACTTTCCAAGCTTCGTTGTAAGCAGCGTATATACCGGCGTATATGAAACGTTTTTGACGCTGTTTGCGAGGTCCTAATAAGAAATGTCGCAAGTCAGCACCTTCTTTAAGTAAAGTCAAGTGTTGCTTAATTTCAGGCAGTGTGGATTTCTGTAGCCATTCGAGGCATAGTTTTCCTACACTGTATGTTGTATTTATCCCTGGATGTTGTCTCTGGGAATATCTTGGGTCTGGCCTGTTCTGTTTGAACCCCTGTGTTTTATTCAGGAATCTATCTTGACAGTTATTAGTGTCTGTGGGCCAGATCAACCATTTTCTCCAGGAGAACTCTGTTCTCCTTTTTACCAGCAAGGGGCGGTAGTACTACTGATCTTGTTCCGCTGATAGCTAAGACAGGTACTGCTTTTCTGTAAGAAGGCCCAAATTCCTTCTTCGCCGCGATCTTTTCTCTGACCAGATCCTCAATCTTTGGAATCCAGACAGGTCTTGCTGGGACAGGTGGTTTTTCTTCAGTGGCCGTTGGCTTTAGCTTTGTATTACTTAGACTTCTTTTTTTATTTAAGTCCTGTAAAACAGCCAAACGATCTTTGATATCAAAGGTTTTTTGTTCCACCACTGAAGTCTGACTATCGAGGTCTTTGATTATCATTCTAGTACCAAACAAAAGTTCATACGGAGTGATTCCACCCTGAGAATGTCTTGGCAGATTATTAAGACTACGTTGGACACTTATTAGATGTTTGACCCACCCATCACCCGAACCTAATACCCTCGTTGTTATAGATTGCTTTATGTCACAGTTTTTTCTTTCCACTACCTCATTTTCCTCAGGATGGAATGGACTAGAGCACCGCAATGCAATGCCCAAGCTGGCCATGGCCTCCTTGTAAGCTCGAGAGCTAAACGCAGGAGCCTGGTCAGAATGTATCATTCCAATTGCGTATGTGCAGATAAAGACTCGCCAATCTTTTATAACAGTTCTGGCGTCAGCCGAGCGCTGGGGCCACATCCAAATGAATCTCATCTTAATATTTATGGGATCGCATTTTTCCGTGTGGACGTCTGCATGTAGATAGCCTAATGCGGTCTAATATAGGTGTCTGGGCTGGTATCTGGTCCGGTTCACAACTGCGATCTCTATTGCAGTCCTGACAATCCATTGCAAAGGTATAAATTTGCACGCTCATCCCCGGCCACCAGTATTGCGATTGCAATTCTATTAGAGATTTCAAGATCTCTTGGTGCCTCAGACCCATTCCCATGTGTGCTTCTTGAATCAAGTAAGCCCTCCGGTTCGTGTTTGGAATAACTCTGTCCCCCACTCCAGGGATTCGAGCAAAAGGAACGGAGTTCGCATCAATTATGTATGTATTGTTGAGTGGATAGTTGAGAGGTAATGCCGCATAGTCGCCTTTTAATGAGGCCTTTACTGCCAGCATGGTTTCTCCATCTATTTGTTTTTTTGAACGCTTTTTTGTAGCTACAGAAGCCGGTTGAACAGCTGCCGTTGTGGCTTTGTTAGCCAATGAATTCCCTGCAACGTGAACTCCATCACGTCGAAGACTCTGCGTATGTATCACGTGAGTCTTTCGTAGTTTTTTCTGTAAAAGAACTACTTGTTCCCATAGTTTTTTATGCTTTATTGTGACACCTGTCTCATCTTTGTAACCGTTTTCAATCCAGGTCTGCATGAAATTATTATAAGAATGGACGCAATATTACGAATCGCACACTATTAGAGTGGGGAATTCGTGATCGGCATTTTCAAGCGCCATCTTTAAAGCTCGTAGTTCAGCTCGCTGAGCTGTACAGTTTGAGTGATTCAGTTTTGGTGACCATTGGTCTGAATTTACCTATGCGCCAGCGACCTTTAACGATCGCGCATGCTGCATTGTAAACTTGTTTATCCACAACGTAGTGTTGTGCAGATAAGTCTGTGTAGATTACACAGGTGTACTGTTCGAGAGGCAGAATTTCGATTGACAGAGGACATTCATGTTCGTATTCTAGATGTCCTAGCTTTTTCATTTTGGGATCAAATGCGTGTATCACGTCTGTTGCAGCAAGAGAATTTTCCCATTGTATCCATTTTGGATCTAAAGCTTTAGCATTCGGAATGCTCGGTCTTGTTACTGCCTCAAGGGCTGATACTGCTGTTAAAACAGATATGCTCTTCCCTAGGGCTAGGGCTCTTTCTTTTGCTACAGCAGTTCGGACCGCATTCAGAATTTTTTCAGTAGAACTGAATTTCATTTCAGCTTGTGTGTACAAGTGTGATTTATAAGCTATTGGTACCGTTTCTCCCTCAGGTACGTAAATCTGCATCTTCCTGGGATGACTCGGATTACAAGGTTGCGTTCGTTTGCGCGTATTTGCAGTTTTGTTTTAGTTAACATGTCCGTTTGTTAAAATGTTTGTGTGTTTCTGAGTCCAATTAATTGGTTTGAAATCAGGTTTAATTAATTCGTAGAGAGGTTTAACCCTCTCTGCGTAGTTTAGAATGCAAGTTATTCCGAAATTCAGGAAACCTAGAATTGATTGTAAGTTTTTCAGCGTTTTTGGAGCTTGGAGTACTGCACACTTCTCTAAGAAGTTGTCTGCTAGGCTTTTGCCTTCACTTGATAACTCATCCTAAAAATAGGACAGTGAGGTGGGCAATTTGTGACTTTTTAAAGTTGAATTTGTACCCTTCGGATGCGAACCCAAGTATAATGGTGTTCACTCTTTTCAGGTGTGTCTCCAGGTCATCGTCTGTAAGATAGATGTCATCGACATAAGATAATGCCTCATCATCATACATTTGTAGTATTTCTGTTACCCTGGCTGAAAATAATCCTGGGCTGTTCTCGAATCCCTGGGGGAGACGACAAAATTGCCTTTGCGCCCCCATACTGGAGAAAGCGGTCAAGTACCTGCCTTCTGGTGCAATGTTTTGACAGAAGAAACCATTTGAAATATCTAATGTCGTTTTATATTTTTTGCGCACAATGTTATTCATTAGTGCTGCACTGTGTGAATTTAGTACTGCAAATGTTTTGCAACAAGAGTTTAGGTGTCTGTAGTCCAAAACTAGACGATATGAATCGTCTGGTTTGGAGACAGGAAACAAAGGATTGTTCATTTGTGAGGTGCATGTTTCAATCACCCCCTGATATTCAAGTTGATCTAAGATCTCCCCGACTTGTTTTTTAGCTTCTTGCTTAACAGGATGCTGCCTCTGTGCAGTAGGTTGATTTTTTAACTGAATTTCATGGTGCGGAGAATCCTCATCCCATCCTACATGATTTTTGTATAATGCAGGGGCTTGGGCCACTGTCCATTTTCTAGCATGTGTGTATTTTTTATGAATTGGAATGTGATTTCAGAAGGCAGGCATAATCATTTCTTCGCCATATGGGCACTCCCTGACAAACTAGTGGCCAGTCTTTCTCTACTAGCAGGATATCATAGCCTTTAGATAGATTCTCCCAAAAGAGACCTCTTATTTTCCTAGTTTTGTCCCCTTATGTACGTAATGTTATTTCATATAATTTATGGGGTACGCTAACTCTGGTATCTGCAGTTTCCACCTGAATGTATTCATTCGTGTCCACTGGCTCCAGAAGATTCATCAGGATCTTGCGAGCTATGGTCACTTCTGCTGCGCTGTCTAGCATTGTCTGGGCCCATTCTCCGTTCTTGAGTTGTGTCCTAAGAATCCTCGGCATGTTTTATTTTAATACTAGCTACCTTCTTTTTGGGAAATTGTAATTTTTTACTTTGATGAGCAGGTTCCTTGTCTTTGGACTTGACGCACTCTTCATGTTCTGACCGTCCTCTTCTTTCTGATTTCTGTGAGGAAGTCTGAAAATATCGAGAGGGACGTGTATCATTATCTTGATATCTGTCAGGTTTTCTTAAAATATCCCTATTTCTAAGGTTGTATCTTTTTTCAGAGGGCTCCCGTTGTGGAGACCTGTCCCCTCGTCCTGGAGATCTATTTCTCCATTGGGGGAACCTTCCTCTGGACTGAAACTGTTTTTCCCTGGGAGTGGTTTGTTTATTACCCTCCCACTTCTTTTTTTGGAGTAATGAGATTATTCTTAATAAAGCTTTTATTCAGGATTTTCAGTTAGTTGTGGTTTTAGTGGTTTCCCACCCAAACTATCTCTACCTAATTCTTCATAGGATTTTTCAATTATTCTGGCAAGTTCAAAAGGTTGTTCTGCTATATCTGTTTCTTTCAATATTTGGCGGATCGCCACAGATGCTGCTTCTCCTTTTATGTTGGCTAGTAGAATAGCCGAGACTTGCTTAAAGTCTTCCAGTAATTTCATACCTAGATTTAAAGCAGGCTTTGGACCGTATTCATTTTGAATCTGTCTTAGTACATCTGGTATAACCCCCATAGACGGAACACCATGTGTTTTTGTGTATATCGAAGCAAAGACTGTTCCCCAAGTGTCACAGTCCTCCACATGTGGTGCGATCCCCATTGGTAGACAGATTGTCAGAATTCTGTGTTTTTCATGAGGTGTAGTATCAGGAAATACTGCCTCTATTTGAGTAATTTTTTGAGCTAACCAGAATGGAATTTGTTCCCGTTTTGCGGGTAATTTGCCAATGACTGATTGTATAGTCTGTGGTGTTATTTTATTTGTGTTCTCCTGGTGAGGGGTGTGCTGTGGAATTTTTAATGCTGGTTGGACTGTTAAAGTCCTCATGACATATTGAACCAATTGTCTATGTATTTTAATTAGTTGTTTTAGCTGAACTAAAAGTTCTCCGCTTGACATTTTTTCAATGTCAGGATGTGGTGTATAGCTGGCTAGAACCGGCCATGTGGCTCTTGGTCTACCTAGTGGACCGAGCCTGGTAATGTGATTTTGATGTTTTAGGGCGCCATTAAACCAGAGCGGATGCTCTTGGTAGGTTAGTGGAATTTCCACGTCCTCGAAAAGGGACGTATTCCTCTGGAAGTTCCTCTGTTTTGTAATAGTGGAACTCGTGTGTCACAGCATTTGCTGCTGGAAAATGTATCCATGAATAGAATACCTCTGTCTGCCGATATTCATGGGCCTCTACCACAAATATGACTGTACCACCACTTGGTGATACTCCATTTTCTATAAGTTTTATAGTTATGGTTTTTCTTATATTTACCTGGATAAATATAGCATTCGGGTCATTTTGTTGGAGAGCTGTGTTATCTAAGACTACTTGAGCGCTATTTTAGCTATCTCCCTTTCTTTGTCACTTTCCGACATGTTTTCTGACAGAAAGTTTGCAGAGCAGGTTTCAAGGAAACAAAGATTAGGTGCACAATATTTTGGAACACTGTATCCTTCAACGTTGACTAAACCAAAAACTAATTAATAGAATTTTCCTCCTACTAAGTTTTGGCGGATATTAACCTTTTACCCACTCCAGACGTCTATTGGAGTTTTTACGGGAAAAAGGGGTCTGTGTGAAAAGCACGACTGAGTTACTCTAGTATCTAGCGTTAAATTATCGCCTTACCAAACGTTGGGCGCCATGTAGTGTAGTTCCTATATTCCCAATAGACTCTGCGCATTGGAACAACAAACAATAGTTTAGATGTAGGACTTAGGTCGACTAGGTCTCTATTGAATATGTTAGACTTAATTGTGAATGCCAGCTAGCTCAGAGGTCACTAGAAACTCTCGAGTACACAAGAAGGGATTAGTTTCTGACAACCGCATAAACATGACAACTTTGCTTCCTCCAGAATAAGTAGTATACCTCCAAAGTCGCGGAAACAATAGATAACTATTTTACTCAGTCAATCGTATATGCTTAGTTTCACCAGAAGCGCAGAGAAATAGAGACGGGCGTTTTCAATAAAAGAGGTTATTTATTGAACAGTCTTCTTTCTCATGCAAGAGAAGTGAGTTGCTATAATTGCAATACTTGTCATAAAGTAAAGTGCGTACAGTAAAAGGAGTATTATGAAATAATACTGTAAAAGCATGGTATGGTTTCTAAGCCATACGGTGTTTAAAATAGATAAAACATATACATTGATAAAATCATGACTAAATGTACTCAACTGGTGCTTCTAAGATAGGCCTACCCCGGTGTACCTAACCTAAGCCTAGTACGTGGGAAGGAGTAAGTGAGCTGCAGTTTGAGTTAAGATAGTTTCTGCCAAGAATCTGATTCAAGAATTCTCTAAGGGTCTAATCAGCTCCGTACCTTGGTTATAGAATGAAGGAGGTCTTGTATCTCTCTCTCTCAGGACTCGATCTCCCAGCAACCCGCAAGGGTGACAGGGAAACACTGGAGCTGGATTTCTCGGCAGGAGAAAAAACAGCGTCTCTCTCAGTGCGTCAATGGGAGGGTCGGCTTCCTTCGGCACTCGCTACAGCAGGGCGTCGGGCAAGTAGATAGCCGATCTGCTCCAAACCACCGTGTGTTTTGCTAGGGCAGATGCTGGTATATTTATACCTGGAAGGTGCCGAGTTTGACGTAAGGTTGGATATAAGACGTCACTAAGAACTCGCAGTTCTTTTAGGACTCCAGGAGTTCTAGGACAAATCAATACAGAAGCAGGGGGAATTCCCGGGCTGCTGGGGCTTTGGTTTGTTTAAGAACACGTTGTGCTTTCTAGGAGTCTATGGGAGTAGCCTTGCCGTATTTGGGCTGCATTGGCTATGACTTAATATGGGTATGATTCTTATGTCTTTATAAGGATATGATTTGATATAACCACATAAGGGCATAAATCGGGAATATTTTAATAGGGTCCTAGATACGTTTACAACAGAACGACCGCTCCATTGTAAAATAAAGGAATCATTTCCTATATGTCGAGAATCCTTTGAGGAGGGAATGCACGACATACAGTTGTGTCCAGTGCAGCACCTATGAACAGGTTGCGCTGGGAGGCACCAGGTGAGATTTGGGTACATTTATCGAAAAACCCAACCTGTACAACAACTGAGTTGTGACTTGCAGATGATGGAGCACTTTCTCTGGAGATTCCGCTTTGATCAGCCAATCGTCCAGATAAGAGAATACTGGAATCCCTGACCTTCTAAGATGTGCAGCCAGCACAGCCATCACCTTGGTGAAGACTCGAGGCGCAGTAGTAAGACCAAACAGAAGGACCGCAAACTGGTAGTGTTGCGAACCCACCGTGAAACGAAGATACTTCCTGTGCGACTTCAGGACAGGGATGTGAAAATACGCATCCTGCAAGTCGATCGACACTATCCAGTCTTCTTCCAGCAGAGCTTGAAGAACCTGCACAAGGGTGAGCATCTTTAACTTCTCCTGCTTCAGAAAAAGGTTCAAGATCCTGAGATGGAGGATTGGACAAAGTCTGCCATCCTTCTTGGGGGATCAGGAAATACCGGGAGTAGCATCCCTGACTCCTTTCCTTCTCCGGAACCACCTCTATAGCACCTTTTCTTAACAACGCCAGGACTTCCTCCTGCAGGAGAAGCAGGTGGTCCTCTGAGCAAAACCCTTGACAGGGAGGGTAATTCGGAGGGAATTCCAGAAAGGGAAGTGCATACCCATTCTCTACAAGATTGAGAACCCAAAGGTCCGATGTGACCTATTCCCAATCCCGTAGAAAATAGGTAAGTCGACCCCCTACAGGACCCGCATGATCCGGAATGGCGGATCTAGGGCTGCTTTGCTGATGTTGGAGGTGGTTGGGAAGAGGAGGAGGAGGAGGAGGAGACTTGACGTCCTCGAGGATGAGCTTTCTGTCTACCCCTGTATGACTTATACAGTGGATTTTGTTGTTGCTGTTGAGGCTGTTTATAGGGACTTAAGAAGGACCTTCCAAAGCCCCTATATCTTTTGTTCACAGTTCCTCTGGACTGTAGTCCCAAAGACTTGGCTGTAGCCCTGCTGTCTTTAAACCTCTCCAAAGCTGCATCAGCCTTTTTCCCCAAAAGAACTTAGCCATCGAAGGGCAGATCTAATAAAGCAGCTTGGAGATCCGCAGAGAATTCAGAAGACTTCAACCTAGCTGCTCTTCTTGTAGCAATTGAAATCCCCATAACTCTCGCCACCAAGTCAGCTGTGTCTAGTCCACTTTGTATGACTTGAAGTGCAGCAGCTTGAGTGTCAGCCGGCACCTCATTAAAAATGTTCCTGTCCTCCTCTGGAATCTTAGGGACCAACTGTCTTACAGAGTCTATCGAGGCATGTATGTACCTCCCCAAGAGACATGTGGCATTCGTTGACTTAAGAGCCATACTCGAGTTTGGTCCTGCTTTTTCGACTCTTTGTCCCGAGGCACCTGAGGGAAAGCCCCCACAGATTTCTTTGCACAGGCTGCCTGTATTACCAAGCTCTCAGGTAACGGGTGCGATGATAAAAAGTCTGCGTCACCAGGCGCCACCCTGTATCTCCTTGCAACACCTTTAGCAACAGCAGGAGCAGTGAGAGGTCTATTCCATACTTCCAAAAGAGGATCCGGCAAAGCATCATTGAAAGGAAGCATAGGTTCCACAACAGAAGAGGGGGAATGGAGGACTTCTGTTAACAAATTAGACTTTAACCTAGCAGTAGGCAGACTTAAATTCAAAAGTTCTGCTGCCTTTTTGATGACCACATGGTATGGGGCAACGTCCTATGAAGGGGCATCCAAGACAGAGGATAGCTCCCAGTCTGGAGATAGTTCCAAACCACTAGCCTCCCTCAGATCATCAAAATAATCCTCCTCCTGCAGCTCACCTTCTTCGACCTCAGCCTCTCTGTACCTCTGTACTTCGAGAAGACGCTGAGCATCACGCCTCGACTTCTCCTTCAAGAGCGGCGTCGGCGGATCCACGATCGACTACGGTGGAGCCGGAGCAGAGATCGGATCCGGAAGCACAGGTCGAAGCTCTCTAGGTCGGGCCGGCGCCGAAGGTATCGGCGTCGAAGACCTCGGCGGCGCCCAGAAATGCCAAGGTGGAGTCGGCACAGGCATAAATGGCATAAACGAAGCAGGAGCAGAAGACTGGGGGACTCCCAGGTTGTATGCCAAAGGACCCATGGGACCTGCCGGTATTCCAGAGGGGTACATAGCTCTCGAATAGACACAATACATCGCGTTTAAAAACTGTGTAGGGTCTTGACCTGGGCCTGGAAAAGGTGGGTAAGGACCCACAGGTTGCCCTCGAGGAGGCAACGGATTTGTCTCCTCTTCTTCGGGTTGGTGAGCCGGAGTAGTCGAACCCTCAGGCAAGGGAGCCTCTTCTTCCTCTCGAACAGGAGATCGCGCCGGCGCCGGAGAGGGATTCGACACCGAAGCCGGTGAATGCTCCAGTGACTCCACAGGCGAAACTTCACCTAAAGATCCACATCTGGAGAAGGGGATTTCTCTTTACAATGTCTCCTACTTGGCGACTTTGGTCTTGAGTCCGAACCCTTTCCAGAGTGATGTTGAGATCCGTGCTTTCTCTTCTTGTGCTTCTTTCTTTCTGATCTAGAAGCATGCCCAGACGACGACTTGGAAGGAGACGCCGTGCTCGACCTCGTCCTAGACAGCCTCGAACGCGACCTCGAAGACTTCTTCTCTTTTTTACCTTTCAATCTGGCAACCAGAAGCTTCACCTCTCTTTCACGAAGGGCCTTTGGGTTCATCTTCTTGCAGGAAGAGCACCCCTGAACATCATGGTCCGAACTCAGGCACCAATTGCAATCCTCATGCGGCTCCGTGATCGACATCTTCCCACATTCTCCGCGCGGCTTGAAACCGGTCTTCTTCGTAGACATCTCGACAGGAGACAAAGAAGCAAGAAGACACCAATAGAAACAAACAGTAACAAAGTTACTAAACCGCTACAGATGATCCCTCGAAAACCGTTAGCGTCGACGACGCGGAAAAAAGGGAACTAATGTCATCACGCAGACGTGGGCCTATTATGGAGTCGGTGACGTCAGTGGAGCCGCTCGCGATGCCGTGCTTCTGTGACGTCGACCACGTCGGCGCGAAGCTACAAAAAGAATTTCCAAATGTTGCTGACGCAGGGAGATATCACAAGGTGAGGAATCCACTGGCAGATGTATCCATCAGAATATAGCTTTTTCATTCAGAGTAAGAACCCCCTCCCTCCACCATAGAGTTTCATGAACAGTATGTTAGACATAGCAGTACATAATGGGAGTATTATGTTTCCCATCTTTATTACTGTATTTATACAGACTACCTGCTTTAAATATTAGGATTGCCACATGTCCGAGAATTCTGTGAGGTACAATGGCATTTACCGGAGTATGTAACGTACTGCCATCACTCACCTAATTTTGTTCAGAGATTCCTTTGTAGGACCTTGCATTTGGACCGGGATGGGAGGTGGGTTTACCTCGCCAGGTGTGGCGTTTGGATTCTGCAATATTGGGGGTCCGCTTCCTTGCATGTTTGTCTTACTGGTTTTGGTTGCGTTCTGTATATGTAGATGCAAGGGCAGCCTAGAGTCAATTCAGTACATATATGCAGCCTGTACCATCTACCCCCTTGCTGCACATACAAATCTACTTTTTTCTCAAAACAAAACCCCCGGTTCTATTGGACATCTTGATCCAGTGGGTGCACTCACCCCACTCAAGATTCTTTGGATAGTTCCATTCTAATCGTCATAGGCTCGTTGATTATTTGCACGTAATTACCAATCATCATTCACGCATTACTATCTGTATCCATTCCATGATGACGGTCATGCTGTTGAGAAAGTCATGGGCAGTTCCCTATTAGAAAACCACACGTGGTTTCCTGTTATGTCTACCCCATGGTGACCTTTAACAACTACTTCAAGGCATTAGACAGAATTTGTACCTGCCTTTCTTTTGGGTTTAAATGGCTGCCATCAGCACTTTCGTGTTTCTTCAGTACACAGCGTCTACCAGCGTGAGACCACTACAGTGTACGTTCGGGGGCCACTAGGAGGACAACATTTTCTATCTAAAAGGTAACCAAATTGACCGCGAAATAGTGATATCTAGTTCGGTAAAACACATTTGCCGACAATAATAACTGTTTGGCATCAGAGTTGTTCTTAAATAAATATTGTCCATTTTGATCCTTATTAGGCCAGAAGCTCAATAGGGACTACTTACTAAAACATATAAGCACTACATGTTTGTTTAGACTTCGTTTACTTGTGTCTTTTTTTCTCTTGCTCACATCTACAGGACATACCCCGCTCTTCCTCTTTTCCAAACCGGCAAGACGGAAACCAACCGCCTCGTGATCTTGGAGTTTTGACCCCAGGCACATACCACAAAAAGCGGTTGTTTATTATTACCTCGATCCAAGGTAAATTATTCTATTTAAGCTGTATTACCCCTTCAGTTAACATACGTTATGGGTATAATACCATTGTAGATCAGCCTTCGTTATTATAAATCTTTTCCATTTCCCCCCCTTTTTAATTATCCATCTACAGAGGGCCAAGGAAAGTCTCTCTCCTAAATAGATTGCGACGACAGGAAACTTCTTCAAGCTACCTTTTGGCGTCCTTCCAGTCCAGCCTGGGCTGACAACTATATCTTATTTGTCCCAGACAAGCACTGGGGGGGGTCTTTATCATCATCCCGCAACGTTTAGAAACAGTTTAGGCCATCCAACTGCAGTCGGAATAGTCCCTTCGAGAACCGGCACTGTGTATATGTACATATATATATATGTGTATATATATATATATGTGTATATATATATATATATATATATCCATCCGCTTAGCGCTGCCCCAAAGATTACGGGTTACGATGGACTCATTAGAATAAGTGGTATTTTTGCCTTTGAGCGCTCTATTAACAACGCTGTCAACAACTGTTCATTATACAACTCCACCTTTTGTTCTCTTCTGCATATATGTAGGATATCGATTCTTGGACAGTCCCAACAAGCCTTCTTTTGACAGATTTCAGTGATTTGCTTCACTTACTGATTAAGTTATCAAATATAAGTCCGCACTAAGGAATAAGAATATTTAGGGCTTTGCTTTGATCCTCTCACTGCGTCAGAATGTTGCTTATTCTTTGCTTGCCATTTTTCTATTAAGACACATCGTGAGCCTTTTGGGTTATTTTATCTTGCTCTGCACGGCAAATCACTATTTACTCAAAATGCATTTTGGGTAGAGGTGTCTCGAGCTTTCTTATCACATATCCTCACTTTATCCTTTTTTTAAGCCTGTTCACACCATCCCACTCTTTCTTTTCTTCTTTTCCCCTCTTAGGTCATCCTTTTTCTCCCACTCTATGGAGAATTTTAAGCTGATTGGTGACACATGAATTTTGTCTTAACTATGTATATGTCTTTGAGTAGGACCATGTCTCTTTAAAGACCATTATCAATGTTTGTATTTCATGTTTCTTACAGATTTTGCTATTTGATCATCATGGCTACCTGATGAAGGCTTTAAGCCGAAACGCTCGTAGACATGAATTATGATAGCCCCCATTTTTTTGCCATATCGTCATATATATTCGTATGCAAGAGATCAGAATGCCACAATGATGTATATTTTGTAAATCTATGAATCGAACATATTTTCACGATCTTTTTCCAGTTTCTAATTGCACACTCGATACATTTATATGCTTTTCTTTGATATTTCCTCATATCGCTTTGGCGTTGGAATAGCCCTGCTACGGCTTCCCCAATTGCTAATTCATAAATAGTAGGTATATCTGTCTGTTCATTTTGTATCTTCTTATGATAATATAAAATACCTACGTTCTGCAGGGCCGTCGCCCAGTAGTATAGCTGTATATTTGGGGCATTCCAACCACCTTGATCAATCGGCTGATTCAAGTATTTATAAGCGCGACGAGTTCTTTGGTAGCTCCAAATAAAATTGGTAAAGATCCCTTCAATTTTCCATTTTTTTTTTCACAACCGTGTTTATTAGGAGTTTAAGCAGATCATATGTTCAGTCCTCCAAAATCAGGAGAACACGTCAGTGGTCTACATACAATAGAGTATATGCATAGCTTAAACGTTTAACTGGCCCCACCCACCCCTCTGTCCCCCCCAACAACCTTAATATTCCCCACTACCCACCCCTTATCCCGCCCTAACCCGATGCACATGATCACAATCAGCTGCATTATATACATTAAAGCAAAAACAGGAGTCATGGAGCCACCTAGGCCCCGAGGTCTCTATCAGTAGACAGTCCATCATCCATGTCAATGGGAGGTTCCAAGGGCAGGTCCCTGTAGTCTGCCCACCGCTTCCAGATCTTATAATGTTTCCGAGGGCAGCCCCTGGCCTCAAACACTGGCAATTCCAACCCCATGAGGAAGTCTAAGCCCGCCCTCCAGGCGCCAAGCGGGGGAGCACAATCACTCTTCCAGGCTCTCGCCAGGTCCCTTTTGGCCACAACGAGGCCCAGCAGAAGGAGATGACGCTTATAGATGTTACCACCCACTTGATCCAGGATATGAAGAAGACCCAATCTGGGTGTACGAGGAAGATCCCACCCCAGCACCTCCGATAAGCAGTCCCACACTCCATTCCAGAACCGAACCAGGCCCACACACGACCATACAGTATGCACCAATGTGCCTCTCTCAGTCCCGCAGCGCAGGCAGTCTGGGGAAGCAATAAGGCCCGCCTTCCACAGTCTCTCTCTGGTGTAATAGGCCCGATGCAGGTACTTATATTGTATGAACCGTAATCTCACTGCAATTGCCGCACCTCGGGGGGACTCTAGTACCTCCCGCCAGTCATCCTCATCTAACGGACCGACATCCACCTCCCAGGAGGCCTTCAACGACATAAGGGAAGAGGAGCAGTGAGTGACCAGCGTCTGGTAAATTTTGGAGACTTTTTTATCCCCCAGGTCTCCCATGAAAAGCTTAGCTTCCACGGGGCTAAACTCCGGGAGCCGGTCCAGCCCTACCAGACTCGGCGCAAGAGCATGTCGAAACTGTAGATATTTGAAAAATTGGGTTTTAGGCATGTCAAATTCAGTGCTGAGTGCCTGGAAGGATTTGAGGGTGGTTCCGGTAAGGACATGGCCCAGGGACGAGATCCCTATGGAGTCCCAGCCACCAAACCCTTGCAGCGAGGCCAGCGCAGGGAGCTGTCCGTTATTCCAAAGTGGAGTTTCGGCGTCAGCCGTCCCCACCAGCCCATGCGACGCAGTGCTTGTCTCCAAATCAGGAAGACTACTTGAGTAGCCCGCGGTAGTTTCTTCCGCTGCCCGGCCGAATACAAGAGGGTATGAAGCGTGGCATCACCCATCAGAAAATGTTCCAGGGCGTACGCCGGATCGCCATGTCCACCGTACCACCACTCGTTGAAAACCAACAAATGGGAGGCTTGGTAGTAGGACAAGATGTCTGACGTTGCGAGACCCCCACAGTATGTGGATAAAAAACAAGTCCGCAGTGCCACTCTGGAAGCACCCCCAGCCCATAAAAAACGGCCCAGCAATGAATTCACACGACGGAACCACTGCGGGTCCACCCTGTGTGGATGGTTTTGCAGTTGGTATAGTAGTCTAGGAAGGGCCACCATCTTGAAAATTGCTGACCTGCCATAGATATTAAGGGGCATGCGCGACCATGTTTTGACGTCTGATTGAACCTTGTCCCACACCGGCTGTATATTACGCTCCCATGCAATGGCAGCCGACTCCGACAGGAAGACTCCCAGATATTTCAGTCCACCAATCGCTACCTGCAGATCCGACGCCCAAGAAGACGCCTCGGACCGTCCCCCTAGCACCCAGAGAGTCGACTTTCGCGGGTTGAGGTAGAGTCCCGAGACGTCACCAAAAATGCGCAGTATCTCCAAAATTCGAGGGCCCGAACGATCAAGGTCTGTTAAAAAGAAAAGGACGTCATCCGCATAGAGCGCGATCCTGTCTGAGAATCCCGCCCCCCATACAAAGCCACGAAGCTGCGCATCAATGCGCACCCATGCAGCTAGTGGCTCCATGACCAACGCAAAGAGATACGGGGACAGGGGGCACCCCTGCCGGGTCCCCTAGCACCCGGAAACCTCTCCGATATGGCTCCTGAAACACGTACCGAGGCGGTGATGTCCGTGTATAGCAGTTTGACGTATGAAACAAAAACCGGACCCAGATTGAGGCGCGGCAATAAAGCAAAAAGGTAAGTCCAGCTGACAGAGTCAAACGCTCTGTCGATGTCCGCGAGCAGGAGCGCCGCCCGCTCTTCTGTCGCCCCCATCGCATCCACCGCCACCTGCGCACGTCTGATATTGTGCCTTGTCGCTCTGCCTGGCATAAAGCCCGCCTGATCTGGGTGGACCAAATCCACTATATACGGGAGGAGACGATTCGCTAACGCTTTAGCCAACAATTTGGCTTCAAAATTGATTAGAGATATTGGGCGATACGACTCGTGCCTATCGGGAGGCCTGCCCGGTTTCTGGAACACCACAATCTCAGCCTGACGCCAGTCCACCGGCAAGCTACCACACTCCCGCGCTGTTTCCAAAGCCCGTCGATAGTGCGGTCCTAGCTGCAAGTGAAATTTCTTGTAGAATTCACTGGGAAAGCCACTCGGTCCGGGCGCCTTACCAGCGTTGAGTTGTCCCAGTGCATCGCCCAGTTCCTCCGCAGTCAGGGGAAGGTCCAGAGCCGTCCTGGCCTCATCCGATATTGCCCGGGGGGGAAGGTCAGCTATGAATTTGTCAATTGCCTCCGGCGGGAGACTGTCCCGTGGGGCGTATTGTACCGCATAGTAGGCAGCAAAACTCGCCGCAAGGGCAGCAGGATCTGTCATGGCAATCCCCTCCCCGTCTGTGAGACCCAGTAGAGTGATCGGTTGCAGAGTTTGTTGACACAACCGGTGGAGCATGGTGCAGGACTTGTCGCCCCATTGGTAAACCCTGCTCCTCGTGGCTAGCCAGGCTTGTCGAGCCTCGTCTAGTAGGACCGAGGCATAGGATTGCTGTGCCTGCAAGAGCAGTCTTAACGCTACATCGCCATTGTCTTCCCTACACCGGTCCTCCAATGCTCTCACCTTAGCTGCAGCTGCCACTGTGACCTCCCGGCGCTTTCGACGGGCGGCAGCACACCAGGTGATGTCCACGCCTCTCAGCACTGGCTTCATGGCCTCCCAGACCGTCACACTATCCACGCCCTCAGTCAAATTTCTCGTGCCAGTACTGGGCTATCGCTCCGCGCAGGCATGTCGTATAATCTGGCTGTTGGAGATGCCACGAAGACATCCGCCACCGAAACGGCCGGCGTGACTTGCGCCGCTCGATCCGCACCATGACCGGGGAGTGGTCCGACAGCCCTCGAGGTTGTATCGCGGCCTGCTTCACCCTATCGAGGAAGGCCCCTGGCACAAACACACAGTCTAGCCGGGAGAAGGAGCCATGTACTGCTGACACATACGTGTATTCACGCGTCCTGACATGCAAATGTCTCCAAGCGTCCACCCAACCCAACCCATCCACCATCGCCCTCAGACGTGTAGGGGAGGTTGCCACTGCGGCCCCTTGCATTCTGTGTCTGTCCAGACCCACATCCATCACATCATTCCAGTCGCCACCTATCACAGCCAAGCAGTCCGGAATCTCAGCCCACAATTCAAACAGGCGCTCCGCCAGGGCCCATTGCAGAGGTGGGGGAGCATATACACTACCAAACACCACAGGTTCCATATCAATCATGCCCTTAACAAACACATAACGACCCTGGGGGTCGAGCCAATGGCGTTTGTGAGTATAAGACAGTCGTCTATGAATAAGGACGGCTACTCCCCTCGACCCCCTGGCAAAACCTGCATGGAATACCTGGGTATATCCAAACCGTTGTAAGCTTAGAACCTCCGTTCCCAACATATGCGTCTCCTGCAACATCATGACATCAGCTGAATCCCTCTTACCCCAGCGCAGCACTGCCCCTCTCCTAATTTTGTCCAGCATTCCCCTGACATTCCAACTCAGGATTCGCATGGAGCCACTAGTAGGCGCCGTCTCCGGGGAATCACCCATAGTCTCGATAGGAAAGTCTCTGAAGGTCCCAGGACCCAGTCCAAGCTCCCTGTACTACAGACATCTTGGCAGCAAAAATCACGTGCATCCCTATCCCACCACCCCATCCCCCCCCCCTCCCTGCCCACCAACACAACCCCCCCAACTACCCAACCTCCGCACTTCCCCCCACCCCCACCCCTATACCTCACGGAACTTTGAAGTATCTGTCGCGGCATGGGGAGCTCCAGGCCCAAAACAGAGCGCCTAAAGCCACCCAAACCAATGGATCCCACTACTCTCCCCAACTAACAGTACCTCCCCTTAGGGCCCCCCCTCGAACGTGAGAGGACTAGGCCGCCCATGGGTCAGTACCCCGAGCCCTATTGAACCACATGTGACCTACCACTGAAACGGCGCGGGATAGCCCAACAACACTCATAACGCCCCTCCCGTGCCAAGCCATGTCCCAGATCTCACCACACCAGGCGCCAGGTAATTGATCAGTGAGGCAACCACTCAGGGCCACTAGCAGAGACCAGTGACGAAGTGTCGCTTGGGAAGCAAGAAAGGGGCTTCACAGCCCTCAGGTCCCAGACTCGGATTGCGTAGTGTCAGACTGTGCACCATCCAACGGGCCGCCCCCGGATCGGGAGTGTCGCCGTGAACGAGACTTCCTGTGTCTTTTACCCTTGTTGGAAGATTCGCCCCTCTCCTGCGACGACCCACGCGATGCTCCAGGGTTCAAGCCCGGCTGGGCATTCGGTCGGATCCTGACCGTCTCATCAGTCCAGCTAAACACTGCCTCCGGGGTGTCAAAATAGTGGGTCTTGGATTGGAAGACAACTCTGAGACGAGCCGGGTACAACAGTGAATATTGGATTTTCAGACCCCGCAATTTGGCCTTCGCATGTTGGAAGGATCGACGTTGCTGCTGCACCAGCCTAGTATAGTCCGGGAAAATCATAATCCTGTGACCCTCGAACAACAGATCTTCCTTGGCCCTCGCTTCACGAAGTATAGTGTCTCTGTCGTGGAAGTTGAGGATTTTAGCGATGACTGGACGTGGCCGCTCTCCCACCGGCGGTTTCTGCATCAGGGCCCTATGGGCGCGCTCCACTACAAAGCAACGCGACAGGACGTCCGGGGGGAGCCAACTCTCCAGCCAGTGCGTCAGGAACGCATCCATAGACCCCTTCTCACAATCCTCTGGAAAGCCCACGAATCGCAGATTATTTCGTCGCGCACGCCCTTCCGCATCCTCGACGCGCAGTGCCAGCCCCTTTTGGATCTTGGCCATGTCTTCCACCTTCTTTTTCAGGGCCACTACATCATCTTCCACCCCTGTAATCCGAGTTTCCGTTTCTGTGATGCGAGCAACAGCGTTGCGGAGGTCCTGGCGCAGCAGCATGACATCAGCTCCAACCGCACCTATTTTGGCATCAAGCATGTCCCTGGATTGTGTTATGGCGGCCATCAAGGCCGCATTATCAGGACCCGTGCCCTGGCTGCCCCCAGAGGCCCCGGATCCCCCACTGGGTCCAGTGAATTTATCAATCGTTCCTTGTTTGGAGGAACCAGTGCCGCCCCCACCTCTCGTCATGGTGAGCGATAATTGAAAGGTCCGCTCTGCACCTGCGGTGGGGCCTTCCCAAACAGCAATCTAACAGCAGAGTCCACTCGGGGGGCCAAGAAGACACTGTCGAAGCCTGGACGCCGTCTCCAGCGAGCACCCCCAGATAACGTGCACCGCAGCCAAGTCCCGGGCGGTAAGGCCCAGTAGAAAACAATCGTCCCCACCAGACGTGCTAAATAAGTCAGTCTCCTTACTTGTTCAGGGCCTCCAAGTGCTAGGTCCGGACCTCCACCAGGACCTATGAGCCAGGGCTCTTACAGTGTAGTCTCAGTTCACCAGGACGCCCAGCCGCGTCGGTCTTCTTGGCTCCCCCACACCCTACTCGGGTCTCAGATCAGCAGATGTAGGACAGGCACCGGGGCCCCCAAACTGAATAGTACAGATCACCCCCGGGCCACGATTCTCCTCACTGCGCCATAGAAGCAGGCCCTCCAGGGAGGGTGAGGGGGTGGGCACTCACAGTTTGTCGCGGGCCATCTGCGGACCACTCCCGGTCCCCATCAGGGCAGCAGGCGCGTACCTCCAGGCGCGTATGTAGGTTCCACTGGACGGCACTACACAGCGTCAATCCACCGCTCCATCCAGCACTGCGAAATCAGTCCCAGCCCTCCAAATCGGACGTGGCGCTCGACCCTCCAGCGCCCCGGCTGCACAGTGCTTGCACCCTCGTCCAGGAGCCAGTGAGGATACTGCCCGGCGGGGGGTCGCCAAAGTCCAGGCCTCGGCGTCCCCAGGGCCAGGCAGGCCGCAGTCGCACTCTGATGCCCCAAGTGCCCGAAGCAGGATCCAGCAGGGACTCCCTCCGACGCTCCGCAGGTTCCAAGCGGCCCCGGGCCAGGCGAAGCGCGCCTCAGGGCTTACTTCATGAGCAAAGTCTAGGCCACCAGGCAGCCGGGCCCCAGCTGTAATCCACCCCTTCGTGCTCCTCCTGTATGTGCCCAGTGGTCATCGGGCGCTGCAACCGCCCCACCAACACCAGGGGTGAGCCTCGGCAACCCGCCGTCATCCGGGCCCGGGCCGGCCCGGGGTCGCGAAACTCGAGGCCCCGGCTGCTCGGGGTCCGTATAGGCCGCTGCGCCTCCCCGCCGTCTCAGAGTCGCCTCAAGGTATGAGGCCGCTCCACAGGGCCCCACAGTGGCGTCCACAAGCTCCGGCGTTGCTGTCTCCGAGTGGGGAATCGCCTGACCGGCCCGACCACCGGCCGTCGGCGTCCGACCCCGAAAATCGAGGTCCCGGCTCCGCCCGTGAATTCCAGGCCGCACCTCGCTGCTGACAATCTCGGGTCACTGGGACGGCAGAGGGAGTGGGTCGGCACACCGGAGAGATCCAGACACCACCAGGAACACTCTCCACACCGGTAAGGCAGTTAGCGGGCTCGGGGGCCAGGATAAAAGAACAGATTATGACTGGGCCGGCGGGAGCTCCTCTAAGCTGCGACCGCCATCTTCGCCCTCCAAGCCACGCCCCCCAATTTTCCATTTTTTTTAGTCATTAATTCTATGGGAATAGCCCGCATTAGATATAAAAATTTTTGCAAAGATTTTCATTTTGATTACATTTATCCTGCCAATTATTGTGAGGTGTAAATAATATAATCGTTTCATTTTCCTACAGATGGAGGTCATAACTAGGTTTATATTTATTGTCCAAATATCCCCCATTTTTGCTGTTAATCTAACACCTAGGTATACTGCAGACTCCTTTACCCGGGAATCATCCAGTATACAGTGAGATGAGCATATGATTTGTGTCTTTGTGCTATTGCACAAGTTACTACTTGTGTAACGATATATCTGTAAGAGACATTAGTTAGTATTAGATTCCTTACCTTAGAATATCCCCAGGCGACTGGATACGGAAATTTTTGCGTAGCAGTACCCTTGCGCGTCGGTAGGCGTCGTCTGCGGCTCCGCGTCCGTCGTCGGCGCCGTGATGACGTCGTCGGAGTACTTAGACGCCGCCTCCGCGTGCTGACGTCAGTTCTTAGACACAGCTTTTCCGCGCCAGAAACGCATAGCCATGTTAAAAACCAACACTGGTGCCATTGAAACTAGGGCCCTGAGAGGGGACAACTCTAACCCTAGATATTAGTTTGCAGAACGGGGAGGATGAGTGGGTCGGTAAGGAATCTAATACTAACTAATGTCTCTTACAGATATATCGTTACACAAGCAGTAACTTGTGCATCTGAAAGAGAGACGTTAGTATTAGATTCCTTACCTTAGAATAGATACCCCAGCAATACCAACCCTGGTGGTGGGTCTGCGAACCAATAATCACACCAGAAAGTCCTGGAGGACGGAACGGCCAAAGAAGCCATCCCTCCGGACTTGACTGTCCAGGCAGTCGTGTCTTGCAAACGTGTGCAGCGATACCCACGTAGCTGCCTGACAGATATCCTGTAAGGGCACACCCTGGCCCAGGGCAGTTGTAGTCGCCGTGGCTCGGGTGGAATGAGCCCGTAATCCAACAGGGGGCTCCTTTCTAGCCAAGGAGTAGCATGCCTGAATACACAAGATGATCCACCGGGAGATGGTCCTCTTGTGCACCGCTTTTCCCTTCTTAGCGCCCACGTAACCAACAAAGAGTTGGTCATCCACCCGGAACTGGCGTGTGCGATCCAAGTAAAGTCCAGACGGTGGAGCCGCTCTTCCTCTTTAGAGGGATGCGGTGGTGGGAAGAAGGTTGGCAAGGTGATGACGTTCCAGCCATTGCCAAAGGTGCAGAGCCTCCTGGCAAAGGGTCCACGCCCGTATCCGCCACCTGGCGTGATGCACCAGTAGGATGCAGGAGGCCATCAGCCCCAGAAGCCGCAGCGTCAACCTGACCGAGACGCTGGATAACGGCTAAAAGAGTGGAATCAGAGCCTGAATATCCCGGACCCGCTGTTCGGGAGGATAAACCCGAAACTGCGCCGAGTCCAGAACCGCTCCGATGAAGAGGAGCTTTTGAGAGGGGCACAGGTGTGACTTCGGCACATTGAGGGAGAACCCCAGCTGGTGCAGGAGGTCTGCCGTTGTCTGGAGGTGGCTGACGACTGTTTAGGGCGAGCCCGCCTTCAACAACCAGTCGTCGAGGTAGGGGAAGACTGAAACCCCTAACCTGCGCAGATGAGCTGCGACCACCGCCATCACCTTTGTGAACACCCGTGGGGCGCTGGTAAGGCCGAAGAGGAGCACGGTATACTGAAAGTGCTCGTGGCCAACCGTGTACCGCAGGTAGCACCGGTGGGCCGGCAGGACGGGGAAGTCCAACGCTACCATCCAGTCTCCTGGGTCCAGGGCAGCTAAGACCTGAGCCAGTGTCAGCATTTTGAACTTCTCCTTCCGGAGGAAGCCGTTGACGTTCCTTAGGTCCAAGATAGGGCGTAGGCCCCCTTTGCTCTTCTTGGGTACCAGAAAGTAGTGGGAGTAGCAACCACACCCTACTTCTGGCCCAGGAACGCGCTCGATGGCCCTTTGGCCAAGAGGGCCGTAACTTCCTCCTGCAGAAGCCGCAAATGATGCCCCGATACGCGGTGGTTCTGCGGTGGCATGGCTGGAGGAGTCGCCTCGAAGGGGAGGGAGTAGCCCCTTCGGACGATCTACAGCACCCACCTGTCCGGCGTGACAGTGCGCCAGTGGAGGAGGTGATGGCGAACCCTGCCCCCCACTGGCGTCACATGGGCCTGGAAGCACGGACTAGGAGGGTTTTGAGGCGGATGCTGCGGGGGAAGGTGTGGATTGACCTCGCCGCTGTCCCCGACTGCCGCCACGGCGGTTTCCACGGCCGCCACCGCGTTGGGTATTACCCTGCGGAGCGTGGCTGGCAGCACGTGTGGGTACACCCCTTCCGTGGCCACGAAAGGAATGAAAGGCAGCCGATTGCTGGCGCGGGGCCGAGAGGCCCAAGGACTAGGCCGTAGCCCTGGAGTCTTTAAAGCGCTCAATCGCATGGTCTGCCTTGTCGCCAAAAAGGCTACGGCCATCAAACGGCATGTCCATGAGTGTGTTCTGGACATCTGCCGAGAAGTTGGCGGATCTCAACCAGGCGTGGCGACGAATCGCCACCATCGTTGCCATCGCTTCGCCCAGAGAGTCGGTGGTATCCAGTCCACACCGGATAGAATAACGTGCCGCATCTCGGCCTTCCACAAGGGCTTGGCCGAGTTTAGCCCGTACCTCCAACGGGCATTCTAGCAGCACGTCCGCGACCGTATCCCACAGAGAGTGGGTGTAGCGGCCCAAGAGGCATGCAGTTTTTTAAGACCGCAGTCCCAGACTCAGGGAGGAGAATACCTTTTTGCCGTATTGCTCATAACTCTTGGATTCCCTGTCAGGCGGCGCCGACGGGAATGCGGTCTGGGAATTTGAGGCCTGGATCACCAGGCTCTCAGGGGTAGGGTGGGTGGACAGGAAACAAGGGTCGTCCGGGGCCGGGCGGTGGCGTTTGGCCACGTTCCTATCTACAGGCGAACCATTAGCGGGCTTGGACCAAGTGCCCAAAAGCACGTCGGTTAAGGCCTCGTTAAACGGCAGCAGAGGCTCGGCTGAGCATGACTGCGGCTTAAGGACCTCAGTGAGGAGGTTAGTCCTCACGGCCGCGACGGGGAGCTCAAGGCCCAAGGCCTTGGCTGCCCTCATCAACACCACACTGTAGGTTGCCCCCTCCTCCGTAGCCACGGTAGGAGGTGAGACAAAGCCAGTGTCCGGCGAAGTGTCCAGACCACTGGCATCACCAAGTTCACCTGTCCAGTCCTCCTGGGACTGACATTCACGTGTCAGAGGGTCCTCAGACCCCTCCCAATACTCCTCATCACCCATCTCCTGGTACTCAGGGTTAGCAAATGATGGGGCCGGTTCATGGAAAGTGAACTCTCTGATCGGCGCCGGACCCAGGGTCGAGGGAGGCATCGGGGACGGCGCCGCCCGAAGACGACGCCGGGGGTGACACCTGAGGGACCGGCGCCGGGGAGGTCTTTAAGTCCACCGGCGATAACCCGGATCCGGAACCAGATCCAGTGGGGGCCTGCGGCGCCGGCGGCCAAAGCACTTGACTGCGTCGGGGCCGTACCCCCCCGACCCGCTAGGACCCCCAGACGGGTCCGCTGGGCCCGAAGGCGCCGCGGAGCCCGTCGGAGGAGTGAGGGACCTCATGGCCATGAGGAACTGCTCGATCTCCTCCAGCGTCGCGCGAGGCCGGCGGAGCCGCGTGGGCGGTGCCACCTGAACCCCCCCCCCCCCCCCCCTCGGCCGCGTCGCGCGAGAGTCGGAAGAGTGATGATGTCTCTTCGACTTCTTGTGCTTACCTGACGACATCGACCCTGAGGAGTGATGTCGACTCCCGGAGCTCCGATGGCTCCTCTCCCGCGACCGGTCCCTCGACCTCCGTCCGGAATGGGACCGTTCTTGGCGCGGGGCCGACTGCCGGAGTTCGAGCCGCTCCCGCCTATCCTTCGAAGTCAGGGCCCGGCAGTCGGAACAGGCCTTGTCGTCGTGAACGACGCCGAGACAGTGGAGACACCGACGGTGAGGGTCGATGACCGCCATCAGCCGGTCGCAATCCTCACAGGGCTTAAAACCTTTCGGAGTCGAAGACTTCGAAAAAGGATGATCAAAAGAGATCAAAAAGTTTAGTCAAAAAGTGACTAAGGTACCACTTTTTCCGGATCTGCGCTGCTGGCGCGGAAAAAAGAAGAACTGACGTCAGCACGTGGAGGCGGCGTCTAAGTACTCCGACGACATCATCATGGCGCCGACGACTGACGCGGAGCCGCAGACGACACCTACCGACGCGCAAGGGTACTGCTACACAAAAAATTTCCGGATCCAGTCTGACGCCAGGGGATATTCTAAGGTAAGGAATCTATCACTAACGTGTCTCTTTCAGATCATTGTGCTAATTCTACCGCTAGCTCCTCCCATATATTAGAGTTGTCTAAATTTGAGCCATATATATTATCTACAGAAAATCCCAATGATAGCTCCATTATGGCCCAAAGACCCCACTTATCTGCTTTTGTTCGATGTACTACTCCCCTCTGATATTTAATATATGTGGCCACACCTCTGGTTGTTGTCGTTTGGGTAGAACATACTGCTAAGTTATAGCCTCTCATTTCAAGACATTTTTTGTTCCCCTACGGAATATGCGTCTCTTGTAGACATAAAAAGAACCAATTTATTATGATGTTTTTGCAAAAATGGTTCTTGTATGGTTAATGCCTGGAGTTCACTAACTCTTCTAAGAGATGTGATAGCGGCTACAAATGCTACTTTCCAAGTAAGGAACTGTAATTTGCATTTGTGTAGAGGTTCAAATGGGGGACCCATGAGTTTAGTAAGGACAACATTTAGATTCCACACCGAAGAAGGTGAAACTCTGGGTGGAATTATTCTCTTAAGTCCCTCCATAAATGCTTTGATAGCGGGCACCCGAAACAAAGACAAGTGTTGTGTGTTTAGGAGATAAGCTGCTATTGCAGCGAGTTGTAGTCTTATAGATGTATATGTTAAGTTACATTGTTGTAGATGTAAGAGATAACAGATAATGTTCTGAATAGAGGCATCTAGTGGATTAATTTTGTTATTTGTGCAGTAAGTCATAAATCGTTTCTAATTTGCTGCATAGCATGGTTTGGTGGTAGGACGTCTAGCTTCTTTAATGATATTCATGCAGTCTGACAGGAGATTGAGGTAGCCAGACTCTAATACTTCAGGTGCCAGATCGCAAGGTTGAGTTGACTGATCTGGATGCCTTATCTCTCCATGGTTCTGAGTAAGAAGCTTGGCTGAGAGGCGTAGCTTTTGATGCATAACTACTGATAGTTCCAAGAGGGTTGTGAACCATGGTTGTCTGGCCCATGTTGGAGCAACCAGGATCATTATGAGGGAATGCGGTTTGAGTTTCCAAACCACTAACGGAATGAGCCGGAGAGGCGTAAAAGCGTAAGCAAATTTGCCTGACCAGTTCATCCATAGTGCATTGCCTTAGGACAATGGGTGTGGATACCTGGACGCGAAGCTTGGGCATTTTGGTGTGTGGCAAACAGACCTATTTCTGGGTGGCCCCACATGTGAAAGAATGGAAGAAGAACTTGAGGATGAAGTTCCCATTCGTGGATCTGCTGTCTTTGTTGACTGAGCAGATCTGCAATTTGATTGTGTACTCCTCAGAGGTGTTCTGCAAGGAGATGTATGTTTTGCGGAATGGCCCATCTCCATATGCTTTGAGCTAGGTGTGAAAGCTGCAGAGTGTGTGTCCCCCTGTTTCTGTATGTAGTACATTGCTGTCATGTCCGTACGGACCAGGACAGCTTTGCCTATCAGATGGAGTTGAAAGGATTTTAACGCTAGAAAAGTTGCCAACAATTCCAGATAATTTATGTGGAATTGTTTTTGCTGAGGGGTACACATGCCCTGAATGGTATGATTTGGTTCTGAAGATGAGCTCCCTAGCCGGAGAGCGATGCGTCTGTTAGCACAATCTGCGGAACCGGCCAGAGGAACAGTCGTCCTTTCGAAAGGTTTTGTGTGTTCCACCACTGCAGAGAGTTATGTGTGCGGCAGTCCACCAACACCAGATCTGTTAGCTGACCTTGAGCCTGGTTCCACTGCCGTGCTAAACACTCCTGTAAGGGACACATTTGGAGTCTTGCATAAGGGACGATGAGAATGCAAGAGACCATCATTCCGATTAGCTGCATGAACACTCGAGATGGTGATGAGTTTTGAGGCTGAAATTTTGATATTAGACCTTGCATAGTGCTTATCCTGAGAGGGTTGGGGTATGCTAAAGCTTTTGAAGTGTTTATTGTAGCTCCTAGATATTGTTGTGTGCTGGACGGATGGAGGTGGGATTTGATGAGGTTAACTGTGAATCCCAAGTTGTGAAGCAGCTGGATTATTTTGCGTGTGTGTTGCACACAGCTGCTGAGTGACTTGGCTTTTATGAGCCAGTCGTCCAGATAAGTGAACATGTGAATGTGTTGTCTTCGTAAGTAAGCCGCCACCACTACTGCGAGGCACTTGGTGAAGACTCTGGGTGCTGTAGTCACCCCGAACAGGAGGACTTCGAATTGGTAGTGTTGACCGTCCACCACGAACCTGATATATTTCCTGTGAGCGGAGTGAATGGGAATATGAATGTAGGCATCCTTTAGATCTAGAGTGGAGAGAACGTCGCCTTGTTGAAGCAGTGGGAGCACCTGTTTCAGAATGACCATGTGGAAGTGGTCTGACTGAATGTAGAAGGTTAACGGTCTGAGGTCCATTACTGGCCTTGGAGAGCAGTCCTTTTTTGGGATTAGAAAGTAGAGGGAGTAAACCCCTGTGCCTTGATGAGGTAAGGGGACTGGTTCTATTGCATGTTTTTTTTAACAGAAACATTGGACGGTGTATGGGAGGGATATTTGGGGGAGTGGAGGTGAGTTCCAGGCAGTAACCATACTGGATAATGTGCCTTACCCACTTGTCTGTTGTGATATCGTTTGATTACTTTATTCTATATTGTGCATATCATAAAAGTACATACATTCCAGACATAAAATCACTTAAAAAATAGTATATCTAATTCACAAATATAAAAGACAATAAAAAATTCTATGTACAATTTTTAAAAAACCTGATAAGGGGAAATAAAATGCGAGGCAATGATATACATATGGACTTTCTACACAGGCAAGTTCTCGGCTTTGTTTGTGTTTATCAACCTAGTGCGTGTCAGCCAAGCACTTGATAGATACTTTGCAACCCCACATACAATGAACAGAGATGTTGTGTCTGATGAGAGAATGCGTAGGGCGACCCTATGGTCACTGACTCCCAGCTCCCTACATACTGGTTTTAACCATCATGATCTAGTTCTTTGGTATGCTTTACAGGCCAACAGGAAGTGAGGTAAGGATTCGGTCGCACATAAGCAGCTTGGGCAGATAGAGTGTGGCGCGCGAGTTCCTTTCCAACCCTCCGTGAACTTATTAAGAGGGAGTGTCTCATACCTCATTTTCAGAAAGAGTGATCCGTCTTTTGGAACTTGAATGAAGTCTAGGAATAGTTCGAGCTTCCTAGTGGGCTTATGTTCCAAAAATTGGGTAGTTAGTGTTCCCCACTTTATGCTCCTCAGTTCCTCGGCTTGAACCCACTCCCAATAAATTTTCTTAACAACTTGCTTGGGAGGTGGGGACTGAGAGGTCCAAAATTCTGCCAATCCCAGGTTAGTAACCAACCGTTTCAATTTGTTAAGCCACTGTATCTTATTAGCACTATTCAGAACGATCAGCTCATCCAACACCAAGGCATAATTTGCCAGTTCTGGTGTCCTTCTCAGGCGCACCCAGAACAGCAAGGGGCGGAGGCGAACTATATCTGAGATTGAGCGTTTGCCCATGTCGTGAAAAAGGGGCTTCAATGGAGTCGAGATGGGGAGGGAAGCTAAGTCCCTCAGAAACTTATTCTCGGCTCTAACCAATTCAACTATGTTCTCACTGCCCCATAAGTCAGAACCGTAGACTGCAGAGGCTAACGCCTTCCCTTCGTAGACTGCAAGAGCCGGAGCTATAAGCCTGCTGACGGGCATTCTCTGGTTTCTCAGAATTACTCCAGATACTCTTTTAAGGTTCAGGAGCATTTTAGCGACGTGGGAGTCCCATTTAATTTTGTTATTAATCCTGACTCCCAGGTAGTCAAATGCCTCCACAACCTCTAGCGGCGACACATTAAGAGTGATGTAAATTCCCTTTACTTTTTTTGATGGGGACAGTACCATCAGCTTTGTTTCAGTGGTATTGATTGTCAATCCACGTTCGACGCAAAACAGGCTAAATCGGTCCAGCAATTTCTGGAGACCCGAGGGAGTTTTGGACATCAGGAGGGTGTCGTCTGCGAAGAGGAGGGTGGGTGTTTTCTCCCCTGCCAGGACTGGGGCATCGGCAGTGTCCTCCCTCAAATGGTCTACCACCCCATTAATAAAGAGGGAGAACAATGTCGGGGCCATTACACACATGTCTGTTGTGATAGAATTCCAGACAGGTAGGAACTGTGAGAGGCGTCCCCCAACAGGTGTGGGATGATCGGGGGAAGAGAAGGGAAGTCACAGCTTGGTTGTAGGGGAGCTGTGGGTATTGTTACTGCGACCTCTTCCCTTACCACTGTTTCCTCTATACCCTCCACGAAATATCCCCTAGAGGAATTAGTTTGATTGGGGCTTTTATAGGAAGAAGAGGGATGCTCTGAGCCAATAGTTTTGGAGCAAGCCCTGTAAAAGGAGCAACAAAACGAACCTCTATGGGAAGGTAATTGCAAGGCCCCCATGGACTTGGAGGGTCTGTATCTTTTTTTATCTTCTCTAAAGATGTATTGACTGTTAGTTCAAAAAAGATGCTCTTGCTCAAAAGACTGATTAAGAATAGCGGACTGTACCTCCTGCTTGAATCCGGAGATTTGGAGCCAAGCATGCCTGCGTAGCAAAACACTGGTATTAATAACACGAGATGCCGTATCAGTCGCATCAAGTGCGCATTTGATAGATGTACTTGTTATCGATTTTCCCTCCTGTATAAGGTCATTAGCTTTGTCTTTATATTGGTCAGGAAGATGTTGCATAAGCGTTTCAAGCTCATCATAGTGAGCTCCGTCATATCTGGCCAACAAGGCATGGGCAATGGCAATCCGCCAATTATTTGCAGCCTGTGACGCAATTCGTTTTCCAGATGCGTCTATGAGTTTGGACTCCTTATCAGGAGGCGGGGTGTCGCCTGGGCTTTGTTAATTTGCCCTCTTGAGTGCATTAGACACCACAAGAGAATCTAAAGGGACCTGGCCTTTAATGTACACTGGGTCACTGGGAGCTGCCTTATATATTTAGTCCTTCCTGGTGTTAAGAATCCTGGCTCTGACGGGGTCCTTAACTTCTGGTGCATGTTTTAGCATGCCTTTTAACACTGGCAGGGTGTGAGTGGACTTTAGTGTGGGAGCAAATGTTTCCAATAAAAAGTCTTCCTCTAAGGGATCAGAGTGTAATTGTAACCTGTGGTATTGACCAGCCCTATTAATTAGTTGCGCAAACCCAATATTGTCATCTGGTGGTGATGGCCTAGAGGGATAGAGGTCGGGTCATTGTGTGGGTCGGGATCTGTGTTGTAATCATCCCAAGGATCTGTATTCTGTGGGATGGTATGTGCGTCATCATCCCTTTCTGGATCTCCATCCCCACCCTAATTAGTATAATCTTCATCATCCTGTGATTGAGGTGAAAATGTATGTTGTGGGGAGTGTGCTGGAGAAATTAGCAGATTTGGATCAGCTGGAGAAGGAGAGGGAGGTGGAGAAATTTTAGTGGCCATCTCCTTCTGCTTCATAGGTATTTCAGAGTCTTTTGAAGTGTCCAATTTTCTCTTTTTAGGAGGCTTGGCAACAACTTTGCCAATTTCTGGGTCAATGTAGAGAGTTTTTTGCTTTGGATTAGAAAAATCTGGTACAGGCTGTTGTGTGGGTACAATGTCCTTATTCGGTGCCGAAGACTTAGGGTCAGAATGTTGTTCAGAACGTGTCTCTGAAGCTTTCTGTGGGGTCCTGGACTCCTTAGGTTTGGGTATAGGAGTTTGTGGCACTGAGACCTTTTTCGGCTCCGAAGGTTTGTTTGGCTCCAAAGACTTTTTAGGCCTTGTAGATTGTTTTGGCTCCAAATGCTTGTCCTTGGTTTGTATTGACGCCAAGGCTGTTTTCGGTGCCGACGAAGAAGGGCGTGGCACCTCTTTGGTTTCGAAGGTGATTTTTCGGCACCAGAATGGGGTTTGGTCGATCCCGATCCAGAAGGCTTTTCTTTTAGTTTCATACTGAGGGCGGGGTGTCTGAAATGTGTTGCCAGTGTCGACCTGAGCCACAGGACGAAGGTGTTACCGGAGCCTTAGGTTTGGTTTTAGGTGGTAGAGGGGTCTTGGTACTCATGGATCGCTGAGCCGGGGTGACTGTCACGTCTTCGAAGTCGGAGTTGTCGGCTTCGGAGAGGGAGATGTCTCTTTCATCCACTTGTTGCTCCGGCTGGAGATTGGGATCTGCTCCGAAGATGTCCGGAATCGAGCTGCTACTGTGAGACATTTCGCGACATCGAGCACGACGGTCACGGATGTTTTTCTTTGACCTGAAAGATGCACATGCCTCGCAGTTCTTATCTTCGGGGAGAAGCAGAGGTTACAAACCTCATGTAAGTCCGTGTGTGGGAACTTAGCACTACACCGGGGCATTTTTTTAAAGGAGTCCTTTCCATTGACTCCTGACGTGGTCAGCACGGATAGGCCCAATGCCCCGCGTCGAAGATCAAGGTAAAGGATTTTATATTTCCCAAAGATACGCATCGAAAAGGAAACATGATCGAGACAATATCGTCGAGGGGTGAGGGAGGGCACGTCGAAGGAGGTTCGAAAACGACACCGACCCGGAGCATAGCAAAGCACATTCAAACCCTAAGAAGGATTCACCTAACCAAAACAAAAATAAAGTGCAAACATCCGAGCCCAAAACCAGATGGCAATCTATGCACAAGTATATGATCTACAGCTCATGTGCCTCGAACACAACTTTTTGCCTAAGGAATCCAGCCTCATGGATTCCCTATCTGGTCGGGTGGTAGGGAATTCGCCAGGATTTACACGGGAATTGGAGGCTTGGACCAACAAGCTCTCTGGGGTAGGGTGTTCTGTGAGGAAATTGGAGTCCCCTGGGGTAGGGCGGTGGGCAATCGTCCTCTTCACAGGTGCCCCAGTGCTGAGCTTGGACCACGTCCCAAGCAGGAAGTCTTCACAGGCTTCATTAAATGGTAGAAGCAGTTCCGAGGGGGTTGGCGGGGCACACCCTGTTGTAGCAACTATGTCAAGACCTTCTCACCACCAATTTAAACAATGCTCCCTCCTCCGTAGCCACGGAAGGGGAAGAAAGCATGCCAGTATCTGGAGAAGTGTCCAGTCAATTGGCCTCCGCCAAGTCCTCGCACCAGTCCACTGTGGTATCAAAGAGCTGGTATTCTTGAGGATCCAGCGACCCCTTCCAATCCTCCCCGAGTCCCAGCCCAAAAGAATAGGGCTCGGCTCCGGCCTGGAAGGCATGGCTCGAGTCAGCATCGGAGTCTGCGTTGGATGAACTCTCTGCGGCTCCATGTCGGAGTCTGGGATCAGGATGGGGATGGCACCAGGAGCATAGGCATTGTGACCGGCGCTGCTGGCGCGCCCAGTCGCAGGCTCGACCATAGAGCCTGGCCGTGAATTAAGATGCTACCTCTTCTCGTCTGAAGTCTGTGACGGACGGGGAGGAGTCGAAGACCTCCAGAGTAAGTCCAGTGACTAACCAGAGTGGCCCACCACTCACCAGGATGGAGACTGTCTTGGCATTGCACATCGGGCATCAATGAGCTTGAGGGACAGCTTCTTCAAGAGCTTAAGGTGCATGGCACGGCAATCGGCACAGGTCTTCACGTCGTGGTCGCATTCCAGGAAGCAGATGCATACAGGATGCGGGTCCGTGACCGACGTCAGTCGATGACAGGCTCCGCGGGGCCTGAAGCTGACTTTCCTGGTGAAAATATCTGCCATACCTGAAGAAGAATTCTCAAAAACCTCTGGGTGGCTATGTCGGGATATGAGCCTGCCACTGGACCAATTACATTTAAGCAACAACCAATTGAGATTGTGAGCCTTCTCCGATGAGATCTGGAAGACATTTGTCAGACTACCTTGAAGTTGAGCCCACTGGAACTTCACATTCCACTGAAGAGAACAGGTGTCCTAGCATAGCAGACAAGGAGGATGCAGAAGGCTAAGAGGCCAACAAGACTTAAAGCTGCCCTCACCGTGATCGAAAATCAAGGCACACGCATTAGGATCATAGCCTGAATGTCCGGGACTTGTTGTGACGAATGAAGGCCCTGACTGGACTGTGTCCAGGACAGCTCCAATGAATGGAAGTTTCTGGGAAGGGGTCAAGTGTGATTTTGGCTCTTAAGAACCCCATCAATATCAGTAGGTTTACCATCATCTGGAGGTGGTAAAAGACATGACTGACAGTAGCAAGCCCACCCTCAACAGCCTGAAGTCGAGGGAGGGGAACAGTGGTATCACCTATCCAGAAGGTGGGCACCAATCAGCATGACAACTTAGGTGAACACCTGTTGAGCACTGGTGAGGTCAAAGGGGAGCACAGAAAACTAGAAATGCTTCTGACCTATCTATGGGTATAGGAAAATAGACATCATGTAGGAGCAAGGACACCGTCCAGTCGCCCGGGTCCAGGGCAGAAATGGTGTGGGCCAGACGGAGCATTGTGAATTTGTCCTTCCACAGGAAGGCATTCAGTGGCCAAAGGTCCCAAATTAGCCTGAGACCATGTCCTTATTCAAAACAAGTAAATAGCAAGGGAAAAAAACACTCTCCTCTTTCAGAGTGTAGTGCCCTTCTGATAGCACCCTTAGAGAGCAACACTCGTACCTTTTTCAGTTAAATGGACAGGTGCTCGCATGAAATTTGCTCTGATATGATAAGATAATTTGGCAGGGCAAAAAGAAAAGGTAGGGCTTAGCCATGCTGAACAAGTTCCAGGGTGGAAATTACGGCCATTGTAGGATAGGCATGCCCCACAAGGCTAAACTAAAGTTGCTTGGTGGTTTTGTGCCAGGGAAAGAAGAATTGGAGGACTGATGTCCCTGCTGACCCATGTGCTACCAAGTCATCCACAGCGTCAAGAAGTCTGGGGTGAATGCTGTACAGTTGGGAAGACTGTCCCTGCCGATACAGCAGTTCTCTGACATACCCTCTGAACTTTCTGAACTGGTATGGAAACGGTTTGGTAGGGGTACAACAGAGTCAAGGAAGTAGCTGTTGCTCTACTTTCCTTAAAGCACTTTAAACATGGTCTGCTTTCTCACTAAGGTAAGACCTATCAAAGAGCATACCCATAGGGGTGGCCTTTAAATCACCAGGAAATCCTGTGAAAGGCATGTGTGTGTGTGTGTGAAGTACAACACTAACACTGAAGTTTTAAGACCTGCACATAAAATATTATCAGTCGCATCCTTAGGGTCAAAAATATCCTAAGGTCTTCTTGAATTGCTGGCAAAATCTCACTGGCCATGTCCCAGAGCATTTACACAGCAACCCAGTGAACACACAGCATTTACAGACAGCAAAGTTACACAGGAGGAGGAAAAGAAAACCTATAAAGAGCCTCAATTCTCTTGGTTTCCTTAACCGTAAAAGTTGTTATGAAGGACTTAAGATTAGATTTACTTGTCAAAGCATCTACAACCAGACAGGTAGAAAATCAGGGTCTACAGCAGCTGTTCTGTGACACGTGGCTACCTGCCTTTTCACTGGCAGAAACAAGACTTCGACCACACGGCCAGCAAAGTATCATTGAGGGCTTTATTAAAGGGGAGCCAGGGCTCAGAAGCAGCTGGCCCAGGCTGTAAAATCTGTCATGGTGTTAGTTTTGATCTTAACAGAAGGCAGCTGTAAATCCAGTACCTCAAGCTGTCCTACATACTATCCCTGCAAATAAGGTTCTTGCCTCGGTTTGTGGGCCACGTGGTGAGTTAAGCATGTAAAACCTACAAATCCATGTAGAAGGCATCTACGTAGTGAGGTGTGAGAAAGCCATCACCATCTTACATATTCTGGTAGCTCCTTGTTCTGACACAGGGCCAAGATCAGAGCCAAAATGAGAATGGAGAATCTGTTGACATGCACGCCGTGACTGAAGCAAAGAGTCAGTGCATGATGACTGGTTGCGCTTGTGATGCTGCAGTGCCACATTGTTTGAGACTGAGAAAGTTGTTAGTTTTGTTTAAGACATCGGTATCACTAATGGATACTCTTGCACCACACATGGCATCAATACCGGTGTTGTTGTTGAAGAGATCAGCACAGGTTCTGGAGCTGGAGTAGAAGTCTGTATTGGTATGGTGCCCATAATGTGTCCCAAGAGGCCAGACAGCTGAGAGGATGGATCCGCAGGTGGTAACTTGACTTGGGCTCCCTGCAGATCTTTGGGGCCTGAATGCTCGCCAGAGAGAGCCGGAAACAGGAAAGAATTGCTGCATCGCCTCCTTCAATGCTTCATTCTACAGTGGTGTCGCAGATGGCCTGTAAAATTGGGGGTGCACTGGGATCAGAAATCTGCTCCACTAACAGACTTTGTAGGTGTGCAGCTGACATTGTGATGCTCTTGTACCTTCTCTTTTGATACTGAGTGGTGGGAAGGGGTTGAGTCCCACTTCACTTTTTTATCTTTGCAGTTGACTTGGAATTTAATTTACGGAAGAACAGAGCACAAAGTTGACAGCTCACAGGAATGGCTCCAGAAAAAGGACCAGGTCTGAGCCTGCAACTTGCAGTGGCACTTACACAAAGGCCATGTGCTTATCGACATACAGCTTCGCCTCTTGGTCCAGGATCGTCTTCAAATGCATGAGATCACAATTATTGCACACCATCGTGTTGTGGCCAGTGCCCAGACATATCTCATGTGGGTCTGTGACCGACAACTGTTTTCTCAAGTCGTGGCATGGTTTGAAACCAGTAGGTTTGGGTGGTGATAGCTTTCCCTACAACAGAATAGTTTTTTTAGGAAAACCAACATAATTGGGAGCAGGGCTACGGATCTGTGTCAGAAGGTGCAGCAAGAAAGGAACGGATGTCAACAAGCAGGAGTGGGTAGTATTCTCTTGTAATCTTATTACTAGTACCCATCGAAACTTCCTGTATTTCTGGTGGAAATGTTTACACTGGGTAGGGTAGGCCTAGCGAGCACACCAGGTATCTGCTGTTTTGGAAATGTTCCAGGAAGGAGTAGGCATTCTCTCCAAATAGCTGTGTGCTATTTAAGATCATGTCCCTGCGGATTACCTGGACGTCTCCTGGGAATCCAGCAGAACACATCCCAGGATAGCAACACAGGGTGATAGTAGTTCTCATTTAAAGAGCAATTGTATCTGTAGAATCCAGGCCACATTTCAGGATGTACTTAAGCCATTGTTAACTATATTTGGAGAAGAGCATTTTCAAGTGTTGAAACGGACTGATAGGTGTTAGCTTTGCCAAATACGACGGCATAGACAAGACAGTCCAGAAGGCATGAGGCATTCACTGTGCGAAAAACAAAGCTCATCATAATCTAATAACACTTGTTCATGCCATTGTTTCAGATATTGATTAATGGTATTTAGGGTTCCAACCCTATTTAGGGTTTGTGACTCGTCCCACTCATCAGTATGTTTTGACACGCGTCAGACTGGGTATCGGCCACCATTTGGTTGCATTCCCAAACGCAAGAGCCAGATCAGAGACACCCTGCCCATGTGACAGTATTTCTCGCCAAAGTAGTTGCCACTTTTTACTTTTTTGTAAATTTTTTCATTCTTTTAGGTTAAAATACCTCAAACCGATCTTCAAAAAATATAATACCCGCACTACTGAATCTGCATTGCTACTTTTATCCTCATTAGAGAATGAGGAGATTTGCTTTTTTTTGGCCACTTTTATTTTGAAGTGTACAGCTGCCAGGAAAAGTATTGTACTATAATATTTTTTTGTGCTTACCTGTCTGTACCTATGTTATGTAATACAGCTGCCAGGAATTGTATTATGCTGCTATTCTTCTTTTTATATTCCTGTCTGTAATTACGAGTTACTAATTTTTATAATAACTTATTTTTTTTTCTTTTTTCTTTTTTTTAACCAAGGTTATTTTTAATTGCTGATGTCCATAGTGTGTTATGATTATTCAAACGATATGTACAGCTGCCAGGAAATGTCTATTGTGTAAACCTTATTGATTTCCTGTCTGTCCATTTATGAGTGTCTTGTATTTTGTAACAGTATGTTGATTTAAATATGCAAGATCACTTCTTATTTTTTGCCCACTAGCCTTTTGCACAGCTTCCCACCTCCTTTCCTACATATGTTTATATGGTGATTTTTAAAGTTTTAACTGTGTATTTTATTATGCTTGTATGATTTGTATGTACAAATCGAATAAAAGCTTTATGAACTTATGAACTGATTAATGGTGTGAGATAAGGTCCATATTGGAATGACATCAATGGTCTCATAACATTCTTTTTTGTTGTTGTTGACATAATGTGTAATTGTTATAATTTTCTGTTACATTGTGGAACCTAATATAAAGCGCTCTGATACCTTCGGGTCTAGCCAGCGCTATATAAAACTCTTTAAATAAATAAATAAAGTTTCCAGAAACAAAGTCATTACAATCCAAAGATTCCAGTCTCTGAGACTTGTGGTCTGGAGGCCTTAGAAAGGCATATGGATTTAGCTTGGCAGAAGACACATGGACTACTAGACTTTGGTGAACGATTAAATAAACAAAAATCAGATTGTAGTGTTCAGGGCAATGTTTTGGAGCTGTTGTCTGAAATGTTGCACCAAAGAAGCCTGAACACTGAATGGCAGCGGAGGCTCTAAAATAGCAGAGTAATGTTGTAATATCTCAGTCAAAATATTACATTTGGAGGGGCGTGGTATGAACGCCGGGAGAAATGGCGGCGTAGAGCGTCTCTCCTCCCGTGGTGACAAACTATATGCAGATTTGGAAGCCCTTGCACCAGCTCGATCTTGAATCCGACGACAGATCTGAAGATCGGAACTAAGGTCCATATGTGTGGCTGACTCTCGGACGGCGACGAGGCTCCCAGGGGGCAAGAAATGCTAATTTGGATCTCCGATCGTGGCCGGAGTTAAGAAGAGGGCAGTGACGCGGCGGCGTCCGTGAGAGTGGGACCGGAGCTACTATTGAACGACCACGGAGCGCTGCACAAGACCGGGCTTTCGAGGGCCCTATGTGAGTACACGGGCGACATACTGCCCACTGCATACTACTGCATACTAGCCTTAGATCCTGAAGTCCGGGCCCAACGCGGCGTTTACAAAATGGCGGACACGAGTGTCCTCCGCGGCAATAAACAAAGCTAAATGGCAGCAAGCGGTGTTATAAGATACTAAACACAAGTTACCCCAAACCAACATCTACGTTCGCTGCAGTATCCTGATAAGGCCTGATACAGCGCTCGGACACAGCACTATCACCGCAATAACGTCAAGACACATCGCGGGCACAACGCGCTCAAAATGGCGGACGCGACTATTCCTAGCTGCATTAAAGATTTAAGGCTGCAATAATCTACAATAAACTGCAACAAACTGCCGTACTGCACTGATGCAAGGAACCCCAGCAATAGACCTGCTGCAATGACATTGACAATAACATTACAACATACCTCTTTTTTCGGCTGTAATAAACCCTGCATTAAAGGACATTAAAGGCCAAAACGCTAAACGCTAAGCATGAGTTGTCCCAAACCAACATTTATCTCCAGCGTCCCGATACAGCACTGTCACCGCAATAACGCTACCCTTTGGGTGACCGTGTCTGCGCTATACAAGTATGCCATACAATACAATACATACCTACCCTTGTTACCCCTGGGGCCCCAGTACTTTCCGAATGGAGGGATCTTTGTCTCCAAAATGGCAGGCAGATACACAAGCTTCACTTGTTGCTTGGGGCAACTAATCAAGAGTCACAGAAGGAGCGAATGTGACTAAGGTCCCAGATCACGGTGCTGCTGATCCAAGCCTGCTTTCAGTACATGTAACGGCACAACAAAGTTCAGTAATCTTTGGCGCTTGGATGGCTGTAGATAACGTCTGCTGAAATGAGTGCGCAGTAAGTGAGCGTCGGATCAATACATCCATTGAAGGGTGGGGAAGCGTGCTGAACACTTGTACTGGAGTGAATTGAAAGACCATTGCAATCGACGTAGCATTAAGCAATTTCACAATACGTGTTGGTCTCAATGGATGTCGGCGCATTGCTTGATAATTATTAAGTGGCTTGGCATCAGAGACACCGGAAATGAGGAGGTACTAGAGTAATAAGCCTATAAACCAATAAAGAGGGGATATTGAGCCGGAAAAGGTCCACTGGGATGTATGTATAGGTATATGTACGACTAAGACTGCAAGCGAACACGATTATCACCACAGGAAGGTAAACGGCTTCAGCACAGCAGTCATACATATGCTATCTGACACAGATACAACACAGCGAGATATCACTACAAACGATATCTGTTGGCACGACCGACTGTCACCAACTGTCTGAGCCTAGCATCACATCACTTTCATAGTCGGCTCACCGTCTGGCATACACTCGACACATACCTGTGACTAGCGTCAACATGGGGACAAAGAAACTACGAAGAACCTCAAAAGACTCAAGGCTGAGCCACCGAACCCAGTGTCGCCAATCAAGGATAAGAAGGATGCTAGCACACTATGGACATTATACTAAACAAGCTGGAGGAAGTGCAAGATCTAGCAAAGTCCACAAAGGAAGAAGTCGTGGCCATCAGACAAGACATACGTGATACTAATTTGAGACTTGCAGAAACAGAATCAAGAATAAGCTGTTAAGAAGACACGTAGATCAAAACCTGCGGAGCCCTCAAACATCTTGCTATAACCTCAGAACAAACAAGGAGACTGTCTGAATTGGAAGACAGGAACAGGAGGGGGAATCTCCGCATTTTTGGGGTCCCTGAAGGGTCGGAGGAAACACATGGCTCATGTGTTTCCTTTTTAGAGTCATGGTTCGCGCAAGCAACCAACCTCACATTCCATCAACCACTCGAGTTTGACAGGTCACACAGAGTTCTAGGCAGGACCACAAAAAATCAAAAAGGCCCCAGACCAATCGTCGGCAAACCCCTGAGATAACAGCATGTGGAACAAATACTGGCCTTTGTGCGGAAAAATTACCATATTCTGTGGAAATCAAACAAGATTTACATTTTGCATGATTATAGTAAGGAGACTGTGGATATAAGGGAGGCCTTTCTTGCTCTTCGCCCGCAATTACGATTACTAGGCCACCAATTCGGATTCATAGGTCCAACAAAATTCCAGGTGTTTATCCAAGGATCTCCAAGTTTTCAGGGACCCACAACGACTCAAAAGGCTTCTAGACGGCCAGGAAGAAATAACTAAGGACACATCAGCGGTGGACTCTGGAGCTGCTTCTGCCTACAAATTAATATCCTTTTCCTGTGTAGAGTTATGTAGCATTGCGATATCAGGTTCTCTTGTTGTTTCATAGGCTTTATATCCTCTTAATATTACGGTGTGTGTTGCTTGCTACACAATTGTTCGCAAAATACTGTGATGACATTTTGCTAGGTTGTTATCTTATTTACTGACACCATGATATCACGCTGGGTTGTTTTGCTCTAAGACACAGATGCCCCGTGAGCGTTGCTGTAGCTGGACTCAAACGAATCGTTTGGTTTTAGTGACTCAGCGGACTTCAAAATGTTGATAATATGCTGTTAATGCATTGCACTGGCTCTCCTGTGACACTAACAGGTATGCACTAATTGAAGATAGTGGTGTTCTTTCTGCTCCCTATATACTTGTTATACACTTGTTAAGCAGAGAGTCCTACTATAACTGGATTGAACGCCCAGGAGGTTATGATTAATCGTGACTAAGTTACATAAAATCTACATGATAGAATGACTTTAGAATGCAATACATATAATAGTTTTGATTCTCAAATGTTCAACTGTTGACTAAGTTTCCAACTCTCAATGCAACTATATATAAGGCCATGGGAGGGATAACGCTGTTGTTCTCCTAGTCACCATGCCTATCGATTACGTTTGGGGAGGGTTGGGTGGGTGGGGAAGCGGGGTTAGGAAGGGGGGACGGGGATGGAACGGGATAGGGTAAGATTCTTGAATTTTATTTGTTTTTTTGTCTAGGTGTTTATTATTTGTTGCATACCAATGTCAAGGTGCTCATACTGCCAATGCTCTGAAGTTAATGTCGGTTGTTCCACAACATATGCTCTCCTCAACGGGTCGGTTAGTCAGGTCTTCCGGTCACAGCTGTCGCGTCTCACACTTACAATGTGTAAACACTGTCACATCTTAGTATGGAAGGGTTATAGCCGTTACGAGTGTTCGGCTTACTTGGTTTTCTTGATTGTATCTGATCTTTCATTACACGCTCATGTCAACATCCACAATTAATACACCCCTGGGGGTGACAAAAGTAGGAAATCTGAAAATAATTTCCTTTAATGTAAAAGGCCTTAATCAGCCTGTCAAACGCCAGAAGATCCTAGATTACTTACGCAGACAAAAAGGAGATATTGTCTTGTTACAAGAATCCAAGCAATTTACCACACTCAGGAATGAATTCTACACTGAGATAGCAGGTTCGGAAGCGATTGGGAAAAAGAATGGCGTTTTAACACGGATAGTCAAAAAGTCCAATATCGACTTACTCCTATACAGCTGACACTAAAGGAAGGTGGGTCACAACCAAGCTACTTAAGGATAATACTGAATTTTATGTCACAAACTTATATGCCCCAAACACATGTGACTTGAAATTTTGGTCGGATCTCACGGTGCAAATTGACACTATCCCTGACTCTGCTGTAAATATCCTTGCAGGAGATTTTAACCTGCCCTTTGACACGACTTTGGACAGGGACTCCCGATGTGCCTTCCGTAGTAACAGAGCGCACAGGTCCTTTACTAACCTTTGCGATCGATTTCACTTAATAGACACATGGCGGCTGCAAAATCCAGATGGGAGGGACTAGACATTTTACTCTTCCCAACACGACTCGTTCTCTCGAATTGACTATTTATTCATCACAAAAAATGCCATCCCCAGGATAGAAGAGACGTCGATAGAACCCAGAGTTCTGTCAGACCACTCCTGCATCAACTCTCTATCTCAAATGTGAAACCGTCTACCCGCCAATCTCTCTGGCGTCTCAATGAAGAAGTCCTTGAAAAGGAACAGCATAGGTCCACCATTGAAACTGCTATTAAATACTATCTGGAACTAAACAACAGGGGGGATACTACTGATCTGACCCGATGGGAAGCACTAAAAGTACTGTCAGAGGGGTCATTATAAAAATTAGATCTGCCATGAACAGAAACCACAACAAGGCACTAGAAGCCCTAGAAAAGGAGGTATCCACTTTGGAAAGTAAACACCTGCTTGATAGGAAAGAGGAAAGACTGAATAGACTGGCCAACAAAAAGTATGAGTACAATAAAATAGTGAGTGAGAGAGCGGGGATATGACTGAACAGGAGAAAACGGTTTAAATTATGCGTGTCTAATAAGGCCGGGAAAAGTTTGGCAGCTTACCTCAAATTTAAAGTACAGAAAAATACAATAAATTCCATGATCGATCAGTCTGGGGTGGCCCATTCCGATCCTACCAAAATCGCTGAGATATTTAAGGACTTCTACGAAAGTCTATGCCAAGAACGTGGAAGTAGAGGGTGACAAAATTAAAGACTACTTAGGGGAATGTGAGCTACCGTCCCTCTCCCCCGAAGAACAAGCAGACATCAATGCCCCAATTACGATCCAAGAGGTTGAAAAGGCCATTAAATCGTTAAAATGTGGGAAGGGCCCCGGACCCGACGGGTTTACTGCCAAGTTCTAGAAGTGCTTCTCCTCCTTGCTATCACAACCGCTCCTCCATCGGTTTCAAGAAATCACCGTAATAGGGGAAACAAAAGGCACATTATCGGAAGCCATTATCTCAGTTTTGCCCAAAGATGGGAAAGATCCAACGCTCCCCAAGAATTATAGGCCCATATCACTTATTAATTTGGACTGTAAGCTTTTAGCCTCGATTTTGGCCAACCGCCTCCAGAGAATCCTTCCCAAACTTTTACACCCTTCACAGGCGGGATTTCTGAAGTTCAGGCTATCCAGTGACAACACCAGGACCTTAGCGCACGTCCTTGAGAAAGCGAAATTTATCACCACCCCTACTGCAGCAATCACACTCGATGCCGAAAAGGCGTTCGATAAAGTGGACTGGACATACCTGGAGGCTGTACTACATAAATTCAACCTGGGTTCGTCATTCACGAAGATGATTATGTCCCTATATTTTTGCCCATCAGCTAGGGTCAGAGCGGGAGGGTCGTTCTCCTCATCATTTCACCTGCGCCAGGGAACTAGACAGGGGTGCCCTCTTTCCCCTTCATTATTCCTATTAGCCATGGAACCTTTGCTCTACCACATAAGGAGCAATAATGGCATATCCGGAATCCCCTTTAAGGACTGTACGATAAAATTAACGGCTTATGCGGACGACGTCTTAGTTGTCTCAGAGAAAGTGGAGGAGGCTATACCGGCCCTATTGTCCACTATTGAGGCATTCTCGAAGGTGTCCGGGTATAAATTAAACAAGGACAAAACGGAATTTAAACTACTGAACAATCAAGGGAACAAAGACGTGCTAGGGGAATCTGGCCTAACTTGGCAGCCGGGCTGCTTCAAATACCTGGGCCTGGACTTTGATAAAGATTTGATCTCTACATTACGCATCAATGAAAACATACTCCTAAAGAAAATCTCTAAATTACTTGATGACTGGTCTCCTAAATATCTATCTTGGTGGGGTAGGGCTCAAACCCTGAAAATTATGGTAACTCCACTGGTGAACTACTTGGCAAGCATGCTACCAATGACTTTTTCGGATGACTTCTTGCAAAAGGTTGATAAGCTTTTTGGTACGTTCTTGTGGCAGGGGAAGAAGCCCAGGGTATCAATGAAGAAGCTACAATTAGCTAAAGAAAAAGGGGGCCTGGGTCTCCCCAACTTTAGACATTACCAAACTGCGGTCCTATGTAAGCAGGGCGCCCAATGGTTAGTTACAGATCCGGCATACACCCCGCTGTGGTTAGATGTCGAAAGAGCTCTTATTGGCAATGTTCCACTCCCGGCCCTGCTCACCATGGACCTCACACACCTCCCCCATTCAAAATACATCCTGCTGAACACAAGGCGTGCCCTCTTGAAACTCGATCAATCCCACAAAACAGGTTTAAAACTCAACAATACCACCTATGTAGCCCTATGGCGTAATCCTACACTTAAAATTAACGGGGAACCCCTGCAATGGGAATATTGGTCTAAAAAAAGACATTAATCTGGTGAGTGACCTCTATGATGGATTGAACCCTCTACCATTCTCCTCACTTCAGGCAACACACCTCCTTGCACCGATAGACTTTTATGACTTCCTTAAACTAAAGGCACTCCTGTCTACCCGTTCTTTGAAACCCTCCGTGCCATGGCTTAAACCCCATACAATTCGAACCATGGCAGCCAGACATTTTGTATCGAAAGTATAAGCTTCTCCTTCCTCTACCCCGAAAAAATCACAGACGGAATGAATCATGATGGGAAGCGGAAGCCAACTCAACGGGTCTGACTTTTGAGTGGGACACAATTAATACTACTGCCTTTTTAAACAAAGTCTCTCCGATATTATCACAAACCAAATATATGCTGATCAACAGAGCATACTGGACGCCACATAAGCTTTTTAGACTCCAATTACGAGACAACCCTAATTGTTGGAACTGTAATTCAGAGGTAGGGGACCTAGCCGATATGCTCTTTAAATGTCCATCCCTGGGAAAGTATTGGGGTAAGCTTTTTGACTGCATTGAACATATCTTTAACGTCAAGGCAGCAAGGGAATTTGTTTATGTCCTACTAGGTGTGCTAGACCCTAAGCTGGCCAAGGATAATGACCGGCAACTCCTTGATGTATTACTTACCCTGGCATGTAAAGTAGTGTCGTGTAAGTGGAAGAATGCTTCCGAGGTGTCCTTCAAGATGTGGCGAGAATGGCTGTCATTTTTAAGAGGAGCGGATAACCCTGCCCTACATTCCTCCCCATGGCGCGCCTCTCACAAAAAATTATAGAAAGCTCTCGACGCTTCCTCCTTCTCATTTGACCCACCATGAGGCATTATAAGTAAAGCAAGCGCTTGATTAGAAGGTATAGTTCATTAGCCATCTTACACCCCATGTCCATATAACAGACTTTGTTGAGGTTTGTAGGCTGATCTTCTCCTTAATAATACCATTACCAAACAATACTTGACCTGTGGAACATCATTAGATATTGTAGATGCAACTGTATATGTTTACGTAGTACTTGTTAATACGGCAGTCGCACTCTGATTCCGTGCTGCATAACTTTATGTATTTATGTATTATGTTTCATTTTGTACTTTGAAATGATTTTGTAGGATGTATGTATGTAACCCAGTATATGATTTAATGTATTGTATTATAAGGTATTGTATGATGTACTTTTTGCTTTCTTCTGGTCCCTTTCTTCTTGATTCTTTCTTTTTCAATAAAAATGATTTGAATGAAAAAAATATATATTACATTTGGCTTTCATAGTGATTAAGGTTAATTTCAGTGCTTCATTTGGTTTTGGAGTGGTGTGGCTCAATGGTTAGAGGCGGCAGACCTGTAAGCAGAGAACGGCCTGGGACCAGGGTTCAATTCCCGACGCGGCAGGGTCTTGGACCAGGGTCAACGGACTCGATAATTCTCGCCTCAGTGCCTACTCTAACCAGGGAACACACTCGGCAACTCTGGGCATTAAGCTTGCCTCATCTCTACAATTGCCCCTCACAGACACCGGGGATGCCTGGTTTCACCCTGGAGATACCAAGAAAAGGGACCATCTCACAGGGAAAACCAGGACGGGTTCCCCAGCGGTCTACAGCGCCAGGACACTCGGGTAGAGTAACAGTGCGCTTTACAAGTATCCCACATTTACATTTTCATACCGCTACGCTTTTTGTAACACTGGTGTGAACAAAAAGATCCCTTTGAAAGGAGGTTCAGTATAAGGGATATACCATTCTGAAGATGTACAGAGGCCACTATGATGGTTGTGTTGCAATGGGAATGTGCTCTAAGTTGTATATAGGCGGGTACCTCTGTGTAGAGTGCATTACTGCATATAGATTTGGTATCCTGATTTATTTTGGACCCAGAATCACAATAATCTAGGAACTCCTATAGCCAGACGCAGGAGAAGCAGACACTGAAGTCAGGAGGATTAAGACAGGGCTACTTTAGAAATACTATGAGGATTTTTATTACCGAGGAGTTACTGGTTAGTGTTTGAGTATTGCCATTTCCTGGGTCGTAGGGGAGAAGTGGGACTGCAGTATATAGGGTGAGGTGAGGGAGTTTCTGGGTGAGCCTGGTAAACCCTGCTCTATTGTCTTTCATAGATTACTCCTGCAGTTGGGCTGTTGAAACTAAGGATCAGAAACCTCACAACTCATTGTGCCCGTGTTGTGGGTCCTCTAGTGCTAACAGCGGTGAGATGCATCCTACACAAAGACTGTCTGAAGAACAGTCTGGTAAAGACGCTTTAAAGATGAACCATGCCAAACCAGTTCCGGCCCAACAGCCAGATTCTCAGAGATGAAGGGACATTACCTGAAATCTGCACTTTCTGCTGGAAGAGCTGTGGACGGATGTATGACGCGTACCGTCACAACGTGTGCTTTAACAACGCGTCCCTTACAACGCAAGTCGTTACCACGACTTGCATTGGGGGCGCGGATTGAGAATAGTATAATTTACTATTCTAACACCAGTCCCCGTGGACACTAGGGAAGGTGTTGGAATAGTAAATATACTATTCTTAATCCTCTAGCGCCCTCCAGCGCAAGTCGTGGTTACGACTTGCGTTGTAATGGACGCGTTGTTAAAGCCCCCAGGGGTTGTGGGTGCCACCGAGCTCTTTGCCAGGGCCGGTTTTCGGCCGATTTTGTTACAGGGCCGATTTTGCAAAAACTGCCCTGTAACAAAAACGGCCATAAGGGGCCCCAAACCGGCCCGGGGATTGCCCGGTGCCCGCTACGGCCAGTCCGGCCCTGGGCTTAGCATCTTCCTGCTGATTGAAAAGACATTCAGAGAAAGCTAAAGGTACAAGAGCAAACTTGGAGAGACCGGTCCGATTAGTACGGGGTTGGGAAGAGGGGGCTCCTCCTAGTGTCTCACCCTGTTCCTGGCGAGATCCACTGCAATGGTCTCATCATCATAGGCCAGGAAGGGGGTTCAACTGCACAATTATCGTAGGCCTGGAGAGGGGTCTGCAACTGGCAGGATCAAAGGTCTGGATGGGATCGGCAACTGCGCTATTATAATAGGCCTTGATATTGTGGGGAGGTGTGGCGGGGTTCCAATTGCCCTGTTCATTGTAGGCCGAGGGGGAGCTACAATTACATCCGGCCCAACCAGGACTGCAACAGTCATGATCACTGCTGGTAGGAAGCTGGCTCTCTACATAGTGTACTATAGAGAAGTAAGCTTTGAAGACAGTCCAGTAGCTCCGCAATTGGTTTACAAAGACCAGAGTAGATAATACGAATGCTCTCTTCTGTGGTAGTGTGGATGGCCAGTTAGGCTTATCAGAGGGTAGTGCTAAGCATTTGTTGCACTCAGAGGCAATAAATGAGACACACCAAGAATACATCCGAGACCAATTTAGAAAGATAACACTTCTTTTTATATAGATTTTGAACTCAAAAACTTTGTTTCAAGGTTACTAGTTTTAGATAAAGATATTCACAGGGAAGTAAAGCTTCTACGCACAATTCAATCCTATTGTAGGAAAAGTCAAAGATGCATAAAAGTAGGTACAGTCTGTTTTAGGGTTCACCTTCTGGGATCAGAGAACTAGTGGGGCAAGTTTCAAAGTACTACCAACTGTTTGCCGAGAACCGCTTGGGTTCTACCAGGAGCAGGGTGCTGGTAGCTAGCGCGCTACGGAGAAGGAACACCTGTAAATAGGATGCAAAGGGGGACTTGTGGGCAAGTCAGAGAGCTCCCAAACGGGGGCTTTGTTTGCAAACGGTTATAGAGCATAGCCAGTTTGTCAGGATTCGGGCCGGGAGGCTTGGGAGCAAAGAGGTTTGGTTGGCTGGGCTGTGTGCACCAAGATGTACCTCACGGTGAATGACAAACAGTTGGCAGGGACAAAATCAAAACAGCTGGGCCACTCTCAATGTGGGTCTCCGTGATGCAGACTTCCCTTGATGGCTGCTTGCTCCTCGTGCAGTGAGAATCCCAAATGGACTCTCACTGTTTGTGTTAGGTACAGGGCATCTGGTACCCCAGATGTTGGTATTGTACAGATCTGGTTGGTCCTGGAGTCTTCACACTCAATGGGGAAGACAGATCTGACCTTCCAGAGCATGAGTACCTTCTCCTGGTCGTCTGCGTCATCAGTCGGGCCGGGGAGCTGCTAGGTGGTGAACCGGACTCTGCTCGTCAGTGTCTGCGTACTGCAGGGGAATAGTTCCTCTACTCCAAGGAAGAATGTCTGTGGCTTTTGAAGTGCTGGCAGGCTACTCAAGGCTTTGGTAGTGCTCAAGCTTGCAGGACGAGTCACTCTGTCACGACAGGCAAGGGGGCACTAAGGACGGCAGGATTTTGTACCAAAGTCCAAAGGTCTGCTACAGTTCTGGCCAGGCAGTGACTTTTCTTTGTACCCCTGTTAAGTCGTATAGGAATTATTGGGTTCAGAAATGTAAAATCCAATAAAAAGGTTTAAAATTTTTTTTCTGAATTCTTGGGTTCAGGGGTGCCACCTAAATACACAATTTAGGGACGTTATGGGGAGTGTCAGGTAATAGTCAATGGGCCCACTACCTTTAGGGTGTCTACACCCTCTATACGACCACTTCCTGAAGGAAGTGGGCATAACCCTGACCCTAGAAGGCCAATCCCATCAAAAACATGGAGGAATCTGAATAGTGGGTTCCAACTCAGCTGGCCTACCCTAGAGGTGGTGCTGGCTGAATATGGGCATACCTCCTAGTCTAAGTTTTGCACCTGCCTTGCTGTCAAAAAGTGGTGTCAGGACAGGAGGGGTGGGTATCTCCACTATCGGGAGACGCCTGGGGGTTGCATAAAGGTGGAAGGCCTTTCAAGCTTACTGCCCTAGAAAACCCATCCTGCTTGGACGAAGTATGATCACCTCCGCCCAGAGCAGGCTTTATTCCTGTCCTCTGAGAGCCAAGGCTCTCACCTCAGGAGGTCAGAAACCGGTCTATGGTGGTTGGCTGGTCAAGACCAGACAGTCAAGTGAGTGCCCAGCCCATATACTCGTTATGGCTTCCATGGCCATGTGATCCTCCGACATGCAATGGTACTGAGGTGGTATGGAGGGAGGGGTAGTCTCAAGGGAGGGAGTAGCCCCATCGGTCTATTTGCAAAACCCACCTGTCCAACGTGATGGTGCGCCAGTGGGTGATGGAATGGCGGATCCTGGCTCCCACTAGCGTTTCATGGCCCTGAAAGTTCGGGCTAGGAGGGTTTGGAGGCAGCTGCAGAGTGGGCTGTGGTGGACTGGCCCGTGCACTGGCCCTCAGAACTACACCGGTGGTTCCCATGTCCCCGGCCGCGCTGGGGCTGAACAGCTTGCGCAGGCCTATGGCTCTGGGCAGGACATAGCCGGGCAGACCGGGTGGTGGAGAGGCCCAAGAACCTGGCCATCGCCCAAGAGTCCTTAACGCGTTCTAGCGCCTTGTCGCCGAAACCCCTGAGAAACCAGTCGAATGCAATCAGGTGTAGCGTTGAAGGGCTACTGACGTGGAAATCGTCCTGCCAAGTGCGTCTGAGGTATCCAGCCCACAGCGGATGGTAAACTTTGCTGCATCTCTCCCCTTGGCAACTGCACAGGAGTGTGTGGCCCGGGTCTCCTACGGGCACTAAGGCAACACCTGCGCTACCGTAACCCACACAGAGTGGGTGTAACGGCCCAACAGACATGCGGTGTTTACCAACCACAGTCCCAAGCTGGCGGAAGAAAATATTTTCTTCCCAAGGTGGTCCAGCTTTTTGGATTCCCATTCCGGTGGTGCGGTAGGGAAAGGTGCCTTTAGAAGTGGAGGCTTGAACCACCAAGCTCTCAGGGGTGGGGTGTTGAGAGGAAAGTGGGGTGGCCGGGCGGAGGCCTCGGGCAATCATCCTGTCCACAAGAGCCCTTGTTTTGGGCCTGGATTACGTGCCCAAAAGGATGTCTGTGAGGGCTTCATTAAACGGCAATAGGGGCTCCGAAGAGCTCGCTGCTGCTTGAAGGACCTCTGTCAGAAGGTTAGTCCTGACTGCTACCGTAGGTAGCTCGAGGTGGAGAGCCTCGGCCGCCCTACGCAATACCACTGCGTATGACGCTCCCTGCTCCGTAGCCACGGTAGGAGACAACATGCCAAGGTCTGGTGAGGTATCCAGACCACTGGCTTCCCCCAGTTCCTCTTGCTAGTCCCGTTCGTACACCAACTGGTCGGTTAAAGGGTGCCCATACCCTCCCAGTCCTCCTCACCCTCCTCTGACTGCCAATCTGGTCTTAAGGAGCCAGGGTAGAACAGGGGCACAAAAGTACCCGCCGGAGTCGGTTGACGCTGGTCCGACTCAGTGTATCTCGATGTGGAGGCCGGTGTCGACATCGGCTGTGGACACAGCCGACGCCGGTGGCGGACGTGGTGCCGGTGGAATCGGCCCTGGGGAGGCATAATGAGGTTGACTGGTGCCGATCTGGATCCAGGCCTGGATCCAAGGGGACCATGCGGCACCGAAGCTGCCAGAGGCCCAGGGCCCCTACCCGAGTCTGCGTGGCCTGAAGGCGCGCCGGCGGAGTCGGACTGCCCAAAGATGGTGTACATTGCTTCGTACAACTGACTAAGCTGTGCAGGGGTCGCTCCTGGTCCCGAGAAGGGGTAGGGAACCCAGAGCTGACCCTACGGGCTCTGCACACCGAGCCGAGGGAGGGGCACAACCCGCATCCCTCGTTGCGTCGGCCGACGGATGGGGAGAAGTCGAAGAGCGCCAATGCTTCTTCGAATATTTGTGCTTCGACTTACCTGACCCGAGTGCGAAGACTTAGAGGTTGAATGGTGGTGGCTCCGTGACCGGTCCCTTGACCTCCTCCGCGACTGGGACCTCGAACGGCGCGGAGCCGACTGCCAGGCCTCGAGTAGCTTTTGGGACCGCTCCCGTAAAGACTTCGGGCCATGGTCCAGCAGACAGAGCACGACTTGGGGTTGTGGTCACGCTCCAGGCTGTAGAGGCACACGCGGTGTGGATCCGTCACGGACATCTGTCGGGTACAGGATCCGCAAGACTAAAAGCCGGGCATCCCTCGTGCACCAGGAGTCGTGAGGACTAAAAATACAACAAAGTCGAGAAAAAAGCTCAGTCAAAAAATGCCTGGGAGTACCGCTCTCTTTTTTTTTTATTTGCAGAGTTTTATATAGCGCGAACTAGAACCGAACCGAATCAGTTATCAGAGCGCTTTACATAGCACCAGTTACGTTACATGAGGACACACTTTCATTTTAGGCATGGGGAGATTAAGTGATTTGCCCAGAATCACAGGGGGTTTTTGGCGTCGTTACCGAGACTGGAACCCAGATCCCCAGGTCCAAGGTCGAGCGCCTTAGCTGTTAGGCCAACCCCTCTCCCCTATCCCCTCTCCGGATCTGTGCTTGGTGGCGTGGAAAAAGAAAGAACTGACGTCAGCGAGCGAGGGCGGTGACTATGTAGGTATCGCAACGTCATCCTGGCGACCACAACTCCGAACGTGGAGTCGACCGATGCCACCTTCTGATGTACAGGAGTACTGCTGATGAAAAACTTTCCGGATACAGTCTGATGCCTGGGGGAAGACTGTAAGGTAAGGAATCTATAACTAACGGTTTCTTTCTGATATCCCCACACATGGGGTACATTGCACCCTGCCTTTGGGCTGTGACGCCTGCTGTAGGGGTGACTTACCTATACCACATGCAGTGCTGGGTAGGCATGGCACACAGGGATGTGTGCTATGTTGACTCTACAGTTTTCTCTGCACTAACACACGCAGTCTGCAATGGCAATTTGTATAAGCTTGAGGAGGGGTCCCTTAAGGTGCCACAATTCGTACTGCAGCTGTTAAGGACTTTCTTTAGGTCCAATGCCCTAGGTACCAGGGGTACCATTTACAACAGACTTACCAGCTTCCTAAAGGGGTTCCAATTGTGGAACAAAGGTACAGTTTAAGGAAAGAACACTAGTGCTGGGGTCCTAGTTAGCAGGAACCCAGCACACTTTCAAATTTGCACCAGATACCAGGCAAAAAGTGTGTGTGTGGTTGGGGCGGGAGGATGGACTGCAACACAATCCCAGTTTCCTACACCGTTGGACTGAGGAGGGTTGAACCTTATTAGTCCAGTTGAGCTGCATCACTGCAAAACCCAGAGACCAGAACTACCAGCATTATAGCCTTAAGTGTCTGAAGCTCAGCATGATTGCAGTTGGAAAAGGAGTACACCCAGCTTCCCCAGCAATATGGAGAAATTCCTGCTCACCACAGCAGCACACGTGGAGGGACCGCCCAAACTATAAGAAAGAAATAAAGGCTAAAAAGTTTTCTGAGTGGGAACAAAATGTTTACACCTGTGCCAGATTCAAGTTTTACCTGACCACAAAAGGGGGAGGGCCGAGCAGAAAAATGACTGGGAGGGACTAGTAAGAGGGACTAGTAAGAGGTTTTGGAGGCAGGTGGGGATAGCGGAGCAAAGAAGAATCAGCCTAGGGACACTAAGATCTATTATGAATTGGAGTGTGAAGTATTTAGTAAACCTGTGTGATTAAAAGTCCTTTTTTCTAAAACACAACCACTGGGCTGGACATTGGAATTATTGTGTCTGTTGGTTCATTGTTGAGTGCTGAGCTCGAGCACCTAATACTACCTACCTGAGAGGCTTATGACTGCTCCTACCTGCTACCCTATGTCAAGTGTGGAAAGGGTTGTACTCGGCTCAGTTTTCAGGGACATAGTAGGACAGGGCTTGGGACACCAGTGGCAAAAACCTCAACCACTATGTCTGAGGCCCAGGGGTCCCTGCCTGCTCCACAGCCTGCTTGCCTGAACTTGGTTGGACAGGCTGGTATCCATGTTCTATGGAGGGAGAATGTTATCTGCCTAGGATGTTGTCCAGAAGGCACTGGGGCCATCTAGAATGATCTGTGAAAGACCTCTATCGCCACAGGGTCAGCTGATAGGAGTTAATCAAGTTCCTTTTTGAACGTTGCATCTGTTCCAATGAGGAAGTGCTGACATGAACTCTCTCAGGAGCTGCAAGTTACGAGGATAATTTTGCTTCCTACGGCAGGCATACTTACCTGAAAGGAAGCAAACACTTTCACGTATCAGTTTACACAGCGGCCAAAGAAGAGCTTGGCCTCCTGCTCTCTGGTTGGGTGCCTTCAGGTAGATCAATGATCAAGCATCACAGGCCACTGGGTCATTTTTGGATCTCAGACAACACATGCAGAAATCTAAGGGGGAAGAGTTGGACAGGCACAATTGTGGTTAACGCTGCCTGGTACTACTTTATGGCACTGAAGGACAACTGCTGTTTGAAAAAGTTTCCAAATCCTTTCTGGTGCCGGAGGTTATTCATAAGCGGAGATATTCAAAATGCAATGGCCAATGTAATTTCATTTGTAAAAGGCAAGAGCTCATTCAAGGCTCACTGAAGATCACCATATTAACTTATTAACTATGTGCAAAGTAAACCATCTCCAAGTGCATTTTAAACATCACAATAATAAAAGTAGTTAGTTATTCCACACGGATTTACTTTTTTTTAACAAACTATGTGTCTCATAAGCACAAGTGTAACTGTAGGTTTATCAAAGAGCAGTCTAACAAATGCTCTACGTTTTTTGTACACAGAAACCAACTGCAAACACAACCCTCAGAATTAGAACAAAGGTCTCTTTCAAAAGCAGTGCCTTTCTCATTATGACAACCTGCTCGGCTCACTTACCACGAAACATTGTGCATTTTAGTAAACTGAAACAAAGTTTGTTTTTCTCTCCTATGCACTGCTTATCTCCAAAGTGTAAAATGCAAAAACATGGCACGTCACTTCATCCTGTCACACTATGTGCCCGCTTTTTAGAAGTCACTTTATTTTCTTCCTGCTTCATATGATCTAGTTCATTACAAAAGGGTAGGTTTCAATTTCACCCCTTCAACCTGCATCACCCCTTTTCATTACATTTACATTTAGACTGTTAATTTAGTTTTTGTTTCATAGAAGTGTGTGTAATGGGGCGACCCATTGTACAAATAATTTTGATTTAAACAAGTGAGAATGCCCAAGAGAGTTAAACAGATTCATGTAAGAAGCTATTTGAAACACAAGTTTGACTTAGAGGCATATAAGGATAAGGTTACAAAACTGACAAGCAAAATGTGAACGTTAAAAATTAAAAGGCACTGGGCCAAAAATCATAAGAAAAGTATCAGCAGTGAAATCATTTCTAAAATGTTTCTATCACTTGACTCAACCAATATGTTAGATCAGAAAGAACTTGAGAGTTCAAACAGGTTTGGCCAAAACATTTTGATGGGAAATATAATCTCTGCACTACATTTATAATCGTAGTCTCTGCCATGTATTGAGAAATTAAGGAGGACTGGTGATAGTTTGAAATGTGGACACCAAAAAAAAAAATACACAGTACAGGTTAAGTGTGCATAAATGTTTTTCTTTCTCTTGTAAACTTCCACAGCAGGATGTATAAACTGATCTTTTAATTTTCTCAAATAAGTACATTTAAAATCTTCTTAAAATATTTATTGATATTAGAAATGGTACAATGTGTTCCAAATATTATTTACTGCAGCTTTTCTATTTCATAGATTGCACTATAATGTTATACAACTTTACTTAAACAGTGTTGACAAGTAAGTGTGTAGGTATACAAGTAAAAAGGGACAATTTTAACATGTTTTGTTCTAAGTGGAAGGCCAGGATAGATTTCTTTAGTCCCTTAATTCATTTCAAGAAATTTTGACGCAGCGACGAGTCCTAGTCCGTTGGAGCTCTTCGTGCCATTCTTCAATCCGAATCTTTACAAAATAAATATCAACAGAAATTTCTTACTATGTGATGGCTACATCAAAATGTTGCAATACCAAACGAGGAGAACAAAATATTAGCTTAAGAGAAAACATCATCATGCACAATTCAATCTATTTATAAAACACAAACTGCTAAAAGTAACCCCAAAAAATTTAAATGACTATAATCGCCACAATTAAGAGTATGCCACTACTGCAACTAGAACATACCCCATTATACTGTGATTAAATCTATTTTGCAATGTGATCACTTTCAATTTGTGACTTTATTATAGTACCATAAGACACCAACAGGTGAGATTATATGAACTTCACTTAAACACCTGCATTTTACATCATTGGCTTCCCCCTACTAAATGCGATAGCACCTCTCGTATGACAGGATTAGTGACTAACATAATACCTGCCTGTCGACTTTAAATAAAAATATACTAAAGCTACATAAATGCTCTTCTTGAAGTTAATTTGGGGCAATATTGTAATATGAATTTGTGCAATCACATCTTCCAAATGTAGGCATTTATATGCCAAGAGATTTGGTCTAGGTATATATACATTTGAATATATATATATATATATATATATATATATATATATATATATATATATATATATATATATATATATATATATATATATATATATTCAAATGTAAGCAATAATACCTTAGTCAAAGCAAAGTCTTTACAAGAAAAAGAGACCTTTGTTCTAGTCCTGCTGTTAACACGTGCTACACCATAAACATTTATTATTATTAAGGCAAATCAAATGCCTTTCAAAAGAAACACAAGGGCTCCATGTGTTACTAATTAGAAGTGTTGTCAACGTGAACAGGGTTTATCACTTCAACTGTAGTACTTGTATACACAATGCAAATAACACTGCAAGCTAGCCATTCATTCCAAAAAGTTACAAAACAACACTAGTGAGCATCATCCAGTCTCTTGCAGAACACCTCACTGAGTCGATAAAATCTGTGGTACTACCTGAATAAATAGAATGCGCTAGGAACTGGCTACAGGGATAATTATAAACGAAAAGTGGCAAACGCATATACAATTAAACATATGCACTGAATTGTTTAGCTCAATGACGGTGGGAGAGGAGAGTAGGAAAGAGTGCACCCAATCAGTGTGAGTTAGCAGTGAAAGAACGCAGCAATAGTACACCACACCTGGTGATAGAAGTATTAAAATATACACCGTACTATTAATGCACCAATTTAAAAACTACAGCAAAAAAGCTGTTCGGGCAGGTTTACTGAGGGGCATGCTGTAGAAATCCTAATACTGGAGTAAAGCTAACAGAGAATGCAGATACCTAGGTATATTGCTTGATAAATACCTAGGTTTATTGCTGGATACATACCTAGGTTTATTGCTTTATTCATACATAGGTATATTACTTAATACATACCTAGGTTAATTGCTTTAAACATACCTGGTATATTGCTTAATACATACCTAGGTTTATTTATTTTTTTAAACATTTTTATTAATTTTCACATGAATACAAATGTTATATCCGACAATTTGCAACATAAACGTTGCCTTCATGCGTGTAAGAAAGAAATCGAAAGTAACTCCCACCCACCCACCACCCCTCCTCTCCCCAGGCTGAAACTAACATTTTTACACATGCCTAGTGATCATCCCACAGGTAGAGACATTGATACATATCGGCACACAGAAATTCCGTGACATGAGTAATACCCAGAAAGGCGGACTGTCCCACACCACATTCTGCCTTCATTGTCTGGAAAAACTTGCATCCCAGAACTATACCTTCAAACTTCTACGTTTATAATAATGTGGCCACAAACTCCTCCATCATAGCATTCCAATCTAGCGAGATAGGTATCTTTTGCAACGCTTTTTGTTGCTCTCTTTTAATCTCAGCTCCCTCTGCCCTCCCTCATCGAACCACCTCATTATACCAATCTAATAATTGGGGCGACCTGGTTGCTTTCCACCTCATGGTTATATTTCATTTCACCAAGATCAATGCAAGGTTCACAAATTTGCGGGCAGGGCTTCTCTTCTGCTCCTTGGGACTTAGTCCCAATATGCAACATTCCAATGACCAATTGTTCCTCGTCGGTGCCACACTTTTCACTATTTCCTGCTCCGATGACCAATAAGGAAGGAGTCTCGGGCAATCTCACAACATGTGCAGTAAACTGGTGTTTGGGAAGTGGCAGCAGGGGCAATCACCCTATACCTCTGAGAACATTAGGTTGAGTTTATGTGGGGTTAAGTACGCACGATGAACAATCATGAGCTGGATAAACTTAAACTTTGAGTCCCTAGAGACCTTGCGTGGGTGTTTCAACAGCATCTCCTATTCCTTATCCATGAGTGTACAGCCAATATCTGTGTCCCACCTATCTTGGGTCAACTCAAGTGACGCCAATGTGTGTGTGTGGATACCCCGGTACAACCACTTCGTCAGGTATCTGCCAGCATCCATCAAATATTGCATGTGTGTCAGTGCATGCGTCAACGGCTCTACTCTCCTGGGGTCCAAACCGTTTTGATGTATTGAGAAATGTGTGCATGGAGCACAAACAATCTACTCGGTACCCCATCTCCCGTACAAATGCATCGTGATTCATCAATGTGCCGTTGGAGAAAAAAGTGTTCAGCGTGGACACACCCATCTCTACCCATGCCTCGATATAAAATGTAAATGCCAGCATTTGTAAAGTGCACAGCTGACTCCAATGGACGTGTCCCGGCGCTGGGGGCCCTCGGGAAGGTTAAGCAAGCTATTGCCCAGAGTCACATGGTGCTGGGATAACATGCTGCCGGAGCCGGGGATCGAACCATGAACCCTGTGGTCCAGAGTCAGGCACCCTGGCCGCTGCACCACACCTCTTCCCGTCTATGTCTAAGAGTCACCCTCCCCGATGGTAGTGGAAGGCCCATTAAGGGTATGTTGGGGGCATAGGGTAACGATATATCTGTAAGAGACATTAGTTAGTATTAGATTCCTTACCTTAGAATATCCCCAGGCGTCAGACTGGATCCGGAAACTTTTGCGTAGCAGTACCCTTGCGCGTCGGTAGGCGTCGTCTGCGGCTCCGCATCCGTCGTGGGCGCCGTGATGACGTCGTCGGAGTACTTAGACGCCACCTCCGCGTGCTGACGTCAGTTCTTAGACACAGCTTTTCCGCACCAGAAACGCAGAGCCATGTTAAAAACCAACACTGGTGCCATTGAAACTAGGGCCCTGAAAGGGGGTAACCCTAACACTAGATATCGGTTCGCAGAACGGGGAGGATGGGTGGGTCGGTAAGGAATCTAATACTAACTAATGTCTCTTACAGATATATCGTTACACAAGTAGTAACTTGTGCATCTGAAAGAGACACGTTAGTATTAGATTCCTTACCTTAGAATAGATACCCCAGCAATACCAACCCTGGTGGTGGGTCTGCGAACCAATAATCACACCAGAAAGTCCTGGAGGACAGAACGGCCAAAGAAGCCATTCCTCCGTACTTGGCTGTCAAGGCAGTAGTGTCTTGCAAACGTGTGCAGCGAGGCCCACGTAGCTGCCTGACAGATGTCTTGTAAGGGCACTCCCCGGGCAAGGGCAGTTGTAGTCGCTGTGGCTCGGGTGGAGTGAGCCCGTAAGCGAACAGGGGGCTCCTTCCTAGCCAAGGAGTAGCATGCCTGGATACACAAGATGATCCACCAGGAGATGGTCCTCTTGTGCACCGTTTTCCCCTTCTTAGCGCCCACGTAACCAACAAAGAGTTGGTCATCCACCCAGAACTGGCGTGTGCGATCCAAGTAAAATGAGAGCGCACGTTTTGGGTCCAGACGGTGGAGCCGCTCTTCCTCTTTAGAGGGATGCGGTGGCGGGAAGGAGGTTGGCAAGGTGATAGACTGCCCGATGTGGAAGGCCGTGACAACCTTGGGCAGGAAAGATGGCTTAGTACGCAACACCACTTTGTCCGGATGGACAGAAAGGAAGAGTACAAGAAAGAGCCTGGAGCTCACTCACTCTCCTGGCAGAGGTGATGGCAACCAGGAATGCTGTCTTCAGAGTAAGAAGGCGGAGAGGACAGTTGTGCAGTGGCTCAAAAGGAGCGCACATCAGAATCGTAAGAACCAGGTTCAAGTCCCACTGAGGCATCACAAACGGAACAGGAGGGAATGTGTGAGTGATGCCTTTTAGAAATCTACTTACAATAGGGGACTTGAACAAAGAAGGTTGATCAGGCAGCCTCAGAAAGGCTGAAAGGGCAGAAAGGTAGCCCTTGATAGTGCCCAGAGCAGAGCCCTGCTGGCGTATACCGACTTTGTGGAGGGACGCCTGGCTGCCAGAATGACATTACAGACTTCAGGAGGCAAGTCCAATGGCCTCAACTGTCGCCGCTCAATCTCCAAGCTTGTAGGTGGAGACTGGACAGGTTCGGGTGGAGGACCGTCCCCTGCTGCTGCGACAGAAGGTCCTCCTGAAGAGGCAGATGAATCGGGGGATCGACAGACATGCTGAGTAGCTCTGGATACCAATATCTTCGTGCCCAGTCCGGAGCCACAAGGATAACCTGGGCCCGGTCGCGCCTGATCTTCTTCAGCACTCTGGGCAGAAGTGGTATAGGCGGAAAGGCGTACAATAGACCGCAACTCTACTCGCCATGAAAAGCGTCTCCGAGCGAGTGCCGCCTTGGAAATTGCAACGCGCAGAACTGATGACATTGCGCGTTCTCTTCTGTGGTGAATAGATCTAACCAAGGCTCTCCCCACTGCTGAAAGAGGCCTTGCGCCACGTCCGGGTTCAGACGCCATTCGTGATCCTTCATGCACCGACGGCTGAGTTTGTCCGCCCTGGCGTTCAGAGGACCTGCCAGGTATTGAACCACCAGGGTCACGCCCTGATGTTCCAGCCACTGCCAGAGGCGCAGAGCCTCCTGGCATAGGGTCCACGACCCCACCCCGCCCTGTTTGTTGCAGTACCACATGGCGGTGGTGTTGTCCGTGAACACCTGCACTACACTCCCCCGGACAGAGGGGAGGAATGCCTTCAGTGCAAGACAGATCGCCCGCAGCTCCAGAAGGTTGATGTGGAGCTGGGACTCCGCCGGAGACCAGAGGCCTCTGATCTCCGCCTCTCACATGTGGCCCCCCCAGCCCTGGAGTGAGGCGTCCATCACAACTACGTGCTTCAGTTGGGGTATGGAGAGGGATCTGCCGCTGACCCAATCGCGGTCCGTGAGCCACCACTACAACTGTCTTGCAGTGCCCTCCGAGATCAAGACATGGTCGGACAAGTTGCCCTGATGCTGGGCCCACTGAAACTTCAGGTCCCACTGCAGAGCCCGCATCCGCCACCGGGCGTGATGCACCAGAAGGATGCAGGGGGCCATCAGCCCCAGAAGCTGCAGCGTCAACCTGACCGAGACTCGGGATAAAGGCTTAAAGATCGGAATCAGAGCCTGAATATCCCGAACCCGCTGTTTGGGAGGGTAAACCCGAAACTGCGCCGAGTCTAGAACCGCTCCTATGAAGAGGAGCTTCTGAGAGGGACACAGGTGTGACTTCGGCACATTGATGGAGAACCCCAGCAGGTGCAGGAGGTCGGCCGTAGTCTGGAGGTGGCGGACGACTGTCTGGGGCGAGCCTGCCTTCAACAACCAGTCGTCGAGGTAGGGGAAGACAAACCCCTAACCTGCGCAGATGAGCTGCGACCACCGCCATCACTTTCATGAACACCCGCGGGGCGCTGGTAAGGCCGAAGGGGAGCACAGTAAACAAAGTGCTCGTGGCCTACCGTGAACCGCAGGTAACGCCGCAGGGCCGGCAGGACGGGGATGTGAAAATAAGCGTCCTGCAAGTCTAACATTACCATCCAGTCTCCGGGGTCTAGGGCAGCTAAGACCTGAGCCAATGTCAGCATCTTGAACTTCTCCTTCCGGAGGAAGCAGTTGACGTTCCATAGGTCCAAGATAGGGCGTAGGCCCCCTTTGCCCTTCTTGGGTACCAGAAAGTAGTGGGAGTAACAACCACACCCTACTTCTGGTCCAGTTTGTCCATAAATTAGGTGACTTAAGACCGCTGTGCTTAGAAAGCCTTAAGCAACTGCGACAAGGAAGACCGTCTTTATAGTCAGAAGACGCAACGAGCAGCTGTGCATCAGCTCAAACGAAGTACACATGAGGAAAGTCCGGACCAAGCTGTTATCTCATTGTAGCAAAACTAAAGGGTGGGCACAAAGTGCCAAACCTGTTATAAACCTCATCACAACAGGTGATTCAAACAAGGACAACTGATCTAGCACAAGCAAAACGTTGGACAAATAATCTTTATTGGTGCCCATCAGAAGTCCCTGCAGCACCAAAGGTGAATCAAACAATAGAATATCCAATAGTTTGACTGGTAATGTTCTGAATTGCGAACTCCAAACCAGACCACAAATTTGTCCCCGCAGAGAGACAATGCTTCTTTGACTTCTTTTTGTGTCTTCTCTTACCCGAATTGGAGGGTGAAGACTTGGAGCCAGAGGAACGATGATGGTGGCCGCGCGAACGTTCTCTGGAGCAGCCCCTGGACCGTCAACGGTGCTGGGAGGAGTGCAGGAGATGTTAGTAGAAATTGGACCAAGAAGATGTCCTTTTTCATGCGTAGATGATGTAACCAATTGGGAGAGCTGTACAGCAGAGATGCCCTGTATGAATTTTACAACACGTTCACAATCTTTGTCCTTGAGGTGCAGATTTAAAATCACTCAACACAGTGAAATTCACTTCCTGTAGGCTTTGTGTAGCCAATATATCAGGCAGAGAATGTAAGATCTGGGCAGCTGGCGCTGGACGCAATAGACAAGCCGTCCAAAAAACATGTAAACGGGGGAAAGTATGATCGTAAATGAGAGATTTTGACACCAGTGGATCATAATAAGGGGGAATTATCGGTGGAAGTATCTAACCTACTGGTCTCCTGTAGCTCCATTTATATGGATTGTTAGCATTATAAAGAAGAGGGAGGGGGTGTTAAGTCATCCCCATCATTTTGCTCATGGTGGTGACTCAGGCCAGATTCTGCCCCAAAAATCAGGTTAACTTTCTAATTGTGGCACAGCAGTAGAGACAGTAATTTGTCTAAATTCAACAGTATGGGATCAGGTGCATTGGGGTGAATTCAGGATATAACTTTGGTCAGGGGCGAGTAGAGTTTCACCCAGAGTCAGATACTGATAACAGTAAAGAATCCTCCTGCGGAACTGGAGTCAAAAAGACCAACATATTTTGGAGCCAGGGTGGAAGTCAGCACCGAATTGGGTTTGAGAGGCACAGACATGACTGAGGACAAGTTCACCAGTAGTCAAAATAAATCAAATAAAACAGCACTTGAAAAGCGTAACACGGTCACCCTTAGGGGGATCTGGATGCTGTGTCTCCAAAGAGCCTACCCTAGTCCAAATACGAAGCAGCTTACAGCTGCCATTGGTCATATGTACACAGCAGAACTTCCAGAAAACAGCTGTTTTAATGGTGAACAACTGCAAACAGCATCTGTTTTGTAACCAGCACCTTTTTTTTTTGCAGTCTCTTTGTAAACTCTGAAAGAAACCAGACACAGGGAACAAAGAACACGTTACTTACCTTTGGGGACAATGTATCTGTAAGAGATATTCATTAGTTGTAGATACCTTACCTTAGCATTACCCCCAGGCTTCAGACTGGATCCTGGGAATTTTTTCTTAGCAGTACCCCTGTGCGTTGGTGGCATCGTAGTCACCCGGATGACGTTGCAGTGCCTACTTAGGCGCCAACTCTGGGCACTCACGTCAGTTCTGAAACTACTTTCCACGCCAGAAGGGCAGAGCCATGAAAGACACTGACCACTAGTGTGCCACAACTAGGGCCCTGTAAGGGAGTCCCTATCCCTAGAAGTCAGTTCGCAGATCAGGGAGGATGAGTGGGGCGGTAAGGAATCTACAACTAACCAATGCCTCTTACAGATACATCGTTATAGAAGGTAATGAACGTGTTCATCTGGAAGACAGTTGTAGATTCCTTACCTTAGAATAGATACCCCAGCAATACCAACCGAAGTGGTGGATCTGAGAACTAAGTTCACACCAGAAAGTCCTGGAGGACTGAACTGGCAAAATAGTCGTCCCTCCGGACTTGGCTGTCTAGGCAGTAATGTCTGGTGAACATGTGCAAAGATGCCCACGTGGTCGCCTGGCAGATGTCAAGAAGTAGAACTCAATGTGCCAATGCAGTGGTTGCTGTTGTAGCCCTAGTTGAGTGAGCATGCAGCCCCACTGGATGTTCCTTTTTCGCTAAAGTGTAACATACTTTAATACAAAAGACTAGGGCCCTGTAAGGGAGTCCCTATCCCTAGAAGTCAGTTCGCAGATCAGGGAGGATGAGTGGGGCGGTAAGGAATCTACAACTAACCAATGCCTCTTACAGATACATCGTTATAGAAGGTAATGAACGTGTTCATCTGGAAGACAGTTGTAGATTCCTTACCTTAGAATAGATACCCCAGCAATACCAACCCAAGTGGTGGATCTGAGAACTAAGTTCACACCAGAAAGTCCTGGAGGACTGAACTGGCAAAATAGTCGTCCCTCCGGACTTGGCTGTCTAGGCAGTAATGTCTGGTGAACATGTGCAAAGATGCCCACGTGGTCGCCTGGCAGATGTCAAGAAGTAGAACTCAATGTGCCAATGCAGTGGTTGCTGTTGTAGCCCTAGTTGAGTGAGCATGCAGCCCCACTGGATGTTCCTTTTTCGCTAAAGTGTAACATACTTTAATACAAAAGACTACCCATCGAGAGATTGTACACTTTTGAACAGCCTGACCTTTCTTGGCACCTACATTATAGCTAGGCTTTCCTGTTTCCAGTTTCTTTTTTTGGTACATTTTGGTGGGGGTTTTTCCGTGTTTTCAAGTGATTTCAATATCTTAAAAAAATGTATCAGTGGTTACACATTATCGCGCCACTAAAACAGAAAAAGTGTTTTTCCTGTGTTTATGGAACGTTTTGTTTCATTATTGCTTGCTTTCGGCACTGATAGAACATGGTATATAGACAGTGTACGTATAGTTTATAAGAGGTCTAAATAGATTTTTGCAATTTAAACTTATTGTAGTACACCATACAGTACTTCTTCATGTGAGTCTTTGGTCATGTGTGCTCGCTCTTTCCTTTCCAAGTAAACTTCTGTGAAAAGGCCCTCAACATTGGCACTTGATATGGGCAACGCCAAAACAGCCAGTACACAATTTGTTATCTCTGGCCACTGACATAGCTTTCCATGGCAATACTGGTGCACCTAAAGATTACGATTCTCAGGGCAGGGTCTGCAACATTTTCATTGAGCTGGGCGCTTATGCACTCAGAGTTTTTGAAGTGGTCAAAAATGAAGCAGCACTTTTGAAACTACGGAGGAAATTCCCCTTTAATTAAGGGATCAACAACTTGTACAGAGCACCACAGTGGGGTTTCACTGACTTCAAATGCCATTGGTGGTGAAGGGACATTTCTATGCATCATTGAAAGCAATTTCTCATACACTGTAAAATAAACGTTCCTGAATTGCTCTTCAACATTGCTTTGCTCAGCGAAAGAATCAAACGCAGCCGAAATATCAAATATGATTTTGATATTTCCTGATTCTCTAAAGTTTATAAAATATTTAAACGAGACCTAAAACATGCTTCTAAACCCTGCATCTTTAGACCAAAGACCACAAAACTGAAAAAAGCAAGAGGAAGAAGAAACAATATTTTAGTGGCATCCCTAAACAACAAAACTCAAGTAGAATAATGTTAGCCCAGACTTTCTTACTGCTAGCTTGTATAATAAAGTTACATTGTATTGGCCCCTTCAGGAAGAAAAGAAATGCCTCTTTCACTCTTTTTCCTTTCTTTGAATGGCATTTAGTTTATGGTTGTGCAGGTGTTTATTCAGTGTTTACATGTTTACACTGATGAGGGCTATTTTTCTTTCAGTGTAGTTTTTATCTGTTATTATAGATTTAAACCTAAAACTCCAGAGCCTAATCATAGTCAACAAAGAGTTGATCATCCACACGGAAATCTTTTGTGCAGTCAAGGTAGAAGGACAGCAAACGTTTAGGGTCCAGAGGTGGAGTCTCTCCTCCTCCTTAGAAGGGTGCGGAGGTGGGAAAAAGGTTGGCAAAGTGATAGTTTGTCCAATGTGAAATGGTGTAACCACTTAGCCGCGGCGGCTATTCCGCGACGATGCGGCACTTTTATTGAGTGGGCGGGGCCGCATCCGCCAACGGACGTGCGCAGCACTACAGAGATAGTGCTTGTGAAACCGTTGGCCGACGGGCGCATTGAATGGGTTAGAAAGCAAGGAGGGCCTCGTCCTAAGCACCACTTTGTCCGGATGCACAGAGAAGAAAGAGGGCTTGGAAAATAGAGCCTGAAGCTCACTCACCCTGCGAGCAGAGGTGATGGCAACAAGGCAGTTTTCAGAGTGAGGAGCCTGAGAGGACAGTTGTGAAGGGGCTTGAAGGGAGCGCACACAAGATAGGTTAAAACAAGATTCAAGTCTCACTGGTGCATTATGAAAGGAGATAAAGTAAAGAGATCAATAATGCCCTTAAATAATCTACTTACAGCAAAGAGAGCGGCAAGATAGCCTATAAGTGTGCCCAGAGCAGAGCTCTGCTGGGCCAAAGAAAGTATATACAAGAGAACCTCTGAAAGAGGGTCAGAAAGGGGATCCACAGCCTTTGCTGTGCACCATGCCACAAAGTTGGTCAATTTACAGGCATATACCTTTTTAGTGGTGGGACGCCTGGCTGCCAAGATGACACTAGACTTCAGGTGGAAGGTCAAAAGCAGTCAACTGTTGCTGCTCAATCTCCACGCAAAGAGGTGAAGGCTGGACAGGTTCGGGTGAAGAACCGTCACCTGTTGCTGCATCAGAAGATCCTCCCTAAGGGGCAATCCGATTGGAGGTTAAATGGCCATGCTCAGCAGCTCGGGGTACCATACTATTCATGCCCAGTCCGGAGCTACAAGAATAACTTGGGCCCGGCCGCACTTGATCTTCTTCAGCACTTGTGGCATAAGTGGCACAGGCCGAAAGGCGTACAGGAAGCCGCAACTCCACTCGCGATGAAAATCGTTGGCAAGTGAGTGCCGCCTTCGAAACTCCAACGCGCAGAACTGCTGACATTGCGCGTTCTCTTCGATGGAAAACAGATCTAACCAAGGCTCTCCCCACCGCCGAAAGAGACCGTGCACCATTTCCGAGTGAAGACGCCATTCGTGATCTACCAGGCACCTACGGTTTGTTCGTCCGCCCTGGAGTTCAGAGAACATGTCTGGTGTTAAACCACCAGGGTCATGGCCTGATGTTCCAGTTTGTTCACAGGCGAAGAGCCTCTTGACAGAGGGTCCACGACCCCACTCCAACCTGTTTGTGACAGTACCACATGGCAGTGGTGTTTTTTGTGAACACCTGCCCCACTTTACTTTTGAGAGAGGGAAGGAATGCTTTCAGTGCCAGGCGGATAGTCCGTAACTAACAGGTTGATATGGAGCCCGGACTCCGCTGGAGACCAGACGCCTCTGATCTCCGCCTCCCCCAGATGGCCGCCCATCCCAAGAGTGACACAACAGTCACCGCTGTTCGATCTGGCTAGGGAAGGGAGAGGTATCTGCGTCTGACCCAAGCTGGGTTTGTTAACCACCACTGCAGTTGTTGTGGAGTTCTCTCCGAGATCTGGACGTAGTCGGAAAGATTCCCCTGATGATGCACACAGTGGAACTTCAGGTCGCACTGCAGAGCCCGCAAGTGCCATCTGGCATGATCCACCAGCAGGATGCAAAAGGCCATGAGGCCCAGCAGCCTTAGGGTCTTTCTCACCGAAATCCGGAGGAAGCGGTTGAGGGCCCCGAGATCTAGGATAGGACGCACACCATTGTCCTTCTTGGGCACCAGAAAGTAGTGGAAATAGCAACCTACTTCTGGCGCATGGACCCTCTCTCTAGCTCTTTTGGCCAGGAGACCTGAGACTTCCCGGTGGAGAAGTGCAAAATGATCCTCCAACATGAGATCAAAAGACGGTGGCATGGAAGGAGAGGTAGTTTCGAAGGGGAGGGGGTGGACTGGCCTGCTTGCTGGCTCCCAGAAAACCGAGGTCGCTGGGTACCACGTCCGCGCAGAGGTTGGTCAGCTTGTGTGAACTGGTGGCTTTGCTGGGCCGGACGTGGCTGGGCGCCTCTTTGTAGCCACGAAAGGGGCGCAAAGCAGACTGGAGTGGTTAAGAAGGTGCAGCGAGGCCCAAAGTTCTGGCAGAAGCCCGAGAATCTTTAAAGTGCTCCAGCGCAGAGTCTGTTTTGTCACCAAAAAGACGACAGCCATCAAAAGGCAAGTCCAGCAAAGTTGACTGGACATCCCCCGAAAAGCCAGATGTCCTCAAGCAGGTGTAGCGCCTAAGGGCTACCGACGTGGCATATGTTCTGCCCATGGAGTCAGTGGTATCTAGTCCACATCTGGTTGGGAGTTCGGCTGCATCTCTCCCATCCGCCACCACTTGGGAGAGAAAGGCCCGGGCCTCCTCCTGGCACTGAGGCAGCACCCGAGCAACTGTATCCCAGATGGTGTGAGAGTATTGGCCCAAGTGACAAGGGGTATTCACAGACCGCAGTGCCAAGCTGGAGGAAGTTAAAATGTGCTTTCCAAGGTGATCCAGCTTCTTGGATTCCCTATCTAGAGGAGCAGAAGGTAATGCGCCCTTTGAAGATGAGGCTTGTACAACCAAGCTCTCAGGGGAAGGGTGTTGGGTGAGGAAAACTGGGGTGCCCGGGGCCGGGCGATGGCGGAGGGCAATCGTCTTTTCCACAGGAGCCCCTGTGTGGGGTTGGACCGGGTACCCAGGAGGATGTCAGTAGGGGTAACGCTGAAGGGCAGAGGGGATCAGAGGAGATGCCACAGGCAGAAGCACCTCTGTCAGGAGGTTAGTCATGACTGTCACTGAAGGGAGCTTAAGACCCAAGACCTCGGCCGCCCTTCAAACCACCACAGCGTAAGAGGCTCCCTCCAGTGTAGCCACGGTAGGGGGAGAAAACTTGCCATGGTCTGGAGAAGTGGCCAGACCACAGGCATCACCCAGGTCCTTTCTTTAGTCCGGTTCTTCCAGCTGGTCTGTTAAAGGGTCCAGCTACCTTCACCCAGTCCTTACCACCTACTGGGCAGTAGGGAACACCAGGGATAAACCGGGGAACAAAAGTACCCTCGGCGCCGGCTCTGGCATTGCCAGACGTCGGTCCGGCTCTGGATCCATCTCTGGGATGAGGATGGGGGCAGCGCCAGCCAGGGACACGGCCGGTGCTGAGTGCGTCTTCGTTGGGATCGATGCCGGGGAATGTCGAGTAAGATCAACCGGAGTCGATCCGGATATAGGCCCGGATCCACGGTTCTCAGAAACGGGGGGAGGTGCGGAGTCGTCCTTAAAGTAGTCACTGGAGATGGAGCCTTAGAGCGGCTACGCTCTGGGTCCTGCGTTGCGTCAGCCGACTCACAGGGAGAAGGCGAAGAGCGCCAGTGCTTCTTCGCCACCTTCTTCTTTGACTTACCCGAAGGCCTCGAGGACTTGGAGTGAGATGAAGTGTGGTGGCATCGCGTTCAAGGCCTTCCTCTCGAACGAGACCGGGAACAACTCTGAGCTGACCGCAGGGCCGCCAATAACTTTCGGGACCGCTCCACAAAGACTTTGTATTCGTGGCCCGGCAGTCGAAGCACGACTTTGGGTCATGATCACGCTCCAGACTCCAAAGACACACGAAGTGAGGATCCGTCACAGACATCAGCTTGTGACCGGAGTCGCAAGGCTTGAACCCAGGCCGGTGTTGGGACATACCTCGCGCACCAGGAGTCGAAAAATGCAGAAGGGGTAGCTCTCTGGATCTTAACTAGGCTGGCGCACAAAAAGAAAGGATTGACGACAACGTGCAGGGGCGGCGTGTAACTAGGCACTGGGACGTCATCCCAGCGACCAAGACGCCGATGACAGATGCAGACTCGACCAACGCTACCTACTGACGCGCAGGAGTAATGCTAAGAAAAAATTCTCCCGATCCAGTCTAACGCCTGGGGGGTAATTCTAAGTTAAGGAATATACAATTAACTGTCTCTTTCAGATAAATGTTGACAATGGGTTATTCCAGTGTCCATGTACTAGACAACAGAAAGCATAGTAGGATGTTTAGAGCATATGATTGGCTACAGGCTCGAAATAGGGTGGACGTACAACTGCCAATTTTTCGAAATTGTCCCGCCTCTGTCAAAACTCCAAAAGAAACCTTAGTGCTGACTTCAGCTGAAAGGGGCTGGGAGACACAGTGAGGTGTCTCAAATGATGCACCATGAGCTCAAAAGTGATTTAAAAAGCATTAAGTTTATATAAACATCAAAACATGGATCATACCACAGGTAAAAAACATCAACAATTCTACTCATTGATTGCAACTATTACTAAATGTGCTAACTAGACGTTTATCAATGGCAATGGAAAGAATCTAGACAGAAATCTTTCACTTGTTCAGGTGTAGATGTAGAAATAAAGGAAGAAATGAATACCTCTTAATAGAATAAAAGGAGATTCAGAAGATATCTAATGAAGCAGAATGGATGGAGGACACCTGTTAAAAGTAGCTTTGGTAATCTAAACAGTTTTAATCATTCACTTTGGGGAGGATTTCCTGAAACAGGAAAGAAAATGGATTGTAACAGGATACTGGGGGACCCATCAAGTAGTTGTCTTAGGTACAGGAATAAATGGTTTTCAAAATAAGCTAATACTGCCATATTCAACACAGGGAATGAGCTATTGTGCAAATACTGGCAATGAATGAGACAAAAATAAACGCAAAATAAGGCAATTTGGTTAAATTACTGAAAACCCAATAAAGCTAGGGTACATATCCTAGCTTTAGAGTATGTGGTTATATATGAAGATAAAGGCATTTGCCCAGAAGCACAAGTTACTTACCTTAGGTAACAATATATCTCTAAGAAACAGTAGTTAGTATTAGATTCCTTACCTTAGCATATCCCCAGGCGTCAGTCTGGATCCGGAAACTTTTGCGTAGCAGTACCCTTGCGCGTCGGTAGGCGTAGTCTGGGGCTCCGCGTCCGTCGTCGCCGGGATGACGTTGCCGGAGTACTTAGACACCGCCCTTGCGCGCTGACGTCAGTTCTTATGCACAGGTTTTCCGCGCCAGAAAACGCAGAGCCATGATAAAAACCAACACTGGTGCCATAAAAACTAGGGCCCTGAAAGGGGATGACCTTAACCCTAGATATCGGCTCGCAGAACGGGGAGGATGGGTGGGTTGGTAAGGAATCTAATACTAACTACTGTTTCTTACAGATATATCGTTACCGAAGGTAAGTAACTTGTGCAGCTGAAAGAAACAGGTTAGTATTAGATTCCTTACACCTTAGAATAGATACCCCAGCAATACCAACCCCGGTGGTGGGTCTGCGAACCAATGATCACACCAGAAAGTCCTGGAGGACGGAACGGCCAAAGTAGCCACCCCTCCGGACTCGGCTGTCCAGGCAGCAGTGTCTTGCGAACGTGTGCAGCGAGGCACACGTAGCTGCCTGACAGATGTCCTGCAAAGGGACTCCCCGGCCCAGGGCAGTAGTAGCCGCCGTGGCCCGAGTGGAATGGGCCCTCAGCCCAACAGGAGGCTCCTTCTTAGCCAAAAAGTAGCATGCCTTGATGCACAACACGACCCACCGAGAGATGGTCCCTTTGTGCACCGCCCGTCCCTTCTTAGCGCCCACGTAACCAACAAAGAGTTGGTCATCCACCCGGAACTGGCGTGTGCAATCCAGATAGTATGACCGCGCACGTTTTGGGTCCAGACGGTGGAGCCGCTCTTCCTCTTTAGAGGGATGCGGAGGCGGAAAGAAGGTGGGCAAGGTGATGGACTGCCTGATGTGGAAGGCTGTGACTACCTTGGGCAGGAAAGAGGGTCTTGTCCGCAACACAACCATGTCCGGATGGACAGAAAGGAACGGAGGCTTAGAGGAAAGAGCCTGGAGCTCACTCACTCTCCTGGCAGAGGTGATGGCAACCAGGAAAGCAGTCTTAAGTGTAAGAAGACGGAGAGGACAGTTATGAAGCGGCTCAAAAGGAGCGCACATCAGGTAAGTCAGAATCAGGTTCAAGTCCCACTGGGGCATCACGAAAGGAACAGGGTGGGAACATATGAGTGATGTCCTTCAAGAATCTGTTAACAATCGGGGACTTAAACAAAGAAAGCTGATCAGGTAGCCTCAAGAAGGTGGAAAGGGCAGAAAGGTAGCCCTTGAGGGTGCCCAGAGGAGAGCCCTGCTGGGAAAGAGAAAGAAGGAAGAGAAAAACCTCAGAAAGGAGGGCAGAGAGTGGATCCACAGCCTTTGCTGTGCACCATGCCACAAATCTGTTCCACCTGCAGGCGTATACCGACTTTGTGGAGGGACGTCTGGCTGCCAGAATCACAGTATAAACTTTAGGAGGCAAGTCAAATGGCCTCAACTGTCGCCGCTCAATCTCCATGCATGTAGGTAGAGACTGGACAGGTTCGGGTGGAGGACCGTCCCCTGCTGCTGCGACAGAAGGTCCTCCTGAAGAGGCAGATGAATCGGGGGATCGACAGACATGCTGAGTAGCTCTGGATACCAATATCTTCTTGCCCAGTCCGGAGCCACAAGGATAAATTGGGCCCGGTCGCACCTGACCTTCTTCAGCACTCTGGGCAGAAGTGGTATAGGTGGAAAGGCATACAACAGACCGCAGCTCCACTCGCGACGAAAAGCGTCTCAGAGCGAGTGCCGCCTTGGAAATTCCAACGCGCAGAACTGATGACATTGCACGTTCTCTTCTGTGGCGAATAGATCTAACCAAGGCTCTCCCCACTGCTGAAAGAGCCTTGCGCCACGTCCTAGTTTAGACGCCATTCGTGATCCATCATGCACCGACGGCGGAGTTCGTCCGCCCTGGCATTCAGGAAACTTGCCAGGTGTTGAACCACCAGGGTCATGCCCTGATGTTCCAGCCACTGCCAGAGGTGCAGAGCCTCCTGGCATAGGGTTCACGACCCCACCCCTCCCTGTTTGTTGCGGTACCACATGGCGGTGTTGTTGTCCGTGAACACCTGCACTACACTCCCCCGGACAGAGGGGAGGAATGCCTTCAGTGCAAGCCGGATCGCCCGCAGCTCCAGAAGGTTGAGATGGAGCTGGGACTCCGCCGGAGACCAGAGGCCTCTGATCTCTGTCTCTCCCATGTGGCCTTCCCAGCCCTGGAGAGACTCGTCCGTCATGACTACGTGCTCCGGTTGGGGTAGGGAGAGGGATCTGCCGCTGACCCAATCGCGTCAGCGCGTGAGGGTGGCGTCTAAGTACTCCAGCGACGTCATCCCGGCGCCAACGACGGATGCGGAGCCGCAGACGACACCTACCGACGCACAAGGGTACTGCTACGCAAAAGTTTCCGGATCCAGTCTGACGCCTGGGGATATTCTAAGGTAAGGAATCTAATACTAACCTGTTTCTTTCAGATATACATTTCAATTTACTCATAGTGCACATGAGGCAGCTATTTAAGAGAAGGGATTTTTGTTATGCTGAAGTCAGATGTCAGGCAGGCAGGGTTATTAGGAAAGATGGTAAAGTAAATTACTTTGAATGCCTGTGAATCTTAATCGAGTTCAAACATTGGAGAGCCGACCTTATGAGGAATCCTGGTGTACATTTATATATGATAACTATTACTATGATGCCTACCTGCAGGATTTAATAACAGTATTTATCTTTTTTTTTTCACACAAAAAAGGCAATTCACATTTGAGAAAATCAGCAGTGTGAAGCTAGGGGGCCAAGATTATTTTTCCGGAATCATTTTTCGTGAAAAAAGAGTGCACAAATTAAGGCAGATGGAGGGAAGCATATCCCAGAGCTATACATTTGACACTGCACCGTTAAAGGTAACCAACCTGCAGCTCTGTCAGTCCATCATGTGATGACCTGTAAGCTCCCGCAGTTTGTTTTAGTAAGAACTTAGGGTCCCAATACAAAATAGATTACCATCCTAATATTCTCACTGGGGGAAAGAAGAGTGGGATGTTATAATTATTATTATTGTTAAGAAGACGGACCTGGTGAAGAACTAGGAAGCAACTTTTTCTTCCCCATCATGAGATGTTAATTGACAGTTAAACTCTTAATACAGCGCAAAGGTCGTTCTCAATAAAAAGCAGTGGAAAGCAGTAAAAGTAAGATAACACCCAGGAAGGAGCAACAAGTCAGACAAACAGGATGTCGGATGTAGACATCAATCTGTGTTTATCTTGGATTCACAGACATTAGCCTTAGTTGATCATGTGACTGGACATCCTAGTTGCACCTCTTAAAGGTCAGAAATAGGAACGTTGATCAATAAAGCAGCAGAGGAAAATTTTACCCTTCTGGAGAACATTCTAGATTTACAAGGCAGCGGCTGTAACCTTTTGAGTTACAAAGATAATGCAGGACACTGTCCTAGAAAACAATAGTATGGGTTATTTAATTATACCTACTCCAATGGTAGCATAGTTCAGAAAGAAAACATTACCCTGTAAGCATCTGTGCGTAGCTTTGTAGATTCACATCCTCCACAATTCCTGTCAGGTGGTGTTTTCTGTCGGATAATACAAGTTGTTTTCATTCTAAGCCTTTTCAAGTCACAAGGTAGTATATGATTCCTCCTTTAGTTGGTAATATACACGGGCTCCAATTCCATTGTTGGATTGTTTTTGGCACAGCGGGTGCGCACAATTATGGAGTGGTTATCATTGAGAATATGACGACCATGTACATGATGTATTGAAATAATTAATGGTGAAGATATGTGCAACAAAAAACTTACGCTGGGAAGGAGGCTGGGCGCTTGTGAATCTACACAACTACAAACTGATGTTTATAGGGTAACATTTTCCGTTTGTATCATGTGTGGCTCCAGAGACACGAGCTCTGCATAGACTGTAAAGTAGTACTCCCTAAAGTGGTGGATAGTCAGTGTATGATGCAGATGTCTGAAACAATTCATAATATATTTTGGCAAACCCTAGCCTGTTGACAGGTGAGAATACGGACACAGTAATGCATTGTAAACATGTATGGGGTTGACTCTGAAGCTAGTTTATAGAGATCAGCTATGTCAAATTTCCCCCCAAAAATAATTTTTAAAATGGCATGGTTGCCCCCTTCCTTTTAGTAAATTATGGCTTTAAGGTAGCATGTCTGGATACATGTAACAATAAATCTAGTAATTTTAGCTTTTGATATTGCGAGGTTTAACAAAAGCTACAAGAAACAGGTGGGTTTTACAAAAAGGTTTAGTTCCATCAATGTAGTACATTAGGGCTCTTTGAAAATCTAAGGTGTAAACGGCCTTTTCTGCGACAGAGATCGGGTGAAAAAAGAAAACTGTTAGCTCAACTGTTTGGTTAAGGTGGAAAGGAGAGACTACCTTAGCAAGGAATTTAGGGTCAGTTCTAACGACCCCCTAATCTGGAATAACTTGAATGAAAGGTTCTTCTAAATTAGGAGCCTGTACATCATGTATGTGCCCCAATGAGGTATTAGCTATAGCAAAAGAGGATGTGGCCTAAAGGCTATATCAGTCGACCTTGAAGCTGGCAAACCGAGTTCTGGCAACGACGCTCAACATCCTGGGATTCCTGGCAAATCACCCAATGAATGTGTCCGTCGGTAGAACAACCGGTGCGCATGTAAAACCCTCCGATAAAAGACATCTTCAGGTCAAGTTTGTGCTATATAAAACTACTCCCCTTCCCGCCCCAAAAAAGGTACGCTCTACAAGAGACCCTGAGGAGGGCAGGAATGCAGTGGCTCAAATGAGGGCCCTATCAGACGAGCGGTTACCACATTGAGGTTGCAGATGGAACTCTGGGTGATATACTCTTTTTAAGGCACTCCACAAAGGCTTTAATGACTCGTAATCTAAAAATAATAATAATGTTTTCAGTTTTGGATGTATGTTGCAATAGCCTCTAGGGTTAGAGGTATATAGTTATATGCTAACCCTGATTTCTGGAAATGAAGCAAACAGCAAATAACAATGTCTTTGACTGTTGGTTTAAGGCCATTCAGATTTGCAGAATTACTTTAATGGACATCCCTTTTACACTTTGCTCCATAGTAGGGTTTGTCTAGTGGTAGGTCTACAAGCTTCTTTAAGAATGTTCATGCCTTCCTGTGGGAGCCTCAGATAGTTGTACTCCAGGACAGCAGGTGTCAAATTGTTAGACTGAGTTGCCTGGGGCTGAGGTGTCTGATCTTGCCCTGGTATGCATGAGAAGGTGCGACCTGTTATGAAGCTTCTCATGTGGAGAAACAGACATCTCAAGGAGAGTTGAGAGCCACGGTTGACTAGCCCATGTGGGAGCGACCAGGATGAGGCTGAGACTTTTGCTGAAGCTTGCTTTCCACATATAGAAGGAGTTGGAGAGGAGGAAAAGCTTAGGAAAATATTCCTTATCAGCTCATCGATAGAGCACTGACCATGGACTACACATGTGGAAACCTAGAGGAGAATTTTTGGCATTTTGTAGGTTTGAGAGTGGCGAATAGGTCTACTAGTGACAACTCCCAGCTTTAGAAGTTAAGGAGTAGGACTTGTGAGTTCTCGTTCATGGATTTGTGATTGTGTGCCGTCAGCAAAGTCTTTACTAGCATTACCTTGCTCTGAATGTTTTGGAATGCACTTTTACGGCTAATTGGATGGCAAGAAGATTTAGGTAGCTTATGTGGCACTCAAGTTGTGCAGATGCGCTCGCTTCCCCAGCCAATGAGAGATGCATCGGTGGTGGCGGTCACTTACAGAGTAGGGCCTGTGAAGGGGCAGCCATGCCAACGGTTGTTGATGTTCCACCAATGCAGAGATTGAGGAGTACTAGCTTTTACCAACAATAAATCCTGTATATGACCCTCCGCTTGTGGCAAACATGATTAGAGGCATTTCTGCAATAGGAACATGTGTAGTTTGGCATAGGGAACTATGGCAATGAAGGAGGACAGCATCCCTAGTAATTCAACCACTGTTCTTAGTGGTAGCCAATGATTTGGTTGATAAAGATGCAGAAGCTGCTGGAAAGCTAGAGGGTTGGACTAGGCCTTGCCATTGAGGGCATTCAGAACGGAGTCCAGAAAAGGTTCAATTTCAAGGGGCTGATGGTGGCATTAAGTGGCGTTTTTTGTGAATTCCAAGCTAGGGAGCAGGGCGATGGAGGCTTGAGGGTGTGTTTGACACTGTCTACCTACACTCTTGATCAGCCAATCTTCTGGGTTTGGGAAAATGAGTGCCCCCTCTTCTGAGGTGGGCAGCCGCGACTGCTAGGCACTTAATTAACACTCTTGGGGCAGTGGTAACCCCAAAGGACAGTACTTTGAAATGGTAGTCTTATCCACTTACCAATAGCAAAGATAACGCAGATGAGCAGGATGGATGGGTATGTGGAAGTAGGCATCATTCAGATCCAAGGCGGTCATGGAGCCACACTGCTGCAAGTGGGGAATAACAGCATGTAGGGTTGTCATATGGAAGTTATCAGAAAGGATGCATTTTTTAGAGGCCCGAGGTCAAGGATTGATCTGAGAGAGCCGTCCTTATTGGAGATTAGTATGTATAGTTAGTAAACTCCTTTGCCCTGAGATTGTAAGGACACTGGTTCTATGGCTCCTTTCAGTAGGAGCGCCTGCACCTCTTCTTGTAGGAGATGGATGCGTTCAGCACTTCATGTATGAGCATGGGGTAACAGGGTTGAGAGATGCTCTAGACCAGGGGTCTCTGACCTTTACATTATTAAGAGCTACTTATGTTAATGAAAATCATCTCAATATTATTAGTGCATACACATAAGAAAAGATTGTATTAGTGGTCACTGTTTGCAAGATTACGAGCCGTGATCAACTCGGTGCAGTAGCAGCAGTAATGTAAAAAAGGATTTTAAAATGTTAAATGCCTCTACAAAGATAATAAGCAAGGGCCACAACTGCAGTGTCTGTGGCACCAAGGTAATGTTAGTCATAAACCTCCCAATGCTGGGTCATTTATTATTCAAATAGGAGTATTAAAAATAGTATGGAAATTAGGGCTTTTGAAAACCACACCCATTTTCATCTTAAAAACTCACTTTTCAATTTGGTATACATATATTAGTTTAACCAAGCAAAAGCTTGTAGATTAAGTAGTCTGGGCTGTGCACAGGAGAGCCACTCACAGGTAGCTGGAGACCTACCAGTGGCTCACAAGCTACTCATTGGAGAAGCCTACTCTAGACAGTACCAGTGCTGGACAATGTCTAGAACCCAGCAGTTTGATGTGATTTTACCCGAGGACAGGTGAACTGTGATAGAGTGGGGGGAGATGCGTGGAAAGTAGGTGCTTGGATGCATGTGCAATGGCCAGTGTATCGGCAGTGTGCATCATCAAAGAGTCTGGAGAGAAATGTAAGGTCTGAGGGAGAGGCTTTGTACTTTTTCACCACTTTTAAAGTTACCAGTGTCCCGACAGGCTCTTTGAAGGAATCTGTGGCAGTCTTCAGCATCCCCTTAGACATGTGAAGGAATTGCATAGCCCGCTTAGACCTTGAGAACGTTTCTACAAGGAAGCCCTCTTCCTCTACAGCATATCTAATATGCAGTAGGATGCAGCGCACTGCATGACCCCCATGGTATGCAACAGTCATCTGGGGAAAGGTCTGAATGGAATTGGCTCAAAGTCTGGGTGTGCTAGATTCTAAGGCATAATATATCAGCAGATCTTTTGAAAGCCAATGTCAAAACAGTGGTTCATAATTCTCAGGGACAGTATATATCCTGGGGCTGCCTGTGTCTGAGTTAGATTGTATAGACCCTGGTGGGGAATCTGTAGAAAGAGGTAGATGGTGGGGGGGAGGTAGATGGTGGGGGGGAGGTAGATGGTGGGGGTGGTAGATGGTGGAGGAGGCATCCCACAATCTCTTGGGCTGTGATTTCTGAAGGGGTGTTTCCAGCCGTGGCTCTGCAATGAAAGTTAACCTCCTCTTCTTTGGTAAAGGACCCAAAGCATTTGGGTATTTCCAAGTGACATTCCCAGTTTGGAGCTGGATTAAAATGTGCTTCTGTCTTTCAATCTCTTCCTGGTATATCTTCAGAATTTGTCTCTGGGAGTCGACAGAGCCAGCAGCGGAGGACAGTTATCAGTGCTGATGGTGCCTTGAGAGCTTTTCAGGGTCGATGGTGGTTTTGCAGTTGAAGGTTGCATTGGTTTTGAGGGACCCTTTGACATAGTGAAGTGTTTTGGTTTTTCAAGGTTGGAATAACAGCAGGAGTCAAGGCTCTGTCTGAGTCCTGTCTCTGCTCAGATACCTTACCATGGTGTCAACCAGAGGTTGGCACAGTCTTGTGTCCTAAGTTGGATGAGTGTCTTCTTAAGGGGTGGTGCGCCACCTCGGTGTGTTGTCTCTAATGGGGCTTGTGATGTTTTGGTTCAGCTGTACTTCTGGACCTTGACTTGATTCGAAGGGTGGTATAGGTGGAAAAAGCGTCATCTTTCTCCTGTTCTTATTCTCCAGAGTTGATGGAACGAAAGCAAGCAGAGTCCAAAGGGACGCGGGCACCCAGACCATCAAGGGTAATTGTCTTCTACTGTTGGTTCGGAGACGTTGATGAAAACAGAGAAAAGTACAATTGATGATGATGGAATGTTGAGTCTGGGAGCCCAGTTGGTATGCGTCCTAATACAATGGCGCAGAAAAATAATCTTACAATGTAGTAGGTGCCCATGTGCATTGTCAACTGAGGAATAAGTCATATACACCTCATGACTCAAGCCTAAAACTATATGGCAGTAGTATGCAGAACTTGTGCATGTATACCCACAAATGCCATGAACACTATTTTCTGATGTCTTTAATTTTGTCCTTTGAAAATTCTTACAACCAGTGCATGTAGAGATCTACGTGATGGTGAAGCCAGATTCTACAAGAAACCGTGTAAACAGGTAGTTTGAGTAAAGATAAATACTGAGGCCATCTTTGGCAGAAAAGCATGGCTATCTTAACAGACTAGAAAACAGTGTATAATTTGTGGGCACAGAGACTGTACCTCACTAACCCAGTGTGCAGACGTTTTTCTAAAGTGCTTTTTAATCGAACTGGAATATTTTTAATGACAAGGCAATTCTGTCAATATGTTAAGGGGGTAGTCACTTGCACACCTACGAGTATACACAATTGATCCTCAATGTGGTGAGAACAAATAGTGTGAAAATGTAATCAAACTAGTGTGTGCTGCACAATGTCAAAGGGCTGCGAGCCCCTGGGGTGACTTGATACTAATAGGGGATTCAAGGCAAGATGTCTAGAATTAACCGGGTGCACAGCTATAGGAAACGTTTCTTCCTCTGTACAAAACTTTTTTCTGAAATTTGTCAAATTTCATACAATGTAGCAAGAACAAAAATTTACCACAAACAAAAAATAATAATCTCTCAATGATGTCTCAATTAATTGTCATTTAGTTCAGATAACGTACAGGTTTACACGTCATTAAATCCATGTTAATTCATTTGTCATTACTTCATGACTCAATTTGTTGTTGCTTCATGACTGTCACTACAACATAAAGCATTGTAACAATGTCAACATCAAAACAAAAGCAGTGACGAGTGATGATTTTGGCCCGATGCATTTCGGGACCTCCTGTCCCTTCCACAGGGGCCACTGTAAGTGAAAATGAAATAATTGGGGGGAGGAGCCAAGATGGCGACCGGAGCAGACGTGTGAGCTCCCGGCTCCGCCAGCCCTTGAGCCCTTTGTTCCTATCCTGCCTGTTATCCTGCTCACTTTACCGGCTGCTGGAATGGGGAATGCGTGCTGACTTCACCCGTGTTCCTCCGACGGCTCGGCCGGATTGAGGAGATAGAACGTTGCCCGGCCCTGCGCCATGACTCAGACGTGCATCGCCGCCGGATGCCGGACTTAGGCGGAGAGGAGACGGCCGGCCTGCCTGCTGGACACTCGCAGCCTGTGCGGAGCTGCTTTCTCTATCGCGCCCTGCGTCATCTTGCCTGGTGGGAACTGCTGGACGCTGAGACTGCATTGGCTTGGAAGGCGGACGAGACTGCACGGCCGGCTCCTTTGTTGTGTACGAGGTGAGGGCTGCCTGGACTCCATTACGGGATGTCCCCTGATTCGGTGAACCGCCCGTTTGCCCTGACTGCCTGTTCCGATCGGCGGGGGCCCGTTGCTGGCGACGCTGGGCTACCACTGGTCACACCACTGGTCACAATGGGAGAGGGAACTCCTGCTGACTCCTGTCGCACCCCCCCACGTTCTGGCGATCGGCTTGGGGGAGCGTTGGACGTTCCTGTGGATCCACGGGCTGGAGAAGACTGCCCACCCTCGCCCTGTGCTTGCGGCACCGTGGCCGGGCCGGAGTCTGCACTGACTACACCCACATCTGTCCCAGCCGCAGACGGACCGCAGCCTGCCCTGTCCTACGGAGATCTCCTGTCTGCCCTTGGCGATCTGAGATCGGAGCTGCTTCACAACTCCCACAGGCTGAGCAAGAAACTTGACGTAGCCTTGGATCTGGATCGGATGCGGAGAGACTGCTCCCAGCAACAGCTGAACTGTCCCCTTCTGGTGCCTAAGGCTGCTACTGTGTTGCCGAGTGATTTCAGCGGTGGAGAGACCCGTGATGCCTGGACTGGTGCCTGTGAAAGACCGCTTACAGACTCTGCCAATGCTACATTGTCGCCGCACTCGGGGACTGATTCATTGTATCCGCCCTCACCATTGCCGATGTTGTTGCCGGCCCGGCGGCTCCAGGCTCCCTTCGGGACTCTCCTGTGCAAGTATCCGTTTTTCCTCCTGGTGTCCTGGTGTTATCGTAGCACCTTGGAGATGCTTTTGACTGTGTTTGCTGCACTGTTGGGTATTTGGCACCGACCGTCTTATATGTACGGATCTTCTCTTCCTCCCTTGCGCCCATTTTGTTTCTCTACTGAGGGGAGAGGTGGCATTCATCGAGGGCTGGGATCGGGGGGGCTCCTGAGATCGGGACAGGGTTAGGCGGGTTCCTGGTTGTGTTACTTTCTTGCCAGGTGGGGATTGGGGTTGGAATGTTGTACGTACTGGCTGCATGGATCATATGTATGGTGTAGATTGTTTTCCCCCGTCTGTCTCTATTATTGCTAGTGGTAGTTCTGCTTTACAATCATGGCATCCTTCGGGATATTGTGACCTTTGTCAATGGCACAGTCGGCACCATACACTGGCTACCTTGATAAATTGCGGGCTATCGGCTCCGCCACATTCTCTTTGGTTCCTGTCTGCTGGTCATGGAAGTTTATTGTGACAGGGGGGCTATTTGTTTAGGGTAGCGTCCATCTTGCTCTCCTTTGTCTACGTTCTCATTAAGGCGGCCATCTTGTCCCTTTGTTCCGACTGGGGAGGGCTTCTGCTGGGCGTCATGGTGTAATGGTCGCTTGCGACCTGATTAGAGCTGGAGGTCTCCGGGGGTTAACTTTTGTTAGACTAGCTGGTACGATTTCGAATTGTGTCGCCTCTCTGGCGTATGTAATGGTTGTACCTCCCCACATTTGTTCTGCTACTGATGTCTATCCTGGTACTTTCGCACGTGGGGTAGGACTGTGCGTGTCCTGCTATTGCCCTTATGGACGGGGTGATCATTCCAGTACTGGCTCGGGGACCCAGGTGCATCTGATTCAATTCTCCTTTTGGTAGTGTACTTCTCGATATTATTGTTTCACTCGGTAAAAGGGGCTATACATGGCTGGGGGACCGGGAGTCTTGTTAGTGTTAGGGCTCCTCCCCCGTTTCCTTTCTCTTTTGGGAGTGGTAGAATAGCTTGTTCTTTTCTTCCTCCCGATACTTCAAGTGTGAAACTCTTTATTTTCTTATCGTTTCTTTCTTTCTCTTCTATTCTTAGTCTGTATTTCGGGTTCTTTACTGGGCGACAGGCACTTTGCCGGGGGGGGGTAGGCCGTAGCCTCCGGATTGTTGTAGGGTGGGGGGGTAGATTTAGTCTTCCTTTTTTTTTTTTAGTTTCTATGGGCCTTATTTCTCTAATTTCTGCGCTTTCTTGTTCTGGTTTCTGTTCTGGGTCTGCAATAGGGTTTAGTAGGGAGTGGGTGGCGCTGAGGGTGGTGCGTAAATGTGGACTGCAGCTACTGTTGTTTTGTATGGTACTGCCATATTGACGGGGTGTTCTTACTAATGTTGTTCTTATTGATGCTGCCTGCTCATGTTGTGAAACTAATGTCCGGACTCAGTTCTCCTTGATTCTATTCTTCACTGATTTATATTTCAATCAAAACTTTAAAAATTTAACCTTCAATGCTCCTTCTCCTTGGCGGCATGACTCCATTCAGTGTAACTGCTATTAATTGCTGCTATCTTGCCTGATGCCGCTGTGGAACCGCATTGCTCGCACCTGTGCTTAAAGTCCCGTGGCCGGCCTGATGGTTGTAGGCCCGTATTTGTTCTCTTTTCATGCACAATAAAGGTTTAAAAAAAAAAAAAAAAAAAAAAAAAAAGGAAAATGAAATAATTTGTCATGAAGAAATCCCTAATATACAGAGCACTATGCATCAATATATTTCCAATATACATATATTTATAAAGCCATCAATTCCCAACGCTACCCTCAGGAGCTGCATGCCCATAGTGAAACCTTGGAAATGTGTGTGCCATAAATACCAGTGCAAAAATGCATTAAAATCCAACAAGTGTAAGATAGACAAACGTGATGGTGTGACAACGCTCGATAAATAGGACAGATACCTCTCCCAGGAATCCTTCGAAATGCGTGCATCAAGACACAGAGAATAACTGTGCACAAATACACCCGAGCAAAAAGCGCGAGCGCTGAACGACTGAGACAAACCTCGAAGCTGGAGAGCGGAAGCTTTAATAAACGGGAAATACAGAGATGCCCTAAAGTGACGGGCGCTGTTCGGACGTTGCTGAAACGTGCACAATGAAACAATCACTACTAAAGCAGAGAGAGCGTAAAAGGTACACAAGAGAGAAAGGGCTGTGTATGTATCTGTGAATGTGTCAACTTGCAGCAATATGGAGTGGAAAATAGGTCACCTGTAATACAAGAGTGAAGATATGAATATCGGACATAACTAATGGCTAAAGCTACAGGAATGCACGACCTTATTGAAAACACTGACCTAAACATACGCCACTCCTTCCAAACACACTGACGTGAAGACTGCTGGAAATGCAAAAAGCTAAGACGCGGGCATGGAACGGAAAGATATATATAAAGGAAGGACAAGGTCACATGGAGATAAACACGACAAGCAACACTAAAAACAAAACGTGGCAGCCATCTTAGAGGTATACGTAGAATTCAAGCTGCCAAACATCGAGGAATGCCTACACTTAGGCAGGTACTGCTGAAGTAAATCTCCAAACCGAATTCAATAAAAGTGCACGAAAAACATGAATTGTAAACCTAACGGAATGCCGAGTAAAATAGACGCTCAACACCAGTGGCTTATACTTGTGAGCATGCATTCTGACAGGGATGTAACATAGTGAACATCTTGCCTTTCACAGTACATAAAAGCGTAGTGTCCCTATGGTAGAAAATATAAGATGTCCCCAGAACTGTTATACAATAATTCTTTGAGCCTATTAGAATGTTGCATACTGGTCTGTAACCTCTTCTTAGTGTAAAATAAGTGTAAATGGTTGTGAATGTGTACAAGAGGTATGTGCCTCGAGTGACATGTAAAGAACCTCTACGAGAAAGCGTCGTAGGAGAGCTCAAAGTTAAAACTAATGTTGTTCAGGGAGTGAACAATAACAATAAACGAATAAACAGGTGTAGAATATCTAGGACTACTGTTGGGAGGTTAAAGGAAACCTCTTAAGTTCAATTTATCATTCAGTCCCAACGGTTCCATGGTTTGCTATTTTTGATCCACATGACTTCTTATTGTGATAAGAACTGGCTAAGGCCCCTACCTTCTTTGATTTGGATTTTTTCAAGCACCAGAAATCGCACTTGAGAGATGTTCTGCTGTTGTTGTAGCCAGTGTACTACTAAGTTGGAGTTTGCATCGCTGGAGCTACTGTCTCGGCTTCAATCTGGCTCACCCCTGGATGCATGTCCAGCAAGGTGCTTGGGCAGGGTGGCATCGGCAGTAAACAGCTTGCTGAACCCCCTGCTTAACCTGTCTTTGAGCTCCGGAGTGGTGACTCGGGATTGGAAACACGCACTCATTCTGCCGCTGATCAAAAAGCCTCTGTTAGATCCTTTGCTGTTGGCTAACTATAGACCGATCTCCCTCCTCCCTGCTCTGGCGAAGGTGGTTGAGAAGCATGTTCAGCACACACTCACCACCTTTATTGAGAATAACAACATTCTCCATGATTCTCAATCCGGTTTCCGTGCTAATGATAGCACGGAGACTGCCCTCGTGGAGGTGACCGACGCCATCAGGGAGACGCTCGATCTAGGGGGAAAGGCTATGTTAGTCATGCTGGATTTGTCGGCGGCTTTCGACACCGTCCCTCATGCTGGTCTCCTTTTAAGACTCAGGGGTATCGGACTGCGGGGGACGGTGTTGGATTGGTTTCAATCCTTTTTATCGGGCCGCCGACAGGTGATCTGGGCTCCTCCGTTCTCCGCTGAAATGCCATCGCTAGAGGTTGGGGTTCCTCAAGGGTCCATTCTGAGCCCCACCATTTTTAACATCTATATGGCCCCTCTGGCGGTGGTAGCGGAGGCTTATGGGGCCCGGGTCATCTCATACGCTGATGACACCCAGCTTTTGTTTACATGCAGCAAAGGAGAGGCTTTTGACGGCGACAGGATCAAAGACTGTCTGAGTGCAGTCTTTGCGTGGTTTCAGCGGCACAGCCTGAAATGCAACTCGGATAAGTCTGAGTTGCTCTTCTTTGGCTGTGCCCCTGATCCGGACTGGAAGTCCTGGTGGCCCCAGGATATGTTTCCCCCTTGAGAAATCATCTTCCCAAGTGAAAAATCTTGGAGTGGTATTTGATGATGATCTCTCTTTCCGTCCCCATATTATGGGGATATCCGGGAAATGCTTCGGCATCCTTAAGATGCTGAGGAAGTTTCTTCCTTTGCTCTCCCTACAGTATCGGAAGACAGTAGTTCAGGCGCTAGTGGGGTCTCGGTTAGATTACGCTAATGCGCTTTTTGCTGGTCTGCCCAAGTACCTCCTGGCCAGACTGCAAATTGTCCAAAACTCGGCGGCCAGAGCTATATTTGGCCTGCCAAGGAGAGCCAGCGCCCAACTGCTTCTAAACAGGTTGCATTGGCTACCTATTTCCAAAAGAATCAGGTTTAAAATCCTCACGCTGGCCTTCAAAGCCCTTCACTCTGTCGGTCCTAATTATATCAGAAAGCGTACTGCTTTCTATGTGCCGCGGAGGATGCTGCGGTCAGCCGATTTGGCTAAAATGGAGGTGCCTACTGCCAAACGAGTTCGGATGGGAGGACGGTCCTTTCAATTTGTGGCAGCTCGCCTCTGGAACGAGCTCCCTCTCTCCCTCCGCAAAGCTAAGAGTCTCTTAGCTTTTAGGAAAGAGCTGAAGACCATGCTCTTTTCCGCGTAATCACTGCGACTGTGGTGTTGCTGCCTCTGTGTTTTTAGGTTTCAGGTCTCTTTGCCAAAGCGCCGGGACACCCCTTGGGGTAGCCGTGCGCTCTAAAAGTACGGCCTTAACATAACATAACATATTCTTGGTGCTTACCATACTTTTATGTTCCCCTATTCTAGTTTTGAACTTCTTTTAGTTTTTTTCAATAAACAGGAGTCCACATGGACATCTGATGCTGTACACAACGTGAGTGGAATTACAATCTGCAGTGAGCGTAGTGGCGTTTTTTCATGGGTTCTGGGTGGATGACAAAATTCTGATGCATCACGTTGTTACAATGTGTGCAATTGTTGCACTCTCATGCCTAAATTGTGAGTGGTTTCAGTAGTTTTGTACAGAGGAAAAAAAGTTTCCTGTAGCTGTGCGCCCGTTTCATTCAAGACATCTTGCCTTGAATCACCTATTAGTATCAAGTCACCCCAGGGACAGGCAAGCCCTTTGACACCGTGCAGCATTTCTAGTTTGATTATATTTTCACACTATTTGTTCTCACCACATTGCGGATCAATTGTGTATACTCGTAGGTGTGCAAGTGACTACCCCACTTCACATATTTAAGCGTTAACTGCCAACACCCGCCACCTGCACCCACTCTTTTGACATTATGGCTTCTTTTGAGAGTATAGCCAGTACAACAGAAAATAGAGCAGAAACTAAAGCCTACACCACCGAACAGGCCAAAGAAATGTATGCATTAATTAAAGCCACCAAATCCTTCGACACCCATCAAGGATCTACTTTACAGCAACTACAGCACTTAGAGTTCATCATGCGTCGCAAACTGAATCAAAGGCTACACGCCTCGACGCTCAGTCAGTATCACAAACACCAACGAATTCCGAGAGGCTTGCGACTGGCCATCAAACCCCTACTTTTTCATCTACAATTTAACAAACAATTTATGGATAAATGGTAGGCAGTGCTCAATAAGTGTTCTCTTGACTTAATTCTACTAATAGTTGAGGAATTGTCCAAAACAATCACTGAACTCGAGGAGGACATTTATAATATTCAAAAGGATCTCTCCTAACGTATGGATCCAGACGAATGGTCTAAAACTCTTGAACAAATTAACAAATTGTATAGTTACGGTAATGAATTACAAGAAAGCAAATTAAGAATATTTAAACGTGATGCGATTGATTATTGTCTCAATGAGGTGTATACTTGGGCTGAAATGTATTCACAGCGAGACCCACCAAAAAACACCACACCTCTTCTGAAGAAAGCGTGGTATCGGATTGTGACTTGTTACCAACAAGACCACCTCTGCATACAGAAGTCACTGATGCACTGTCAACAAGCAGACATGACAGTGGTGAATTTTCCCAACAACGTCTCAAGTCCCACTGAATCTTTTTTGTCCAAAGGCCAGCAACTAACACAACCTCCGGATCAATCATCCAACAAACCCAACGGAAGCAGTTTAAAACAAGGAGAGGAAAGAGACAAAACCAAGGAAAAGGGATGTCCAAACCTACGGAGTCAAAAGACATCGTCATAAACATCTCTTCTGAAAGTTTAACACCAAAAGAACTGCACGTTCTCAACAAATGAACTTCCTTTGTTGCTACTTACAATACCAACCTTTCTGAAACCGAAATTGCATTTTACAGATTCATGCGCACCATCAAATTATGACACTTTTTTGATAATGTGGTTCCAGACAGTCAAATTTAGGAACCCCTTGAGTACGTGGAATTCAGACCTAAAAGCACCTATACTGCACCTGTATTTCACAAAACAATAGATTTGTTTGAAGCGTTAGTTCTACAAGATTTATGCAAACTTTAGTTTAAACCACCTAAAAGGTCGAATCGGACCAAAACTGAGAGGAGAATTTTACAACAATTGTCCAACAAAAAGGAACTTACATTTCAACGGGCCGACAAAGGCGGTGCATTGATTATCTTGGACACCACCTACTACCAACACAAAATAAGAGAACACTTAACAGATGAGTCAACCTATCTCTAACTTGATCATGATCATACCAACGACATCGTTCAAACTCTCAATAAAATATTGGAACACGCCATCGGCATGGATTGGATCTCTCCAAAAACAAAAGTTTTTCTCATTAAACAATTTCCTAAACGCCCACATTTATATATGCTGCCAGAAATACACACCCATCCAACAGATCCTTCCTTTAGACCCGTGGTTCCCAAACTGTGCGCCGCGGCACCCCAGTGCGCCGTAATGAGGCGCCAGGGGCGCCGCGACCACAATGTGGAAAAGTGAAGCTGAGCCTAAAGGGTCTTTAAAACAACAATGCTTTTGATGGGCCAAGTGTTTAATCTCCTGCAGGCGGATTTCCAGATAACCCTCCTAGAGATGCTGGGGGGAGGGTGGGGGTTGTGTCCCCTAGTGTGCTCGTGATTAGTCGAGGCTAACACCTGCCTTTGCACTAGAGCTTGCACTTTGATGCCTGCCTGCCTGTCACAGAGAGATGCTAATAAAGGCCCCATGCTCTGTAGAGGAAGCTCTTGCTCCCATCACTTCTCAGGCAGTGCTGAATCGCCCTCTGTCCACAGGCTACGTACAGAGAAGCCATGGGTGAGAAACAAATGTCACTTTAAAGGAGTTGTGTTTAACTACAGAGATTAGGGTTCCCCATCTGGCTGCATTGTGTGATCCTGGGTAAGTGACTTTATTTAGTTCCAACAACTAGTCACTCAAATAAGAAGTGGGAAGCATATTCGTGCGTGGGGAATACCTGATTCCAGCGTTCACTTTCCACACTCTCAGTGTTCTTCGGCGATTGACCGACACTGACTGGGCAACTTCTTTCAATGAAATACATTCTTTTTAGAGGGCGCAATTGGTCACCGTTTCACGTGTGATTATCACTTAATCACTTTCTCTATGGGCACCATTGTGTGTCTGAAATACTAAAGCCTTGCACTTATTGGAACGGTAACTTGAGACTATGACATATATATATAGCAAAGCAATAAAACTGTCTGTCTTATTTAAATGCGCAGTGCTTTCGGAAGTATGTCCTTCACACACTTCAATTAAAGGTGGCTTCTGCCTTTGAAATGTGTGGCAGGAGAAAGAACCGCCCTCTATAAGATTCAAATACTTCACCCGGCCCAGCATTACCTATGAACTTCTCCTTCCCAGTTTTTGACCCATATGGACACACGCCAATACATAGATATTGTCGGTCTGTTAGCAACAGTGAGATACGGCTAGACTTAGCCATCGGGAAGCTCTCACTGCTTTGTGGGAGTGCAGCAGAGTACGTTTAACTGCTGGACTCTTGTGTGACTATCAATCATGGGTGTGCAAATCAGTGTATAGGACATGTAACATAAGACAGAGGATAACACGGGGTCAATTCACATGTCATCCATATTGGTAGGCAGTATAGTTGAAGAGTACTTGGTCTGGAGAAGCACAAACTCTAAATTTAAAACGTAACACAATGGATTGGGGCTCTCTTTAATGACAAGAACAGATTTGTACACAAGTGAACCCTTTTCGCAACATTAGAATAATTAAAGTCTGGGGGAAAAACCCATATGTTCTAATCTATACCTTGAAGTCTGCCAGCAGTTCTTTGATGACAGATATTAGCTCACTGTAAACTGCAACTAACAAAAGGAAATGCCTGAACACTGCTAGAGGCCAGGAACAGGGCAGCAGGTGTTTTTATGCCCCTGTTCGAAGTGGACACCCGGTGCAGTGGCACCAGTCGCACCGCCCTAGAGCCGGCCCTGCCTTCACTTTTATGAGTGACGCTATAAAATGTATTAAATGCATCTGAGAGAGAGTGGTTATGGAGACAGTTAAATGGTAGTAGGGAGGGAATCCGTGGCGGAGGTGGTCATTGGGAGGGGGGGTGCCCAAAAACATTATTGCACTGGGCACCACCAGTGCCAAAAGCCGGCCCTGCTGCTGTGCAACAGACTCACAGAATGGACCACCCAGGAATCCAGCACCGTTTTATCATTTATACCCGCGTCCTGATTTATACATACAGGAGAATACGGACAAGTCAGCCTTCCAAAGCCGCATTTATTCCTACTGGCACAGTAAGCAGCCTTTCTAAATTATTTTCCATCCATCCATGACACTCAATATCCGCAAGCCACAGTGTTATTTCTTTAAAATATGTTACTCATGTAAGGAGTGTCTTACAGTTTTTACAAGAGATAATAATTCCTGCTCACTCTACTCCTGTGAGACATACAATGACTCGAATATAAGCCAATTCCGCGCCGTTATGAATAATAATGCTGGTGATACAGGTGTAAAATGGAGGTTGGACAGAAGATCGAAATGGCATTTGATGCATGGAAGCATATTTGGCTATTAATCTTGTATCGTTTCACACTTAACGAGTTTTTATTAAACAACTGTTATCTACTTATTTTGTTACAAATATGATTATAATAGCTTCATTGCATCCCAATTAATGTAAGGAAGACAACAGGAAGTCTTCCCGGGTCGGGCTTGCATCCCCACCCCTCCCGCCCACCGCCCACCGGTAAAAACATGGTGGGGAGCCACTGCCAATTGCCAATTAGGTCAAGGGAGCCATGGGTCAAAAAAGTTTGGGAACCACTGCTTTAGACCCATAGTCTCGGTGTATGGTCAATATTTGAACCACTTGGCAAATATATAGATACATTTTTACAGAATTTCGTTAACACCTGGAAAATCAATATACGAGACACCACTGACTTCTTGAATCAGCTACAATATTTAAACACCACCAATAGTTCCAACTGGGTGCTGTGCACCATCAACGTTACCTCTCTGTATACTACAATGCCTCTCAAGGAAGGAATTGAAGCAGTGGAATGGGCTCTATTAAATTTGTAGAACATTGGAGCACACAAACCTTTTTTGTAGGAATTATTGTCATTCTGTCTGCAGCACAGCTACTTCCGGTGGCAAGATGAGTTTTATCTACAGATAAGCGGAACCAGCATGGGATTTGGAGGGCCCCCACCTACGCCAACATCTTTATGGCTGCTTTTGAAGAACAATATATTCTTCAAAATACTGAATGGAATAAACATCTTGTAACGTACTCTAGGTTCATTGACGACATCTTTTTAGTTTGGTCACACACCATTGAATCACTGGAAGATAACATCAGAGTACTGAACACCAAAAACATCAGAATAAAATGCACACATCACATCAGCACTGAAGAATTGTCCTTCCTAGATGTACTAGTGTCTAAGGGTGATCAAACCATTCATACTAAGATGTTCGTAAACTCCACAGACCCCAACACTCTGTTGTATTAGAGCTTTCACTCTCCACAACTTATTCAAAATCTGCCATTTTCGCAAATGCTCCGTATCAAGTGGATCTCTCCCATATAAGAAGCCTTCAATCATGATATTGATCGTTTAAAAACTAGATTTTTGAATTGTTGATATCCCAAAGAATGTATCACGAATGCAGAAGCACGAGTAGCACTCATTCATCAAAAGGATTTACTCATTAGCAAACCCAAAAAATCCTCCACAACCCGTAGTGTTTTTTTCTCTAAATTCTCCACAAGATGATCAAGCATCAAGAAAATCATCATTAAACTATAGGAATTACTACAAAAAGAGGGAGATTTTAACAATGTATCCAGAGATCAACCTGTATTTGTGTACACACGCAGACTCAACCTGAAGGAACTGCTATCAAAGAAAACTACCAAAACCACTCGCAATTTAGGCACGAGAAAGTGCAACAATTGCACACATTATAACAACGTGATGGAGTAGAATTTTGTCACCCACCCCAGAACCAGTGAAAAAACGCCACTACGCTTCACTGCAGATTGTAATTCCACTCACGTTGTGTACAGCATCAAATGTCCATGTGGACTCATATATCGGAAAAACCGAAAGGAAGATCAACACTAGAATAGGGGAACATAAAAGTATGATACGCACCAAGAATACAAACTCCAACTTAGTAGTACACTGGTTACAACAACAACATAACATCTCTCAAGTGCGATTTCTGGTGCTAGAAAAAATCCAAATGAAAGAAGGTAGGGACCTTAGCCAGTTCTTATCACAACGAGAAGTCATGTGGATCAAGAAATATCAAACTATGGAACCGTTGGGACTGAATGATAAATTGGACTTAAGCTATTTCCTTTAACCTCCCAACAGTAGTCAGATATTCTACAGCTGTTTATTCGTTTATTTTTATTGTTCACTCCCTGAACAGCATTAGTTTTAACTTTGAGCTCCCCATGGACGCTATCTCACCTGTAGAGGTTATTTACATTTCACTTGAGGCACATATCTCTTAAACGCATTCACAACCATTTACACTTGTTACACTACGAATAGGTTACAGACCAGTATGTAACATTGTAATAGGCTCATAGAATTATTGTATGACAGTTCTGGGGAAATCTCATGTTTTCTACCATAGGGCCACTTCACTTGTATGTACTGTTAAAGGCAAGATGTTCCCTATGTCAATCCCCTGTCAGAATGCATGCTCACAAGTAAAAGCCACTCGTGTTGAGCGTCTATTTTACTCGGCATTCCGTTAGGTTTACAATTCACGTTTTTCGTGCACTTTTATTGAATTCGGTTTAGAGATTTACTTCAGCAGCACCTGCCTAAGTGTAGGCATTCCTCGATGTTTGGCATCTTGAATTCTACGTATACCTCTAAGATGGCCACCGAGTTTTGTTTTTAGTGTTGCTTGTCATGTTTATCTCCATGTGACCTTGTCCTTCCTTTATATATATCTTTCCGTTCCATACCCGTGTCTTAGCATTTTGCAGTTACAGCAGTCTTCACGTCAGTGTGTTTGGAACGAGTGGGGTATGTTTTGGTCAGTGTTTTCAATAAGGTTGTGCATTCGGTCACTTTAGCCATTAGTTATATCCGCGATTCATATGGTCACTCTTGTATTACAGGTGACCTATTTTCCACTCCATATTGCTGCAAGTTGACGCATTCACAGGTACATACACAGCCCTTTCTCTCTTGTGTACTTTTTACTCTATCTCTCTGCTTTAGTAGTTATGGTTTCATTGTGCACGTTTCAACAACGTCAGAACAGCTCCCGTCACTTTAGGGCATCTCTGTATTTCCTGTTTATTGAAGCTTCCGCTCTCCAGCTTCGAGGTTTGTCTCAGTCGTTCAGCGCTCGCGCTTTATGCTCAGGTTTATTTGTGTATAGTTATTCTCCATGTGTCTTGACGCACGCATTTCGAGGGATTCCTGGGAGAGGTCTCTGTCCTATTTACCTAGCGTTGGCACACCATCACGTTTGTCTATCTTACACTTGTTGGATTTTAACACATTTTTGCACTGGTATTTATGGCACACACATTTCCAAGGTTTCACTATGGACATGCACGTCCTGAGGGTAGCGTTGGGAATTGATGGCTCTATAAATGTATGTATATTGGAAATATTTTGATGCAGAGTGCTCTGTATATTAGGGATTTTTTGATTGACAAATTATTTCATTTTCACTTACAGTGGCACCTGAGGAAGGGACTGGAGGTCCCGAAATGCATCGGGCCGAAGGTCATCAATCGTCACTGCTTTTGTTTTGATGTTGACATTGTTACAATGCTTTGTTTATGTTGTAGTGACAGTCATGAAGCTACAACAAATTGAGTCATGAAGAAATGACAAATGAATTAAAACAGATTTAATGACGTGTAAACCTGTACGTTATCTGAAGTAAATGACAATTAATTGAGACATAATTGAGAAATTATTAATTTTTGCTCTTGGTAAATTTTTGTTTGTGTTGCATTGTATGAAATTTGACAAATTTCAGAAAAAAGTTTTGTACAGGGGTAAAAAAGTTTCCTATAGCTGCACGCCCGGTTAATTCAAGACATCTTGCTTTGATTCACCTATTAATTCTGTCAATATACCATATAAATAAGCATAAGATTTTTTTTTTTTTTTAAAGAACTCAGATTCTGCACAATGGCAAGTCTAGTCGGTGTTTATGAAAATCGTTGAAGACTTATTGATGGAGAACAGCAGCTTTCAAATTAAGTAGTATGAGAGAAGGTTTGATTTGCGATGGAGTTAAGGGGATATAAGATGGAGCTCTCAGGTCAACTGTAAGTGAGTTTGGTTACAATCACTATTTTGAAGGACAGGTGAGACCAAATTTATGTATTTAGTACCTGCTATCAGAGTCCGTTTGAGGGTATGAACAACTCTAGCAATAAGGAAGAATGTTTTGTTCTCTGGGGGAGAAGGAATGAGTAGCCAAAGGACAGTAAGTAGTCTAAGCTGCTGGGAACAGTAGATTCGGGCCACTGATTTGTTTTAGATGTTTGAATAGCTTCCCCATGACAGACATTCAGAGACGCTCAACTGGAGGTGGGTGGTGAACTTTGGAAAGATGAATCAGATGTGCCCATCAGGCTGGCAAACAAATAGTTTTAGGGAATGTATATTTCTTCAGGAACACTGTAAATACAATCATATTCCACACATAGAAAAAACAGCCTATTTTTAACATGCTGGCCTTTGAATGAAGCAGTGTTCTCTGAAAATTATTAGGGACCGATAGTGAAAGATGGCTTTGTGTTGTTATCAACCTCTTTAGCAGGCAATTTAAGTCTTTCAAAAATAGGGTATTAGAATGTTAGAGGGTGGGGGCTGTTAAACTAACCAAAAGCTAAAGAAAAAGGTTAAATCATGGTAACAAATAAAAAAATAAAAAAGAAAGTGGAAGGTAAAAGTGTTGCCTTTCACCACACAGACAGCAGCCTAACTCCAAAAACATACTTCTTCTAATAAACAAAAAGCCAGATTTGCAGTCATTTGCGGATGTCCAGGTTTTCCCAAAAATATATATATCATTAAGAACCAAAGTGATACTCAGATCAGGTACCTAAAAATCAACTGTTAAAATCTATCCCAGTAATAGACAGAACCTTCTAACAAATAGCTAAGGAAAATTGAGGACAGTTTAAAGAAGCATCTATAAATGGGAACAAGCTATTAAAGGATGCTCCAAGAAATATTCTTACCTTCAACTGTAACTTCAATCTCTGGAACTTTTGCTTTTCGTATACTGCTTTTTGGAATTTCTGAAATCTGCAACTCTATAAACAAAACACTTTGTCATTTTACGATAACATTAAAGTAACTTGGCAGAATGTTTAAATGTAAAAGTAACAAAATACTACGAGTCTAAAGGTTTCATGAGCCAAATACAATGCACACAATATTGTGTTATTTGTTTGCAACAATTGTTTTAAATATAATCCTAGTCATAGAACAGTAATACAGGGTCTGCACAATGAAGTTTATGCAACAAAACATGTACAGCATTAAAACTCCACAGAAATGTAGTGTGTCATGTGAACCAAACAGCAACTCTTGTATGGGTAACTTAGGTTATGGTTAATTTTAGGGTGGCTTATGTGACCTCATCATCAGATCCTTCATCGCTACAGATGGGAGGCGTCCATTGATACCTGCTTGGTTATAAAAATGAGCCCCAGAATTTTAGAGGTGAGGTATTGGGAACAGAAAAGAGACTGTTAAAGCAGGAAGGTGGTGAAAAGATGTGATAACTAAGAAAACTTAAATATGACTGGGGTAGGGAAGAGAGCAACAAGGCAAAAGGGTGGCAAGCCAGTCATAGTATCAATCAATCAATTAGGAGTTTGTAAAGCGAGATGACTCGCCTGTGAGGGTCTCAAGTCAGGGAACAAGGTAAGGGAGACTTTTAAAGGAGACTTTCTCACTGCCTCACACATCATTAACAAGACCTATGCACACTATTTCAGATCGGCCCGCTTAACCTATTCCCCCACCTCTCGAAAACCGTAATATATAAAGAAATAGAGCAAAAAGCGATGAACACAATGGTGGAGAGTCAAATACTGGGTACAACCGAGATCACTTCATATACATATCGCCCCTGCTCTCCATTGCAAAAGATTTCTGGGATTCACTTGTTGAGAAATTGAGGGGCCAGCTCAGACTTTATTTCACACAGGTAGTCTGAGTTATCCAGCTCCTTCAGTGCCTCACCAGACAACTTGAAAAAAGGCTTAAACTTCACAGGGAACTTCTTGTAAATACTATTGGCATTCGGGTAATACGAAACTGGTTAATTATCAGTCGCAATCATTTGCAGCATGGAACTCTTCTAGGTTCACATACTTTATATTATTCCAATGCCCACATAGTATTTCTTTCTGGGCACAGTACAGTAGGTGGAATCTATGAGGCTGAGCACAAGCACACAATGCCCAAGTGATTGCCTCCATTTTCACATTATTTTTGCCCTATTTTAGAATATTCTTGTACTATTTTCCTGCCTCCTTTAACAAAGAGGTGTAGTTAGAATGTTACTCTAACTTTGCAATCCGCTCTGAGTAACGGCTCTAGATTAAATGGGCCTCACCCGCTTATTTATCCTCTTTCTCACCAAATGACATGAGTGTGGATATCTTAAAGAACAGGACAAAATGTTAATATATACACACACCGAATCAGACACTCCGGGCAGGTATGTCACAGTGCACGGCATTTTAGAGGGACATCACCTTACATTACGGAATTTCTACGGTTTGTACATGGATGATCCCCACCAACTGGGCGGCCATACTAGGCACCTCCACCAAGTCTATACTATGGGGCGTGGCCTTCAACTGTTATGGGGACAGACAGATTTCATACTGGAAGGAGGCCTGCACTGGCTGCGTCCACTATCCTCAGCTAGACTGCAAGTGTCCACGCACTCTAACATGTGGCACACGCAACACCCCATGCAGCAGGCAGATACATATATAGCCTCAGTACGCGCTATGTGGTCCAGATTCGACATCTGGTTGATGTTAGCTGATATTAGTACATGGGCTGAAAAAATACGCCACCTTGCCTTCATCATTTAAGACCACTCACCAGTGCTGCTACAATTGGACATTCCAGGAGCGATGGCAACACCTGCACTAGGCACATACCCTCAGATACATTAAGTCGTGCTGCGTCAATAAATCTTGGCGTATTTCAAATTAAATGAGGGCTTGGTGCTAGGGATGGATATGTTGTGGGAGACATTGAAAATGGTCATTCGAGAATACAATATTTCAAAGAATCACATTGTGCTGAAATTAATCTGACAACAGTTTACAACCCTAGAGTGAGACTGTGAGGAAATGGGGTGTATTATATGGTGTGGTTGTGCAACCATACTGTGTAATACACTCACCCACCTCTTTAGGACCCTAGGGTTTCATTTGTCAAACACTTCAGCGCAATCATGGGTAGCTGTGGCTCTGAGCAAAAAGGCTTACACAAAGTAACAAATGTAAAGCATTTAAACAGCAACAAAACAATTGAAGACAATCGACAAGACACCAAAAAAATCCAACACAATTTATACAAATAGGCTGCATTTTCAAGTAATTTTTGGCACCATACGTAAAAGATTCACCGGAGGGTTCCAGCGATATAGTATTTACAAAGTACAGTAAATCCGAGCATTTCACTCAACCGGGAAAAAGCATTTGCAAATTCAACAAATTGGACACTTGGAAACTTTTTTTGAGAAAAAGGTTGGTCAAGTTGTAATGCAGTCAATTAGAGTTACTTATGGGTAACCCAACCCGATTAGCAAGGCCTTCAGAAACCAGTACCACCTCAGAATTAGCATTGTTCCAGCAGTTCCAGTCACTTTTTCCTCTGTCAATTAATTCCTAAGGAAGTGTCCTGATGTAAAGGAATATCTGTTAGAGACACAGTCTAGCCGCAGATTCCTTCACTTTGAATTCTCTCCAGGCACCAGTCTGGATCCAGAAATTATTCAGCAGTACCGCTCCATGCCACGGGACGGCGTCGTACGGCTCTGCGGTGACGTCATCTCCGGATAGGACGTCAGCAGAGCCATACAAGTCACCTACGGCGCGCAAACGTCAGTTTTTTCTGTGAAGCCTTCCGCCAGAACGAGGAGCCACTACAGAAACTAGATTTGGAAAAAGTGTGCCAAAAAAGATCAAAAATCTTTGAAACATTTTTAAAGACTATACACTCTATAAACCATTCTGCAATGGTAATACATGGTATGGCAAACGCCAACAGAACCTACAACAATACCAGGTTGTGCGAAGTTCACATATTACGCGACATACTGACAGTAGCAATGTAAAGGTATTAAGATACCAAGAAGACTTTCATAGAAAAAAACACAGAAATTAATACTACCCACTGGTGTGCCAACCAGAGTAAGGAGAAAAAAAAAACCTCACTCTACCAACCACATACACATGGAGATGGATGTTATTGCAACACATAAAACAAAAGTGAAGTGGCCAGGTCAAGCAATTTGTTTAGTCCCAAAATAGATTGAGATAGTGATCTCTGGTACATAAATCCACCACTGAAGGGTATAACCGTTACCTCAAATGTCATTCGCAGAGCGGGGATGATGGTCAGGGCGTTAAGGAATCTGCGGCTAGACTGTCTCTCTACCAGATATAGCGTTACTTAAGGTGAGTAACTTTTACATCTGATAGAGATATCTAGCCGCAGATTCCTTAACTTTGAATTACATACCATAGCTATACCCCATTGGAGGAGGGTCTGCAAACTAATCCCACAAAGGTTCTCAAGGAGAACTAGGTGGTCAACAAAAGACTGACCAACAGCATATGGGAATAGTGAAAGAAGAGCTTGGCTCTTAATAGAACCCATTACTTATGTTATGGAGCATATAAATAAAAGTAACTCTACAGGCCTGAGAGGTTCCAGTAACTCTACAGGCCTGAGAAATTGGTCCTTGAGGGAATGAGTTAAAAATAAAACCTTTAGAATCTTCTGACAGAGGACAGACTTGACCCCTTACCCTAAAGGCAAAAGAAGACTGAATGACCAAGAAGGTCAAGCGCAGGATAGAATACACAATCTCTGCTGTTTCTGACAATATAAAACATAAAAAGAGATGTCCAACTGCAAACCTAATAGGACCCTCAGAACCCATTACCCGAAGGAAATATGAATAAAACCCCTTTGTCATTATTAATATAGTGCGGGCAATTTGAAACTGAAACATCCATTCAATGACTTCAAAGACGCATATATAGACAAATATATAAATTGATATACATATATCATATATCTATATATTTATATAAATTGATGTACATATAGACTCCTTTGAAGAAAAAAACAACTTGTAACATCCTGACCCAGCCCTAACGGCAGGAGCATGCAAGGATGAGCATCCAGAGCTCACACGCCTTGAACATATACAGAAATGCATCAGCAGATATTCCTATTGACAGAATTCTGCTGGCTAATGAATACTGCAAGACGCAAGGGCATATAAAACATGCCCACCACTGTATCAAAGTTCGAAAGACAGAACATAACTTAGAATTTCAATAATCTCTGGTTATAAGGGCGAGCAAAAAGGTACCTCCTGTTCCTATCTATTCTCTTAAAAAAAAAAACCAAGTTGATGTAGCAAAAAGGGGCGCTTACAAGCACAGTTCAATAGAAGTAGAGCCTTGTCAACAACAGGCGCCTTTAAAACTTACGATACATGACAATATGCGAAACACTGCAACACATAGTAATATGTATGCTCTGTATATCATCTTACATAAAAGCCCGGAAATGAGGGATTTGGTAAAAATACCCCGCTCCAGGAAGACAGGAGGGGTGGGTGCCACCACCACAACAGTATATGTCAGAAGAAAATTGCAGTCTGAAGCACAAGTTACTACTTGTGTAACGATATATATGTAAGAGACATTAGTTGGTGATAGATTCCTTACCTTAGAATATCCCCAGACGTCAGACTGGATCCGGAAAGTTTTCGCTAGCAGTACCTCTGCGCATCAGTAGGTGGCGTCGTGCGGCTCCACGTCCGTCGCTGGCGCCGTAAGCGCCGAGATGACGTTTCCGGAGACTACTTAGGCGCCACCCATGCGCGCTGACGTCAGTTTGCATATGACTTTCCGCGCCAGGAACGCAGAGCCATGCAAGAAACTGACCACTGGTGCCAAGAAACTAGGGGCCTGAAAGGGATGTCCTTAACCCTAGAAATCAATTCGCAGAACGGGGAGGATGGGCGGGGCGGTAAGGAATCTATCAGTAACTAATGTCTCTTACAGATATATGGTTACACAGTAAGTAGTAACTTGTGTATCTGAAAGAGACACGTTAGTGATAGATTCCTTACCTTAGAATAGATACCCCAGCAATACCAACCCCGGTGGTAGGTCTGCGAACAAGATTACACCAGATGGTAACGGAGAACAGTACGGCCAAAGAAGCCGTCTCTCCGGACTGGACTGTCAAGGCAGTAATGCTTGGCAAATGTGTGCAGCGAGGCCCACATAGCTGCCTGATAAATGTCCTGCAAGGGAACGCCGAGTCTTAAAGCAGTAGTGGCTGCTGTTGCCCTGGTAGAATGGGCACACAGCCCCACAGGAGGATCCTTCTTAGCCAACGAGTAACAGGCCTTGACGCAGAGAACGACTCACCGAGAGATGGTCCTTTTGTGCACGGGCCAAAAATGTTTGGCGCCCACGTAGCCAACAAAGAGCTGGTCATCGACACAGAACTGTTGTGTGCACTACAGATAGAACGAGAGCGCACGTTTTGGGTCCAGACGGTGGAGCCTCTCCTCCTCTTTTGAAGGAGGCGGAAAGAAGGTGGGCAAAGTGATGGTCTGCCCAATGCGGAAGGGCGTGACAACCTTTGGCAAGAAAAAGGACGGTCCTTAAAACCACCTCGTCCGGGTGAACAGAAAGGAAAGAAGGTTTAGAAGAAAGAGCCTGGAGCTCACTCACTCTTCAGGCAGAGGTGATCGCTCCGAGGATAGCCGTCTTGAGAGTAAGAAGCCGCAAAGGACAGTTATGAAGGGGCTCGAAGGGAGCGCACATCAGATATGTCAAGACAGGTTTAAGTCCCATTGAGGCATGATGAACTGCACGGGAGGAAATGTGTGCGCAACGCCTTTCAGAAAACGGTTAACCGGGGACTTAAAAAGAGAAGGCTGATCCCTGATCCCTGCTGGGTCAAGGAAAGAAGGAACAGAAGAACTTCGGAAAAAGGGGCAGAAATGGGATCCACAGACTTTGCTGTAAACCATGCCACAAACCTGATCCACCTGCAGGAGTATACCGTTTTAGTGGCGGGATGCCTGGCTGCCAGAATTTCATCACAGACGTCGGGAGGAAGATCGAAAGCTGTCAACTGTTGCCGCTCAATCTCCACGCATGCAGGTGGAGGCTGGACAGGTTCGGGTGGAGGACTGTCCCATGCTGCTGCGACAGAAGATCCTCCCGGAGTGGCAGTCGGATCTAGGGATCAATCGCCATGTTGAGTAGCTCAGGATACTAGTATCTCCGTGTCCAATCCGGAGCCACCAGAATGACTTGGGCCCGGATCTTCTTCAGCACTCTGGGCAGAAGTGGTATAGGCAGAAAGGTGTACAATAGACTGCAACTACACTCGTGACAAAAAGCATAGCCGCCTTGGAAATTCCAATGCGGAGACCGGAAGACATTTTGCGTTCTCTTCGGTGACGAATAGATCTAACCAAGCCTCTCTCCACTGCTGAAAGAGACCTTGCACCACGTCAGAGTTCAGATGCCATTCGTGATCCATCATGCACCAGCAGCTGAGTTTGTCTGCCCTGGCGTTCATAGAACCTGCCAGGTGTTGAACCATCAAGGTAATGCCTTGATGTTCCAGCCATGTCCAGAGGCGCAGAGCCTCCTGACATAGGGTCCAGGACCCTACCTCGCCCTGTTTGTTTGTTTGTTGCAATACCACATGGCAGTGGTGTTGTCCGTGAACACTTGCACTACACTTCCCCGGACAGATGGAAGGAATGCTTTCAGTGCAATTCGGATTGCCCGAAGCTCCAAAAGGTTGATATGGAGCCAGGACTCCGCCTGAGACCAGAGGCCTCTGATCTCCGCCTCTCCCAAGCGGCCTCCCCATCTCAGGAGGGACGCATCCGTCCCCACTGTGTGCTCCGGTTGGGGAAGGGATAGGGATCTGCCATTGACCCAATTACGATTCGTGAGCCACCACTGCAATTGGTGTACAGTGCCCTCCGAGATCTGGACCTGATCGGACATGTTGCCCTGATGCTGTGCCCACTTGTACTGAAGGTCCCACTGCAGAGCCCACATATGCCATCTGGCAAATTGCACTAGCAGGATGCAGGAGGCAATCGGGTCCAGGAGCCAGAGGGTCATCCTGACAAACCCAGGATAGAGGCTGAAAAATCGGAATCATAGCCTGAATATCCCTGACTCGCTGCTCGGGAGGATAAACCCGAAACCGCGTCGAATCTAGAAACCCTTCGATGAAGGGGAGCTTCTGTTAGGGACTCAGGTGAGACTTCGGCACGTTGATGGAGAACCCCAGCAAATGCAGGAGGTCGGCCGTAGTCTGGAGGGGGGGGAAGACGACTGCCTGGGGCGAGCCCGCCTTCAACAACCTGTCGTCGAGGTAGGGGAAGACTGACACCCTTGACCTGCGTAGGTGAGCTGCAACCACCACCATCACTTTCGAGAACACCCGAGGGGCGCTGGTAAGGCTGAATGGGAGCACAGCAAACTGAAAATGCTCCTGGCCGACCGTGAACCGCAGGTAACGCCGGTGGGCCGGCAATACGGGGATGTGAAATTATGCGTTCTGCAAGTCCAACGCTACCATCCAGTCTCCAGGGTCGAGGGCAGCCAAGTCCTGAGCCAGAGTCAACATCCTGAACTTCTCCTTCTGGAGGAAGCGATTGACGTTCCTGAGGTCCAAGATGGGGCGCATGCCCCCTTTGTCCTTCTTGGGGACCAGAAAATAGTGGGAACAACATCCACGTCCTGCTTCTGGCCCAGTACCGCGCTCCATTGCCCCCTTGGCCAAGAGGGCCATCACTTCCTGTTGGAGAAACGCAAAGTGATCCCCCGACATGCGATGGAACTGAGGCAGCATGGCTAGGGGAGTAGACTTGAAGGGGAGGTAGTAAACCCTCCGGACGAGTTGCAGCATCCACTTGTCGGAAGTGACAGAACGCCAATGGGGAAGGTGATGTCGAATCCTGCTGCCCACTCGCGTGGGGTGCGTCCCAAAGCTCAGACTAGGAAGGCTTCAAGGCGGATGTTGAGGGGGCGGAGGTGAACTGACCCTCACGCCGCCCCCGGAGCCGCCACGGCAGCCTCCACACCCATGGCCGTGCTGAGTTTGGTTCTGTGCAGGCTTTTGACTGAACGAGCGGGCAGGGGTGCCCCTTCCATGGCCATGAAAGGGATGAAAAGAAGACGTGGCCGGGCGTGTGGTGGAAAGACCCAAGGACTTGGCCGTAGCCAGAGAGTCCTTAAAACGCTCCAGCGCACTGTCGGCCTTATCACCAAACAGGCGAGTGCCATCAAAGGGCATGTCAATGAGCGAGGTCTGGACGTCTGGTGAGAACCCGGTAGATCTCAACCAGGCGTGGCGACGAAGCGCCACAGTCGTGGAAATTACCCTACCGAGGAAGTCTGCGGTGTCTAAGTCATACTTAATGGCGAATTTAGCTGCATCCTTACCCTCGGCCACAGCCTGGGACAGCACAGCCTGAACCCTTCAGGACACTGAGGTAACACCTAGCAACGGTATCCCACACCGCGTGGGAATAGCGGCCCAATAGACATGCGGTGTTCACCGACCGCAGTCACAAGGTGGCCGAGGAGAAAAAACGCTTACCGAACTGCTCCAGCCTCTTAGAGTCCTTATCCAACGGAGCTGTGGGAAAGGCACTCTGGGATGTCGAAGCTTGAATAACCAGACTCTCGGGAGTAGGATGAGTAGTCAAAAAGGCAGTGTCACCCAGCACTGGGCTAAGATGCCTGGCGACGTTCTTATCCACAGGGGCACTTGTGGCCGGTCGCGACCAAGTGCCCAGTAAGACGTCAGTGAGGGCATCATTAAATGGCAGCAGTGGCTCCGACGAAGTGGACGCTAACTGGAGCACCGCAGGGAGGAGATTAGTCTTTAGGGCCACCGTAGGGAGATCAAGGTTGAGGACCTCAGCTGCCCAACGGAGCACCACTGTGTACGAGGCACCCTCCTCCATGGTGGGCGGTGGAGAGGCAAACCCCGGGTCATGGGAGACATCAAGGCCACCGGCCTCCTCCAAGTCGTCTGCCCAATCCTGCTCAGAGTCACACTGACGAGCAAGAGGGTCCTCTGACCCCTCCCAGTCGTCCTTTACCTCCGCCATATGTGGCGCAGACCGCGCCGTAGGGGCAGGGACCGAGGAAGGAACAAACAGCATCAGGATCGGTGCCAGTCAGGGCTGAACCGGCGCCGTGTCCCAATTCGGATCCCAGGTGGGGACAAAAATGTCCTGGAACCGGGGCAAGGGCTGAACCAATGGCATCCACTCCGGAGGTGGACCAGAGGGTGGCGCCGGAGGCGGCAGCGTGGGACCTTGTGGCGCCGTGGCCAGAGTCGGCGGCGCAAGATCCTGCGGCACCTGAGCCAGCGGCGCAGGATCCTGCGGCGCCGACGGCCCAACAGGATCCTGACACGGAACTGCAGGGCCCAAGGGTGCGCGCCGGCGTGAGCCTGAGGCCTAAACAGGCAGTCCATGGCAGCAAGGAACTCTTGCAAACTCACCGAAGGACCCGGGTAAGGCGGGTAAGGCCGCGGAACTCCCAGGCTCCCAAGGAGCCGCAGGGGCAGAAGCCCTGTCCCACTCGTCCGCATCCGGGGACCGACGAGGGGACGTCGGAGAGCGACAAAACTTCAACTTCTTTTTGTGTCGTCTCTTACCCAAATCAGAGGGCGAAGATTTGGAGCCTGAGGAGCGATGATGGAGGCCCCGTGAGCGTTCTCTAGTACAGCCCCTTGACCGAGAACGGCACTGGGATGAGGGCCGAACCTCAAGCAACTTCCCGCGCCGCTCCCTCAAGGCCTTCGGGGCCATGGCCCAACAGTCCAAACAGGACCGGGAGTCGTGGTAGCGCTCCAGGCAGTAGAGTCAGACGTCGTGGGGGTCCGCCACCAACATATTGCGACGGCAGGCCCCGCAGGACTTAAAACCAGGCATCCCTACGGGCACCAGAGAAGACCCACAAGAAACAAAAGTCCCCTAAAAGTTAGTCAAAAAGTGACTAAGGTACGTGCTCTAACCGGATCTGTGCTTACTGGCGCAGTAAAAGAGAGAACTGACGTCAGCGCGCATGGGTGGCATCTAAGTAGTCTCCGTGACGTCATCTCGGCACTTACGACGCCAGCGACGGACGCGGAGCCGCACGACGCCACCAACTGACGCGCAGAGGTACTGCTAGCGAAAACGATCCGGATCCAGTCTGACGCCTGGGGATATTCTAAGGTAAGGAATCTATCACTAACGTGTCTCTTTCAGATTTAGCAAACAAGAAAAAACAATCATAAAAACTGACAAAGTGAGAAATGCTAAAAGATGAAGTACATGCCCTCCAGAAGATAGAGAATGTAGACCAGACAGAACTACACCTTCAAAGACATTCATTAGGAGGGTGGCTGCACTAAAATATGATAACTTGGGGCCTAAGGCAACCGTTGCCAAAATCCCACACCACGGCGTGGAGCAGGGATAAATATACAGCCCCACATTGCGGAGATACTGACTGTATTGGGGTAATAAAATCATGTTTATACTAGGCGCTGTTCTTACCCTAAAGGAACAACTCACAAGCAAATAACATTCGAAAAATACAAAATGTGAGTTGTGAACTAGAGCAACGACTCTACTTGTTAGCTCTTCACAGCTCTGATGCACTCATAGAAATACTCAACAGGGCTCGACAAATCCACTCGCCCGCTCGCATTTGCGAGGGAGAATGGATGAGGATGAGCTATTTTTAGGTCCTACTCGCCCTTTCTGGCGAGTAGGAAGTCAAACTAACTTTTGTCCTCTGTCTTTGAAAACAGGGCAAAAGTGACAAGATAACACGATTTAAAGGCATTTTTATTGCTCATAAAGGGAATGAGCAATAAAGATGCCTTTAAATCTTGGTATCTTGTCACTTTTGCTCCGTTTTCAGAGACGGAGGTCAAGTGGGTTGCAGCTAGGTCGAGGCGATTTTCCATGGTACTAGACCTGCACGACTAGTACCATTTTTCGGATTTGTCGAGTCCTGCTCAAGAAGCTAAACATGTTGCACAGAAGCCACTTGTTTGGAAGAAACCATAATGCGTGAAAAATGCAACAGAACCTTGCGAAAGGCGATCCCAAGAAGTAAATAGAACCTTTGCTCACTACAATAGTTCTTAGAAGAACATAATGCGAAGTCCGAGGAGGACACAGTGGAATAACAGAAAACGTGTAAAGTGAAGACAGACACTACAACGCTAGCATTCTTGAAGAGATATACATTAGCAAACCAGTACTTCACATAGAGTAAGTCATATACCCATAAAAAAGGGTATAATCTCTTGAGCCAAGCTCTTCAGCAGAGATAACAGAAAAGAAAGTAAAACAGCTACCCAGCTGCCAACCCTATCCAGGAAATAAGACTCAAACCCGGAGGGAACTAGTCTACCTTAAGGCTGAAGCATTACTTACACTTCAGCAACGTCAAAGCTAAGAAGGCCATAACACAGAACACACAGTGGAATCATAGAACCAAAATAAACAAGACCCCATGAGGTCCCATCACAAGTTGCCATCTATGAGCCGCTGGGCCGCAGAATCTTCATGGCTATCAAATAAATTGAGGCCATCAAAGGAAAAGTCTTTAGGGTGTCCCGAACATTCTCGGGAAAACTAGATTCACGCAGCCAAGCAGGCCACCTTGGAGCTAAAGACCTAGCTATAGCCTTACATACAGAATCCGTAGTGTCCATCACGCGACCTGATAGTGAACTTAACCATTCCACAACCCTCCTGTACCAGCTGAAAGTGTAGTGTAGTTCCTATATTCCTATATTCCCAATAGGCTCTGCTCATTGGAATAATATAAACAGCAGTTTAGACGTAGGACTGAGGTCATCTAGGTCTCTACTGACTATATTAGACTTAATTAGTTTTGCCAGCTAGCTCAGAGGTCACTAGAAACTTTCTCGAATGAACAGGAAGGAGTTAACTTTCCTGATTAGATAAGAAGGGATTCGTTTCTGACAACCGCATAAACATGACAACTTTGCTCCCTCAGAATAAAGAGTATATCTCTAGAGTCGTGTGAAAACAATAGACAGTTATTTCACTCAGTCAATCGTGCATACTTAGTTTCACCAGAGTGCAGAGAAATAGAGAGACGGGCGTTTTCAATAAAAGGTGTTATTTATTGAGCAATCTTCTTTCTCATGCAAGAGAAGTGAGTTGCCACAATTGCAATACTTATCATGAAGTAAAGTGCGTACAGTAAAAGGAGTATTATGAAATAATACTGTAAAATCATTGATATGGTTTCTTAGCCATATGATACTTTAAAACGGATAAAATATATACATACATAAAAACATTGACTAACGTACTCAACTAGTGCTTCTAAGATACGTGTACCCGACCTAAGCCTAATATGTGGGAAGGAGTAAATAAGTTGCAGTTTAAGTTAAGTTGGTTTTTGCTAAGAATCTGAATCAAGAATTCTCTTAAGGATTTAGTCAGCTCCGTACCTTGGTAATAGAATGTAGGAGGTCTTGTATCTCTCTCTCAGGACTCGATCTCCCAGCAACCCGCAAGGGTGACTGGAAGCACCGGAGCTGGATTTTCTCGGCAGGAGAAAAGACAGCGTCTCTCTCAGTGCGTCAAATGGGAGGGTAGGCTTCCTTCGGCTCTCGCATCAGCTGGGCGTCGGGCAAGTAGATAGTCGCTCTGCTCCAAACCACTGTGTGTTTGCTTAAGGCAACGTTGGTATATTTATACCGGAAAGGTGCCGGGTTTGACGTAAGGTTGGACATAAGACGTCACTAAGAACTAACAGTTCTTTCTGGACTCCAGGAGTTCTTGTGCAAATCAAAACAAAAGCAGGGGGAATTCCCGGGCTGCTGGAGGCTTGGTTTGGTTAAAGAACGCGTTGTACTTTCTAGGAGTCTATGGGAGTAGCCTTGCCGTATTTGGACTGCATGGGCTATTACTAAATATGGATATGATTCTTATGCCTTTATAAGGATATTATTTGTTATAACCATATAAGGGCATAAATCAGGAATATCGAATTAGGGTCCTAGATAGAATCACAACACCAACTCCACGTATTAATGTCCATCTTTACTTAAATACTAAGCAATACTAAACATATAACGATGCATGTGTGTTTTCCAACCCACCCCAAAATGCATAAATCGCATTTGAAATGGTATATGGTAAATACACGAAAATGAGTATTTATACTGTACGTTTTTCAAGCAGTGTTATCATTCAGAAAATGCATATATAAATATTGGCTGAATGAATTGCGAAAATTACATTTATGAAATGGCTCTGAATACAGAAAAGAAGGTCGAGACCATTTCATCACATATTTATACAATACTCTACGTGTGCTAGAGGCAGAGGTAAAATATTATCTCTAGTATCCCTAAAAATAGAAGCTCTGTTCTCTAAGAATAGTTCTACTTTCAGCAGAGTACCATGTGCCAGAAAAAGGGTAAATATTTTGGAAATGGAAAAAATAATTTCGCTTTCAGGGGAAAAAATAGTTCCAAATGTTTTCAGTAGTTTGTTTATCAAAAACTGAAAGCCGAATTCAGAGTTCAGGGAACGCTGTGTGGTCGTTTTAAGAGTTATTCTCGTTGACTGGAGAGAACATCATATCAGACAGGCTTGCGAAAAATTGGTCTACAACATCAGGTGAAAGTTCGACCAAGTTCGAAAAAGCTGAAATTGTGCATATGTGAGAATGATTGCTATTATCGATGTTTGGATCAGCAATGCTCACAGAAGGTTGTACCTGTTTGGTGCTGCTTTCCTCTCGTACTTCACCGCCACCTACTCGTAATGGTGAAGTCTCAACGAATATCGTCATCAGAATACGTAGCCGCTGGGGACAACACGTTGCATGAGTCGTTACCGGACCTAGCAAAGTATCGATATCCATTGGTACTGCTGATGTGTAAGACAGACGTCCAACACGCATTCTTCTCCGCATAGCAGACATCGAAGCACAGGTAAGATGCAATCTTGCCAGATTGGTCTGAATGAAAGAAACCAATTTGCACTCAGATCTCTTAGCCGGGCTAATCCGAGGACTTTAGTGATTTGGTCTCGGTAGCGTATTGCTAGGATCGTCTCTTCCATTGTAGCTGGAGTTTTGTCTGTGGCTTGGCTTGCCATATCGGAGCAGAAGGATCAAAAATAAAATTCCTGCTACGAGTCCCAAAAGAAGAGGCAGGCCGCCGAAAAAGGAATGGACAAAATTCAGAAAAATGCGCAGAACTGTTTCAAAGGGTGCTAACAGTCCCGAAAAAATTGTCTTAAATACATGTGCGATGCCACTGGTATCAGACATGTTTAAAATTTGACCTAACATTTCTACGAAATGCACGGGGCAATTTATTGATAATGGGGAATTTATCGCTGCAGCTGTCCTTGCAACTTGCAGATCATACATCTCTTTGGACGAGGTTAAAGGCACAGTTGTCTGTAAAAGAATAGACTTCATTCTGCTTAAAGTATCAATTCGAATAGAAGAGATATTATAAGAAGGCCATATTGCCCCCTCCATGTCTGGATTGCTGTTTGGATACAATACTTGCATACAGCAATTGACCATGGAAGTAACGCTCATGAGATAGACTTTTCCTGGCACCATGCCACAACAGCTGTGGTCACTTATTAGAACATAACTGCCGTTGGAAAGCTGTCTGAAAAATGGCTCTATCTGTGTTGCAGGAGTGCCATGCAGGTGACATGAAAGGTTATTTGATGAACCTTCGCAGGCTCCATGCAAGTTAATACCTTGACACAGAAGTGTACCGCTTAGTGATTTTTAGGTCTCGCGGCCTATCGATGCGCGCATGCGCATCGAGCGGAGCGAGAATTCAAGCGGCGAAAACATCATGAAACCACCAGCTTTTTGCTGGCGTTTTCATGGCGTTTTCTTGCAGTTCATGTGAACCACGTGAGCAACATGCACGCGCATTCACGGCCAGGGCTTCTCCTCCCCTAATTATTCATGGCCGGCCGCACTTTCACTTTCCCGCTTCTCCTCCCCTAATCATTCATTCCCGGCCGCTCACAGCACATCAAAGGGCTTCGCCCAGCGTGCGCTCTGCATTCTCTCCCCAGCCAGCTTCCCCCATCCCTCGCACCCCCTCCTCCTTCAGGCCCTCACCATTTGCTTCCATAGCTTGCAAAGACCTCACAGAGAGCCTTTGACGGTATTGTCCTTGCTGTTTGCAAACATCGCATGTCTGTTTTCTGCCTCAGCACCTTCTCTACCAGAATCAGCGGATTCTTTCAGTTTACCACAGTGATCCATTGCTTCATACCTAGCGTGTGATCGATTGTGCTTCATACTGCAAATCATGATCGGTTATTTACATTGTGACATGTTCTCTCTTGCACTTAGGGGCACGTGATCCGTTTCCACACTTCAGCTTTTAATTAATTCTGTGGGCCCCAGCGTGTGATTAGCTTTGCTTCCCCACCAGCACGTGATCAATTCTGAATACATAGGGCTGCATGTTATCAGTTCACCATGTGGCAGCATGCGATCATTTCTCCCTGCCGCTTTATATCCATTCTGCATGCTGGAGCTTCAGATTAATTCTGTTTACCACAGCATGTGACCAGCTCTTCATATAGTAGTGAACAATCAACCATGTGTTAACATGGCCACGTCTCCAAACGCCAGCGTCGTGCCGTCATACCAGGAAGCGTTCATTAATGCTGCTCTGTTACGTATTCTGCTGCTGCGTAACGGATTATACATATTGTGATTCATTTAGCATATTCCAGAATGTAATTAAATTCCACTTATCTCTCTGCAACGTGATCAGTTTTTCACGAAACAGCATGTGATCAGTTACGGACATTGTGATTCATTCTGTATTCCACAGGACACCGGTAGTTCTGCATACACTGCCAACATTCGATCGGTTCTTACACGCCAACATGTGAATCATGCAGCATTTTCTAACGTGATCAGTACTGCATACCCTAGCATAGTGATAGTCAAAAGAGGACCTAGAGGGCAGGGGGTAGTAAAACGGGCAAGCATTTATTTACACATTAGCTTCACTAAAAGACAAGCATTGGCATAGCCAATAGGTCTCGCTTGTGGGACCTTATAAGTATTTTGTTTTGCAGCACAATATCCGATTATGCAACAAGGATATTGTGCTGCAAAACTAAATACTTATAAGGTCCCCAAGCGAGACCTATTGGCAATGCCAATGCTTGTTTACAATTGTTACCACTAAGGAATACCTCCTTTTCCCCTTCACTATAACATTTGTGTGTATAAGGTAAATTCCATGTTGACTTGATGTATCCTTTACCCAACCTTTCATACAGGCCTGCTGGTATATACTTTTGGCAATACTTAAACTGGAAAGTTGTTATCGGAATTGTAATTGTTCCGTGTATTATCCATTCAATGACAGGTCTCTCTGACATTGTCAATGGTAATCTCTCAAGTTTTTCAATGCTCAGAATCGTATAGTCTGCTCCTTTTTGTGCCAAACTGATTTGTTTATCAGTAAGGTTAAAGATAGAGAATAATGATGTTGTGTTGATTAGACGCCATGGCACGTAGCCTCAACGCAGATTTTGCAACGTCCAGCCTAGCTGTACAATAGAACGCAATTGGGACTGACCATGTTGTAACATTAGCAAGTCCTGCTCTATTATATCAATAGCAGATGATACAATGCTGTCCAGTGAATATATTCTGGAGGACAGAGTCGTTAACCCATTGTCCACTACAGAAAGTGATTTTTCCAAATTTATACGATCAATTTCTCGTATTTTTTCAGCAGTTTCAATTTGTGTTACTTTCCAATCCTCGTTGTAAGCAGCGTATATACCGGCGTATATGAAACGTTTTTGACGCTGTTTGTGTGGTCCCAATATGAAATCACGCAAGTCAGCACCGTCTTTAAGTAAAGTCAAGTGTTGCTTCATTTCAGCCAGTGTGGATTTCTGTAGCCACTCAAGGCATAGTTTCCCTACACTGTATGTTGTAACTATCCCTGGATGTTGTCTCTGGGAATATCTTGGGTCTGGCCTGCTCTGTTTTAACCCCTGTGTTTTGTTCAGGAATCTATCTTGACAGTTATTTGTGTCTGTGGGCCAGATCAACCATTTTTTCCAATCAGGATTTGTTCTGTTTTGGTGTAAAATATGGGATACGTCTATCTCCACATCTGTAGTGCTATTACTATCAGGAATGGGCTTTGGAATAGACGGTTTATTTAAGTCTTTTATCTTGGCTAAACCAAGACAGGATGTTTGTTGAATGGTATCATTCAGGAATATTATCTGTTCTGGGATCATGCAGGCTCTAAATAATGCTTCTAGACCTTGTACCTGCCAGTCTTTTGAACCCCAGATGGTTTTTGTTTCAATGTTGTTTTTCCAAAATTCAAAACCAAATGTAGACATTCTTTCATAAAATGTTTCAGAATAAATCAATTTAGTATTTGTCAACATTGTTTTCATTCCTGTCCTATTTAACATTTTAAAATAAAACGTTTCTGGATCACTTGTGTTAAACCCTGAGAAGTATGGGAATTTCTTATAAAATGTTTTCGAGCTGCCTTTAGGTGGTATTGCACAATGTTCCCATTGGTTATAATTAAAAACATTTCTAGGTTGTGCAGATTTATGCAAATAGTGATGACCAAATGATTATAACAGTACAACTCTTCATAATTTGATGAACCCTGCAAGTAATCATGTTCTGTGAATTTAGCTGACATTACTAAATCCGACATCATATTATTAATATTTTCAAAGTCCCAATCATCAGAGAAAGTACTTGGCGTCACAAAGTCACTTAAGGGAACCTTAAACTGGTGTGGATATTTCAAGAGCTCAATCGGGCCATAGATTTCATAATCCGTTTTGTCCCATGCTACCCCTCCGAGTATTGGATTGGCTGTGATGTTCACTGATGACAGTTCTCTTTTCTCGATGTGAGAGGATCTGTGAGGCTTTAGGACCAAGTAGATGTTCTGACTTGCTGTGTCCATTGTACTATATTTTCCATCAATGAATCTACCCAAACATAAAACCATGATGAGCCAAAGCAGGAGGAAAAGTACAGCTAACACAATCCAAAATTCAATCCATGGTGAAATTAGATATATTTCTTTTAGTCGATGAACGAGTTCAGTCATTTTTTTCTTTGAAAGTTTTTGTTGCTGGCGTTTCTTCATGTTCACTTGGATCATCAGAAAAGTCATCGAAATTGATGAAGTATCCAGATGCAGTTCTGTCAATTGTTGGAATTGCTTCCGGATTTTCATTTGTCTTTGCATTTTTCTTTGTTTCATTAGCATAGTCTGATGCTACATCATTGTAGACGGGTGTTTTCTTGACGAACTGTTGCAATTTGGGTTTCAAGAGGCACAAGTTCCATGGCTTTGTTGCATAATCCTTTTTTGTTCACTGCAGGTTTATCAAAAGTGATTAGTCTCTCAGTTTGAACCTCTTGGATTGTAGCAAGATTTGGTCTTCTGCTATTTCTTGGGAGTCCACTGGGCCTACTACTTATTATTGGCCACATGATTGTGGTTTTACCAGGTCAATGGATACAACTATGTTCTCCTTTTTACCAGCAAGGAGCGGTAGTACTACTGATCTTGTTCCGCTGACAGCTAAGACAGGTACTGCTTTTCTGTAAGAAGGCCGAAATGTGTTCTTCACCGCGATCTTCTCTCTGACCAGATCCCCAATCTTTGGAATCTAGACAGGTCTTGCTGGGACAGGTGGTTTCTCTTCAGTGGTCGTTGGCTTTAACTTTATGTTACTTAGACTTCTTCTTGTTTCATTTAAGTCCTGTAAAACAGCCAAACGGTCTTTGATATTAAAGGCTTTTTCTTTTACCACTGAAGTCTGACAATCTAAGTCCTGGATGTGCATTCTAGTACCGAACAATAGTTTGTATGGAGTGATACCTTTTAGAGAATTTCTTGGCAGATTGTTAAGACTACGTTGGACACTTGTTAAATGTTTGACCTACCCATCACCCGAACCCAATACCCTCGCCGTTATAGATTGCTTTATGTCACGTTTTTTTCTTTCCACTACCGCATTACCCTCAGGATGGAAGGGAGAAGAGTACCGCAATGCAATGCCCATGCTGGTCGTGGCCTCTTTGTAAGCTCGAGAGCTAAACGCAGGACCCTGGTCAGAATATAGCATGCCAATTGCGTATGTGCCGATAAAGACTCGCAAATCTTTTATAACAGTTCTGGCGTCAGCCGAGTGCTGGGGTCTACATTTTAAGTGAATCTAGTCTTAATAATTATGGGGACGCATTTCTCCGGCTGGATTTTTGCGTATAGATAGCCTGATGCTTTCTAATAACGGTGTCCTGGCAATAGTCTGGTCCGGTTCACAACTGCGATCTCTGTTGCAGTCTGGACAATCCTTTGCAAATTTGTAATTTTGCAGGCTCATCCCCGGCCACCAGTATTCTGATTGTAATTCTTTTAGAGATTTCACGATCTCTTGGTGCCTTAGACCCTCTCCCAAGTGGGCTTCTTGAATCAAGTAAGCCCTTCGGTTCGTGTTTGGATTTACTCTATCCCCCACTCCAGGGATTTGAGCAAAAAGGAACAGAGTTTGCATCAATTATGTATGTATTATTGAGTGGATAGTCGAGAGGTAATGCTACATAGTCGCCTTTTAATGAGGCTTTTACCGCCAGGATGGTTTCTCCGTCTGTGTTTTTTAGAACGCTTTTTGTGGCTACGGAAGCCGGTTGAACCGCTGCGGCTCTGTTAGCCAATGAATTCCCTGCAACGTGAACGCCATCACGTTGATGACTCAGTGTATGTATCACGTGAGTCTTTTGTTCCAAAAGCTTTTTATGCTTCATTGTGGCACCTGTGTCATCTTTGTAACCGTTTTTGATCCATGTCTGCATGTCATTATTGTAAGACTTGACGCAGTAATGCCAATCGCACACTATTAGTGTGGGGAATTCGCGATCGTCATTTTCAAGCTCCATCTTTAAAGATCTTATTTCAGCTCGCTGAGCTGTACAGTTTGAGTGATTCAGTTTTGGTGATTATCGGTCTGAATTTACCAAAGCGCCAGCGACCTTTAACAATCGCGCACGCTGCATTGTAGGATTTTTTATCCACATCGTAGTGTTGTGCAAATCTGTCCATGTAGATTATACATGTGTACTGTTCGAGAGGCAGAATTTCGATTGACAGAGGATATTCATGATCGTATTCTAGATCTTCTTGTTTTTTCATTTTCGGGTCAAAATAGTGTTTCACGTCTTCTGCAGCAAGAGAATTTTCCCATTGTATCCATTTTGGATTTAATGCCACAGCATTCGGAATGCGTGGTCTTTTTACTGCCTCGAGGGCTGATTCTGCTGTTAAAACAGATATGTTTCTCCCTTGGACTAGGGCTCTTTCTTTTGCTACAGCAGTTTGAACCGCTGTCAGAATTGTTTCAGTGGAACTGAATTTCATTTCAGCTTGTGTGTACAAGTGAGATTTATAAGCTATTGGTACCGTTTCTCCCTCATTAGAGGTCAGGTACGTGAATACGCATCTTCCTGGGATGACTCGGATTACAAGGTTGCGTACGTTTTCGCGTGTCTGCAGTTTTGTTTTGGTTAACATGTCTGTTTGTAATGATCTTAAAATTTGTGTGTGGGGGCGTGGCTTCGCGGGCGAAGATGGTGGACGCAGCCTGTTAGAGCTCCCACCAGCCCGACATTAATTTGCCCATTTATCCTGGCTCCCGGACCCGACCTGCAGCGCATAAGCGTTACTAGGGTGGCGGACGGCAGGGGGCGCCTCCCGGTGCTGCGAGCGGAGCTCCCGGGCCCCCCAGAGGAGAGATAGCGGCGGCGACGGCCAGCGGCCTGGTCACAACGTGCTAAGCCGGGGCCTCGATTTTGGTGACTGCCGGGCGGGCGGTCGGTCCGACTGTGGGACCGCGGCCTCCGCTTTCAGTGCTGCTTTAAGGCATTGACTGGGAATCGGAGTGGAGCATAGAGGATCCGGCATGCCCCCTATTGTCTGCGTGGCTGCCTGGGCCGTAGGAGTGCCGGTGGAGGGCTGCAGCCTACACAACGCCCCGGAGACCGGGACCTCGAGTTTGGCGCTCCCTGGCCATTGGTGGCGGCGCCCTGAGACGAGGCGGAGCAGCGGATGGCCCTGCCTGACATTCTGGGTGTGCCGCTGGTGTACTAGCTGGGTCCCCAGACCGGTGGCCGGCTAGGAGCTTCGGCAGCGGTGGCGCCCGGGGGTGCCCGAGAGCGGTGGCAGCGGTGGCGCAGCAGGAGCAGTGAGTACAAGAAGAGATACGGGGCCGCGGCGGACGGCTGGTGTGTTGGTGGCCTGCCTCGGGGGCCTGGACAGTGTAGCGAGGGGGTCCCTACACCACGAAGCTTGAGGCCGGCCGAGTGGGGGTCTGAAGAGATACCTTGAGGCCCATTGAGGAGCCGGACCGCTGCCGAGCGTATAGCGCCTTAGACATGACCAGGGGCAGAGGGGGCAGTGGCCCCGCCAAACTAGGGCCCATAGACAAATTCACTGGACCGGAGAGTCTGGGGGCTGCCAGGGAGCGGGGCCGGACAACGCAGCTTTCATGGCGGCGATAACCCAGTCCAGGGACATGCTGGACGCCAAGATCGGAGCGGTTGGGGCAGACGTGACCTTGCTGCGCCAGGACCTTCGCAATGCAGTGTCTCGCATCACAGAGGCGGAATCCAGACTCTCGTGTGGGGAAGATGATGTGGGGACCTTGAAGCAGAAAGAGGCCACGATGGAGAAAATTCAGAGGGGCCTGGCCCTTCGAGTGGAGGATGCCGAAGGGCGGGCGCGCAGGAACAACCTCCGCTTGGTGGGATTTCCTGAAGGTTGCGAGAAGGGGAACATGGAACGCTTTTTATCCCAGTGGTTGGAAACATGGCTCCCCCCGGATGCACTGTCACACTGCTTTGTGATAGAGCATGCTCATAGAGCCTTGACGCAGAAACCGCCCGCCGGGGAGCGGCCCCGACCGGTGATTGCCAAGATTTTGAACTTCCATGATAGAGACACGATCTTACGAGAAGCGAGGGCGAAGGAGTCTCTTATGTTCGAGAACCAGAAAATTATGATCTTTCCGGATTACACTAAGATGGTGCAGCAGCAACGACATTCTTTTATAGCGGCCAAGGCGAAGCTGCGAGGTCTGAAGCTCCAATACTCTCTACTGTATCCGGCCCGCTTGCGGGTGATATTCCAGTCACGGACGCACTTTTTCGATACTCCTGAGGAGGTCTTCAAGTGGACTGATGAGACGGTGAGGGTTAGGCCGCATGCCCAACCGGGCCTGAACCCTGGCACATCCAGAAGCAAGTCTCAGGAGAGGGGCGACCAAAGTGTCCGGAGCAAGAGACACAGGAGATCTAGGTCACGGAAGCACTCCGCTTCTCGCAGTGGGACGCAAGACGGGGCACCCGCGGACTCGGACCACTCCGGAAAAGAACATTGAGGGACATTGACATACGAGATGGCCAGTGCTTTCGTGGATTCCGGCTGAGAGTCGGCGGTTGGGTGTGCCCTGCTGCTCGGATGGCCGAGGACTGAGTATTCTGTAACTGTCCGCCCTACATATTGGTGACTATATGGGACTTCGGGGTAGGGTTCGGGGTGCTCGTTTACAGGGGCTATTTGCCTCCTAAGTGGGTGGGTGTTAGGAAGGGGGGGTGCATCTTGGTTGTGGGGGTTCTTGGGGATCCATTGGTATGGTTGGTCTTGGGCGCTCTCTTTTGGGCCCGAGGTCGCCCATGCCGCGACAGATACTTCTGAGTTCTATGAGGTATCGGGGTGGGGGATGGGGGAAGGGGAGTTGGGGGGCTGTTCTGGGGGGGTGTGGGTGGGGGGTAGAGGGCGGTTGGGGGGATGTGCACTTAATTCCTAATGCCTTGCTAGTACTGGTGTGGTGTGGTCAGGCCTGCTGCTGGGTGCTCTTGCTTTGTGTTCCCTGGGATCATGGTTGACGCATTAACTCCGGGGCCCCCCAGGGTGTCCATGCGCATACTGAGCTGGAATGTTAGGGGTATGTTAGATAAAATCAAGAGGGGGGCCGTCTTGCGATGGGGGAAGAGGGAAGGTGCAGATATACTACTACTCCAAGAAACGCATATGATGGGGACGAAGGTACTTAGCTTGCAGCGATTTGGCTATCAGCAGGTTTTCCATGCGGGCTTTTCTAGGGGCTCCAGGGGGGTCGCCATATTGGTCCATCGAAGGTTGGCCTATGTTCATGAAAGGCAGTGGCTAGACTCGCAGGGTCGATATATTTTCGTAAAGGGGATGGTAGATGGGGAACCTGTTGTGTTTGGGAGTGTATATGCCCCCCCCCCCCATTACAGTGGTCCCTGTCTGAGAGGCTGTTTGTAGTGTGGGCGGAAATACCGGAGTCCTTGGCAATACTGGGTGGAGATTGGAATGATGTGCTGGATGCGAATGTAGACCGACAGCGATTGCAGGAGTCACTAACGGTTGCTACCCCTACCCGATTGAGCGCAATGGCGGAGGGGCTGGGCTGGGTGGACGCCTGGCGACACTTGCATGCTGTGGCCCGAGAGTACACCTTTGTTTCAGCTGTACATGGCTCTTTCTCGCGCCTTGATTGTGTATTTGTGCCCAGTGTGTATTTAAGCAGAGTGCGAGGGGCAGCTATCCTGCCTAGGGGGTTGTCCGACCATTCCCCCGTGGCCGTAGATATTGAATTGCACAGGAAGAGGCAACCGTTTCGGTGGCGAATGTCCTCATGGCATCTTCAGCAAGCTGAATATCTACAACATATGCGGGGGGCGATCGCCCAGTATTGGCAGAAAAACTTTGGCGCAAATGCAGATGTGACAAATGTCTGGGAGGCCATGAAGCCCACGTTGTGGGGAGTGGACATAGGGTGGTGTGCGGCAGCCCGTCGCAGGCGCAGGGAGGCCATAGTGGCGGCACGCGGAGGTCCTTGAGCGGCAGAGCCAGGAGGAAGGCCGACGGTGGGGTGGTCCGGCTGCTCTTGCAAGCACAACAATCCGATGCGTCCGTACTGTTATATGAGGCATGACAAGCTTGGCTGGCCACACGTAGTAGGATTTACCAGTGGGGAGATATAAGTCATGCACTATGCTCCATAGGCTGTGTCAAAATACCTTGCAGCCACTTAAGCTGCCGGGACTTACAGATAGTGCTGGCGTTGCGGTGACGGACCCGGCGGAACTGGCGGCTAGTTTTGCTCGATATTATGCGGAACAATATGCGCCGCAGGATTGCCTCCCAGTCGATAAATTTATTGCTGACCTGCCCCCGAAGGCCGTCTCAGTTGAGACGCTTGCGACATTGGATCTTCCCATTACTGTGGAAGAGCTGGGTGATGCGCTAGCGCAACTTAACACCGGAAAGAGACTACGCATCCAATTTAAAGCCTTAACCCTGGCTTTTAGAGCGCTCAATGATCTAGGCCCCACCTATCTACGTCGCCGGATAAAATTTTCACAATCACCTCGTAATCTTAGATCTAACCATCTCCGACTGATGATTTGTCCCCGGTTTCGTCTTGTACGAACGGGAGGAAGGGCCTTTGCAGTGGTCACTTCCAAATTGTGGAACCTCCTACCCACAGAAATGAGATTCCAGACCTCTGAGTCCCAATTTCGAAAGAAACTCAAGACCTGGCTCTTTACCCTTATTTAACCTTCCCATTCCCGATTATCTCTCGCTGAAACTTCTGAACCTTTTGAGATACTGTCTTCAGCGCCGGGACACCTCCGTCGGAGGTAGCTGTGCGCTCTATAAACTTCAAAATAAATAAATAAATAAATAAATAAATAAATAAAGGCGCCCGGGCCTAGTGGCTTCCCGTGCGAATTCTACAAGATATTCCACCTTCAATTGGGGACCCACTACAGAGAGGTGTTAGAGGCTGTGCGGGAGCTGGGTCGGCTGCCGGCAGACTGGCGCCATGCCGAGGTGGTAGTATTCCAGAAACCGGGTAGGCCGCCTGCTAGGCATGATTCATATCGTCCTATATCCCTGCTTAACATCGAAGCTAAGCTCCTGGCGAAGGCGCTGGCGAACCGGCTTCTCCCCTACGTGGCTGACCTGGTTCATCCAGACCAAGCCGGCTTTATAGGGCGACGCGGCACAACATCCGACGGGCACAAACAGCTGTGGATGCGATGGAGGCCACGGGGGAACGTGCCGCCCTGCTTCTGGCGGATATAGATAGAGCGTTCGACTCCGTGAGCTGGGCCTACTTGTTTGCGCTGCTGCCCCGTCTCAACCTGGGTCTTGTGTTCATTTCATATGTTAAGCTACTGTACACCGATATCACGGCGGTGTCCGGGAAGTTTCCAATTGGTCGTGGGACCCGCCAAGGTTGCCCACTGTCCCCGTACTTGTTTGCGATGGCCATGGAGCCCCTGGCCTCCTGGGTGGGTATAGATGCACAGCTACGGGGCTTCCGATGGAGTGGGGGACTCACCGACAGGATCGCGCTATATGCGGACGATGTTCTTTTCTTTCTTACGGACCTGGATAGGTCGGGCCCGCGAGTACTGGAAATTATGAGTATATTCGGCGAGGTCTCGGGTCTGTATCTTAATCCACGTAAGTCCACCCTGCGGGCTCCTGGGCATCGGCCTTGCAGGTGGCGGCCGGAGGCTTGTTATATCTCGGTGTGTTCCTGTCCGAATCAGCGACGATTTCTTGGGAGCGTAATGTAGTGCCAGTTTGGGAAAGAGTTCAGTCTGACGTTAGAACGTGGTCCCGGATGCCCCTCACGATATACGGTAGATCCCGGATGCCCCTCACGATATACGGTAGATCTGCGATTTTTAAAATGGTTGCGCTCCCACGTCTTCTGTATTAGCTACAGAACCACCCACATCCAGTTGCCCCCCAGTGGTTCCGGCGGGTTAATTCGGTGCTTGGACGCTTCTTGTGGGCTTGGGGTGCCGCCAGAGTGGCGCTGCGCACATGTTTCCTGTCCACATACTGTGGTGGCCTTGCCACGTCCGACGTGTTGTCGTACTATCAAGCCTCGCACTTGTTGGTGCTGAATGAATGGTGGTACGGAGATAGGAGAGACCCAGCATACGCCTTAGAGCGCTCACTGATGGGTGTTCATACATTGCATACGATATTGTACTCGGCCGGACTACGGAGGTGGCTGCCCCGGGCCACACAGGTGGTATTTATGGTATGGCGACAGGCTCTGCGTCGTATGGGCTGGTGGGGCAGATTAACAGCGGAGACTCCTCTGTGGAATAACGGGCGACTCCCCGCGCTAGCCTCGTTGTTGGGGTTCGACGGGTGGGTCTCTATAGGGATCTCTTCCCTGGGTGATGTCGTATCCGGCGTGGCCCTCAAATCATTCCAGGAGCTCAGGGACAAGTTCCATATGCCCAACGCCCAATTTTTTAAATACCTCCAGCTCCGCCACGCGCTTGGGCCCAGCTTGGTGGGTTTGGAGTCGCTGCCGGAGTTTAGCCCGCTGGAGGCGAAGGTCTTCATGGGAGACCTTGGAGACAAGAAGGTCTCACGAATCTATCAAACCCTAGTCACTCATTGTTCCTCATCCCTTCTTAAGTTGAAGGACGCCTGGGAAAGGGACATTGGACCACTAGACGATGACGATTGGAGAGAAGCTTTGGAGTCCCCGCGAGGGACTGCAATCGCGGTGCGCCTCGGACTGGTTCAATTTAAATATCTACATAGGGCCTACTATACACGAGAGCGGCTGTGGAAAGCAGGGTTGATTGGGTCCCCGGAGTGTCTGCGATGTAGAGCTGAGATGGGTACACTGTTGCATACTGTGTGGTCTTGTACTGGTCTGGCCCAGTTCTGGCGGGGTGTATGGGGCTGCCTATCGGAGGTACGGGGATGGGATCTTCCCCGGACGCATAGGTTGGCCCTTCTTCATGTGCTGGAGGGAACCTTTACAAGCGTCACCTGCTGCTGCTGGGCCTTGTTGTGGCCAAGCGGGACTTGGCGCAAGCATGGAAGAGCGACCGAGCCCCCCCACTGAGTGTATGGAAAGCGGGATGGATTACTGTATGGGGCTTGAGCGCCCGGTGTTCGAGGCCAGAGGATGCCCCCGAAAACATTACAAGATATGGCGGAGGTGGGCGGAATATAGGGGTTTGACTCTAGATCCTCCAGTGGAACCGGACAATGAGGTGGATTCGGTGGATGGGCTCCAGGCCTGAGGAGACACCAGTTTCCTTGCTTGATAGATACAGTTTCTGTAGGCTGGCTGCGATTGCGTGCACTGGGCTAGGGAGGGATAAGGGGTGGGTAGAGGGTCGTTGGGTGGCTGTGGGTGGGGTTGTTACTGATTGGGTTTGTGACATGCTCATGCATATTTGGTTGTTTTGGCAGGTTTCTCCTGACTGTGGAGGACCGCTTCCATGCTTTGCCTAATCAATAAAAATAAAAATGTTGTTGTGAAAAAAAAAAATTGTGCGTCTGAGTACAATTAATCGGTTTCAAATCAGGTTTTATTAATTCATAGAGAGGTTTAACCCTCTCTGCATAATTTAGAATGTATGTTCTTCCGAAATTCAGGAAACCTAGTATTGATTGTAAATTCTTCAGCGTTTTTGGAGCTTGGAGTACAGCACACTTCTCTAAGAAGTTGTCTGCTAGGCTTTTGCCTTCACTTGATAATTCATATCCTAAAAACAGGACCGTTAGATGGGCAATTCGTGACTTTTTGAAGTTGTATTTGTATTATGGTGTTCACTCTTTTCAAGTGTGTCTCCAGGTCATCATCTGTGAGATAGATGTCATCGACATAAGATAATGCCTCATCATCATATATTTGTAGTAACTCTATTACCCTTGCTGAGAATAATCCTGGGCTATTCTTGAATCCCTGTGGGAGTTGACAGAATTGTTTTTGCGACCCCATTGTTGAGAAAGCGGTCAAATACCTGCTTTCAGGTGCAATGTTTTGACAAAAGAAACCATTTGAGATATCTAATGTCGTTTTATATTTTTTTGTGCACAATGTTATTCTTTAGTGCTGCACTGTGTGAGTTTTGTACTGCAAATGTTTTGCAACAGGAGTTTAGGTGCCTGTAGTCCAAAACTAGACGATATGAATTGTCTGGCTTGGAGACAGGAAACAAAGGATTGTTCATTTGTAAGGTGCATGTTTCAATCACCCACTGATATTCAAGTTGATCTAAGATCTCCCTGACTTGCTTTTTAGCTTCTTGTTTAACTGGGTACTTACTGCCTTTGTGCAGTTGGTTGACTTTTTAACTAGATTTTGTGGGGAGGAGAATTCTCATCCCATCCTACATGATTTTTATATAATGCAGGAGCTTGGGCTACTGCCCATTTTCTTGCAAATGTGTATTTTTTATGAATTGGAATAGGATTTGAGAAGGCAGACATAATCATTTCTTCGCCATGAGGGCACTCCCTGACAAACTCTGGTGGCCAGTCTTTTTCAGATAAAAAGATATCATAGCCTTTCGAAAGGTTGTCCCAAAAGAGACCCCTTACTTTCCTAGTTTTGTCCCCCTCTATACGCAATGTTATTTCATATAATTTATGGGGTTTGCTAACTCTGGTGTCTGCAGTTTCCACCTGAATGTATTCATTCGTGTCCACTGTCTCCAGAAGATTCATCAGGATCTTGCAAACTATGGTTACTTCTGCTGTGCTGTCTAGCATTAATACTGGCTCCCTTCTTTCATGGAAATTGTAATTTTTTACTTTGTAATTTTTTACTTTGATGAGCAGGTTCCTTGTCTTTGGACTTGACGTGCTCTTCTTTGTGTTCTGACCGTCCTCTTCTTTCCGATTTCTGTGAGGAAGTCTGAAAAGATCGAGAGGGACGCGTATCAATATCTTGATATCTGTCAGGTTTTCTCAATTTATCCCTATCTCTAGAGTTGTATCTTTTCTCAGAGGGCTCCCTCTGGGGAGACTTGCTTCCTCGTTCTGGAGATCTATCTCTCCGTTGAGGAGACCTTCCTCTGGACTGAAAACGTTTTTCTCTGGGAGTGGATTGTTTATTACCCTCCCAACTCTTTTTTGGAGTGTTGAGATTATTTTTAATAAAGGTTTTTTCAGGATTTTCAGTTAGTTGGAGTTTTACTGGTTTCCCACCCAAACTATCTCTACCTAGTTCTTCATAGGATTTTTCTATGATTCTGGCAAGTTCAAAAGGTTGTTCTGCTATATCTGTTTCTTTCAATTTCTGGAGGTATGCTACATCGTCCATTGCCAACTAACGAACTAATTCTCTATATGCCTTTGTTAATTCCTTTAGTTTAACTAAAAGTTCTTCGCTTGACATTTTTTTCAATGTCCGGATGTGGTGTGTAGCTCCTGGTCTACCTAGTGGACCGAGCCTGGTAATGTGATTTTGATGTTTTAGGGCGCCATTAAACCAGAGCAGGTGCTCTTGGTAAGTTAGTGGGATTTCAACGTCCTCGAAAGGAGCGTATTCATCCAGAGGTTCCTCTTTTTTGTAATAGTGGAAATCTTGTGTTACAGCGTTTGCTGCTGGGAATTGTATCCATGAATAGAATACCTCTGTCTGCCGATATTCATGGGCCTCTACCACAAATAAGACTGTACCACCTCTTGGTGATAGTCCATTTTCTATAAGTTTAAGAGTTATAGTTCTTCTTACATTTACCGGAATGATTATAACATTCGGGTCTTCATTTTGGAGACTTGTGTCATCCGCTAGGAGTTGAGCTGCTACTCTAGCTTTCTCCCTTTCATCGTCATTTTCCCCCATTTTACTGAAAGAAAGTTTTGTTGCAGATCAAGTTTCAAGGAAACAAAGATTAGGTGCACAATATTTTGGAACACTGTATCCTTCAACGTTGATTAAACCAAAAACTAATACATAGGATTCTCATCCTATTAAGTTGCGGCGGATGTTAACCTTTTACACACTCCAGACGTCTATTGGAGTTTTTACGGGAAAAGGGGTCTGTGTGAAAAAGCACGACTGAGTTACTCTAATGTCTTGCGTTAGATTATCGCCTTACCAAACGTTGGGCGCCATGTAGTGTAGTTCCTATATTCCCAATAGGCTCTGCGCATTGGAATAATATAAACAGCAGTTTAGACGTAGGACTGAGGTCATCTAGGTCTCTACTGACTATATTAGACTTAATTAGTTTTGCCAGCTAGCTCAGAGGTCACTAGAAACTTTCTCGAATGAACAGGGAGTTAACTTTCCTGATTAGACAAGAAGGGATTAGTTTCTAACAACCGCATAAACATGACAACTTTGCTCCCTCAGAATAAAGAGTATATCTCTAGAGTCGTGTGAAAACAATAGACAGTTATTTCACTCAGTCAATCGTGCATACTTAGTTTCACCAGAGTGCAGCGAAATAGAGAGACGGACGTTTTCAATAAAAGGTGTTATTTATTACGCAGTCTTCTTTCTCATGCAAGAGAAGTGAGTTGCCACAATTGCAATACTTATCATGAAGTAAAGTGCGTACAGTAAAAGGAGTATTATGAAATAATACTGTAAAAGCATTCATATGGTTTCTTAGCCATATGATACTTTAAAACGGATAAAATATATACATATATAAAAACATTGACTAACGTACTCAACTGGTGCTTCTAATATACGCCTACCCCGGTGTACCTGACCTAAGCCTAATACGTGGGAAGGAGTAAATAAGTTGCAGTTTAAGTCAAGTTGGTTTTTGCCAAGAATTTGAATCAAGAATTCTCTTAAGGACTCGCATCTCCACCAAAAACCAAACAGCCTCCTGCATGCGAACACCCACATGCTCAATACCAACAGTACCTGCAGGCTTGTCCTGCAACACTAGGGAAATGGCAACAGAAGACGCCTCATCCCCAATTTGTAGAGGAGATGGCGCAGGTGCCTCTGATGCCGACCGATGTCGAGACGGTGTATTATCGAAATCCACCACCAGGGGTGTTCTGGCACGGAACGATTTCGAGACGGCATTGTATCGACGTCCACCACTAAAGGTGTTGTTCGCATCGCACAGCGTCGAGGTGGTGACAAGCCAATGTCGTCTGACACCACCGATGTCATTGCAGGAAGCCTCATCGGGCTGTTTCCTGACGTTGTAGCGACTCCAGCTACGGAGCCAGGGACCTCGATCGGCACCAAGGGCGAACCCGCTGGCGAACGTCCAACCAGAATATCACCCACCTCTTTGGGGCCTGAAGGTGCTCCAAGGAGAGGCGCGAGTACTGAAAAAAGGCTTGTAAAGCCTCAAAATACTCTTCCATTTGGGCCCTAGTAGCTCCTTCACCAGGATTTGGGGTTGACTCCTGCATAACCGCCTCTCGTAGGCACCACTGTAACCAGCGTCTTGACTTCGCGAGCCAGAAGGCTTCTGTGACTTCGAACCCTTACGGTGCAGAGTCGTGGTGCTCTCTAAAGCATCACATACAAATGGTATGCAGATCCGTTGCTGACATCTGCTGCATACAGGTCTCACATGTTTAAAAGCCCAAAGGCATCGGCACACTGTTTCAAACACTATAGGCATTGAGTGGGCGAAAAACAAAATAAGGCCTGAGGAACCGCTTCTCCTGGATCCGCATTAGAGCAGAAAAGAAAAAACAAACGTCCGTGAGCCGGTTAGGAATTATATGGCTCCGCTGACGTCATCACCGGGGAACCGTAAGACGTCATACCCCGACGCAGAGAGGTGCTGCTAAAAAAATTCCAGATCCAGACTGGCGCCTGGTGAGAATTCAAAGTTAAGGAATCTGCGGCTAGATGTCTCTATCAGATGGACAAGTAGCTCACCTTCAGTAATGCCTTATCTGGTAAAGACTATTTAGCCGCAGATTCCTTACTATGGAATTATTCCCAGGTGTCAGACTGGATCATAACGTTTTCAGAAGCAGTAGTCCTGCGCGCGGCTAGGTGGTGTTGAACTGCTCCACTTGCCATCATCCACGTCAGAATGAACGTGCACGGTGCCTATATATGTGCCACCCCAGCGTGCTGATGTCAGTTTCTTGTCGCGACTGTCCACGCCAGGAGCACACAGCCACAAAAAACACAGACCACTGGTGTGGAAAAATAGGGCACTGAAAGAGGTAAGCCCAATCCCTAAAAATCCATTCAGAGTGGACAAAGGGTCGCTAAGGAATCTGTGGCTGGACAGAGTCTCTACCAGAAAAGGTATTACCAAAGGTAGTAACTTGTACATATGATAGAGACTTCTAGCTGCAGATTCCTTACCTTCCAATAGATTACCAAGCAATATCCCCCCAGAGGAGGGTCTGCGAAACAATTTCATTAAAAATGTCCTTCTGGACCAAATGGGCAAAGTGCCCATCCTGACGGACCCGACTGTTTAGGCAGTAATGTTTTGTGAACGTGTGCAAGGAAGCCCACGTTACTGCCTGGCAGATGTTCAGGACCAGGACTCCGAATTTTGAAAGACCTTTCCGGGGTCTGAGAGGCAGCACAAGTCGTGTAGGACCTGCACAGAAGCAGACACAGCTCTCAGCACGCCCGAGGAGGTGTTTAAACGAACACCACAACGTACTTTAAAGGCCTTTCGAAGTTCGGGAAAGTTTTCCAACAATTAACCTACAGAATAAGGTCGTTCTTTCCTTTTTTTCATTTGCTCACTATAGATACTAGGTCCTGAAGAAAGCCAACCTGACCCCCTATGGGCAATTAGTGGCTGAAACATGTCGACCTTTTTATGGACATTAGCATGTGCGGAAGCCCCCTAACCACAGCTTCCTACGCACACCTAATTCCTTTAATCAGGCCTTTTCGCCAGTATTAATTAAAGTTTGTTTCAACTGGTCATATAAGCCTTTTTATTGTAACACCCCACTTTTTACAATCACTAATCACTACTGCACTAACCAGTGGTCTACCTCCAGGTGGAGGAAGCATATAACTAAACCCAATGATGATGCTGTCACGTCGCTATCATAAAGGAAGAGAATCAAGATACATCGCCATTCGAGCCTTGGTACGTCAATGAGGTTTTTTTTTATCGGAACCAGAAACGATTAGATTAGAAAACCCTAGTTACTCAGCACAAGTGATCCCTTCCCCCCATTGATTTTTTTATATTGAAACCAAGGAAGTTGAAAGGGTCACAGACTTTTCCTTCTCCCCCTTTGTGATATAAAATACTTTCTAAAAGTGCCATTTTCAAACACAAAATTTAAAAACCATCTTTACTAAAAGATGTGTTATTAAATTCTGAGTTGAGAGCCTAAACTTTATTTCTTTATCTTGTTCCAATGGTAATTTATACAGATGTTACAAAGCATTTCTCATTCTATTCTGTGGGGTATATAGCCTTTCAATAGTAAAAAACGAAATTGGCAGTATTTCACTATCAGGACATGTTACACCCACCAGTACTTGTCCTGTCGTTCACATACACTGCACCCTGCCCAGGGGGATACCGTGGCCTACCATAGGGGTGTGTTACATGTAAGAAAGGGGAAGGTTAGGCCCTGGCTTCCAGTCCATCAGAGAGTACATTTTAAAGCCATATGCCTATTGCACAAGGCTATATACGGAGGTGGGGTTGTGGATATTCAAACCCTGTTTTCTATATACCAGCCCCAACGCTGTCTCGGGTCTGCCAACACAGGATTTGTATGTGTTCCTGGAATAAAAAGAGCTAGATGGGAGGAAAGGGGATCTCTTACCAAGCATCCATCTTATGGAACTCCCTCCCCGTGAAAATTAGGTTAGAATCCAAGGGCCTTATTCAGGAAACTGATAAAGACCTGGCTCTTTTCAAGGTCTTAAAGATCCATTAGCTGCCTGCATCATACTCACCCAGTGCCAAGATGACCCAGCAAAAGTGCGCTTTATAAGCTCTTCAGTCAGTCAGTCTGGCAACTGGGTGGACTTACCAAGTTCACATGGCAGTTAAACTGTGCACAGACACTGCAGTGGCAGGTCTGAGATACCTTTTCAGGGCTACACGTGTGGGTGGCACAATCAGTGCTGGAAGTCCACTAGTCTATAACAAAAGAGGGAAATCCAATTAACCCAAAGGAACTGGGTAAAATATTAAACATACATGGAATATTCCTTGAGGAATTATTTTCAACAAAGTCATTACACTATTCAACATCGGTCCCCAATATGAATCCGAAAGATTAATCAGATGAACTAGAAACCACACTCATGGGGATATTGAAGATAAAGTTACTCTTTTACTTCATGTTCTGTTTCAATATTATGCACTTTTTTTTAACAATAGGTTCGGGTAATATTCACATTCCAAACATAACACTAGCACCTCCAAAGAATCCCATTATCTGTTTAAGTTTCTTTGAACACGGGATAAGTGGAGGGGAGGTCACTCCCATTAACTGAAATAGCATTTAGTATCATATTGATTGCCAGCTATATAAGCTTTAACAGTTCCAGGATATAACACTGGATGAATCAAATTGACAATATTAGAGGTTATAATGGATGTGGTGTCGACCTTTCGATCTTCAATGTTATGTTATTAATATTTGTACAGCGCAACAGCTGCCCCAGCAAAAGGGCGTCCTGGCGCTATGAGAAGGCAAACACAACACAACATCAGTCTGGCGCAGAGAAGAACCTAAATTTAGACAAACAATAAGGTTTTGAAGAAGGTCATCAATTGCCCGAGTCTCAGAAGGGAGGAGGTTCCACCACTTCGCTGCCAGTACTCGAAAGGAGCGGCCGCCAGTTCTACTCAGCCTGAAGCGTGGAACCACTGCCAAGTTCTGGCCCAAAGATCTCAGAGTCCGCAAAGGGACATAAGGAATTAAAAGATTCACCAGAATTTGGGGAGACATACCTTTGAGGATTTTAAATGCCAGGCAGAGAACCTTGACTTTAATCCTCTGAGTTACAGGGAGCCAATGAAGCGAGTGCATCGTCTTGGAGACCGAGCACCGTCTAGGCAAACCTACCACTATTCTGGCCGCAGCGTTTTGAACTCGCTGCAGCCAAATAAGTCCAGCCTGATTTATCCCGGCGAAGAGCGAGCTGGCGTAGTCCAGTCGAGACAGTACTGATGCCTGAACCACCAGCTGTCTGGTGGGGGCATCAAAGAATCTCATTATAGGCCTTAGTCCTCTAATAACGCCATAGCAAGAGGCCGCCACCCTCTTGGTGTGGCAGATAAAACTAAGTGTTGGATCAAGCCAAACCAAGATTTTTTATCTCCGATACCGGAGAGGGGGTCACACCCAGTTCAGAAGGCCACCAGTCGTCGCCCCACAACCCCACTTGCTTGCCTACCACCATGACCTCTGTCTTCTTGGTGTTCAACTGGAGACAGTTAGAGTTCATCCAATTGGCCACTGCCCGTAAGCCGTCCCGGAACCTGAGGGCCTCCACATCAGAGTCCCCACTCAACGTGACCGCCAGCTGCGTGTCATCAGCATATGAGACCATCGTCAGGCCCCATTGCCTGACGACCGCAGCCAGCGGTCTCACGTAAAGATTAAAAAGAGTGGGGCTCAACGAAGACCCATGTGGGACCCCCAGAGACAACGGGTACGGTTTAGACTTGCCAGGTGGAATCGCAACCTGGAACGACCTATCCATAAGAAAGGATCGAAACCAGCATAGGGCAGAGCCCTTGACTCCTACTTCCTCCAGTCGCTGAAGTAAGATCATGTGCGATACAGTGTCGAACGCGGCACTCAGATCTAATAATAATAGTGCCGCTGTCCGACCCGCATCAAGCACAGATCGCAGATGTTCGACCATGGAAGGTAGGGCCGTCTCCGTGCTGTGGCCCGCACGGAACCCATTCTGAGTTGGGTCTAAGATGTTAGCTCTGGTAAGATAGTCTGCCAGGATACCGTTCACATGGGCCTCAGCAACTTTTGTGGCCCAGGGAAGCAAGGAGATCGGGTGGTAGTTCTCAGGTTTGAGAGGATCGAGGGTAGCCTTCTTCAATATGGGTGTGACTATGGCCTGCTTCCACCTAATAGGCACTACACCCGAGGATAATGACAGGTTGATTAAAGACAACATCGGAGTGCTGCATAGCGGCAGCATAGTCCTAAGCTGAGCCGGTTTAAGGGGATCTGCAGGAGAGCCCGACTTAATTTTTAAACTCAAGTGATCAAAAGCCTCCCTTGTCATGGAAGGCAGGGTGTCGAGACACTCACTATCTCTCACGACACAGCTGTCTCGCACTAAATTGGACGAGGCCATAGGGAAGGTTCGATATATGGCTTGCACCTTCTCGAGAAAAAAAGAGGCCAGACCCTCACAATGGGAATCTGAACATATTTCTACAGCCGTTGTCCTCTTAGCCACTAAGTCCTTTAAAACCTTGAATATAAGTTTCGAGGGGTTAGGGCTATTCAGAAACTCCTGAGCATAATAAGCTGCACGGGCTCTGCATACCGCTCTGTGGTAGATCTTAGTTTTAGCAAAGTAGCAGGCCTTAAGCTCAGAATCAAATGATTTTCTCCAAAGCCGTTCAGCCTGCCTAAAAGCTCTTTTAAGGGACGCTAAGGCATCGTCATACCAAGGGCTATGCTCTTTAGCGCCCTGTTTAGACCATACCAAAGGGATCAGAAAGTCCAGAGCGCGAGAAATCCACACACAGAAAGCGTCGTACCCATCATCGACATTAATGACCGGGCCCAGGGGCGCTTTCTCCAAAAAACGATAAAAGTCTTCCAGTTTTAATTTATTCCAACGGCGTTTAAGGATTGTTTTATCCTTAGATATAAAAGGAGGATCGGACATAGAGACAACCATCTTCACCAGCATATGATCGGTCCAAATCATCTGATTGGGACAAAGTACTCTAATACCCTCCAAGTTGGTAAAAAACGGGTCAAGTATGTGGCCATCTCGATGTGTAGGAGAGGTCACCAGCTGGGAAAACTGCAAGGCCTCTAGATCGGCAGAAAAACTCTGAATAGCGGGCAAAGATAGACAGTCCAAATGGAGATTGAGGTCACCAAGGACATTAAAATTCGCACATCCTAATGCCTCCGTACTAATTAGATCCGGGAGAGCAGCCCTAAAGGCAGCATCGCAGCCCGGAGGGCGGTAAATTAAAAGGCCCGAAAAGGTGAAGTGATGATTAAACGAAATTTTAAACAGAGCACATTCACATCCGGGAAGTTTAAGGGCTTTCCATTCAAATGGGTAAGACAACTTAACAGCCATCGCAATTCCCCGTCCTCTCGTACCCCGATTAAGCGTAAAGATAGCATAGTCCGGGGGAAAAGCGAGGTTCAGTATGGAGGAGTCCGAGTCCTGCAGCCACGTTTCGGTCATAAAGAGCGCGTCAGGGGCCTCTGTTTTAAGGAGATCATATATCTCCTGATAATGTTTTACCAGTGACCTGACATTCAAATTCCAGATGTCAAGATCCCGCTTCCGTGGCATGTGTTTCTGCCCAGCTGGTAAATTCAAGGAACAAATGCCCGACGGAGTGTCCAATGCCCAAACGCCACAGGTGCAACGATAGGGGCCACAAGTTGGGGCCACTGGGGGGAGATCACAGACAGTGCACAATCCCCGAATGGCCAACAGCTCTTCCCTTTGATACCTAATTATAGGTGATGGCATAATGGTAGGAAGGGGCATAGAGTCCTGCCACGACCCGCGATGCCTTAGCGATACCGCTGCGCGTTGAAGGGAGCTTTAAATAGGCGTCCCTCCATTCAGCTGGAGCGCTAGAACGCTCATCAGTGACAACCCCGGAGAGTGAACACCACTCCAAGATGGCGCCCAAAGAGTGAACACCACTCCAAGATGGCGCCCAAAGAGTGACCACCACTCCAAGATGGCGCCCAAAGAGAATCCCACCCCAGGAACCGGACCCGCCTGAACAGCGGTGAGGAGCCGATTAAAGTGCAGGTAAGGGGGGGTAGAATAAGTCCCATTAAAAACAGGGGAAAATGCAACAAAAAATGAACTAAAATAGATACCAGGTTAGTTAAAATAGTAGCGAGGCACAATGAGGCGCAAAGCGCGATGCAGCGCGCGAATACCTTCAATGGCCAGTTAGGTCCATGAGACCATCTTCAGGACTCAGTTTTGTTGACTAAATCACACCTGTGAATACTGACATAAATAAACCAATCAATAGAACCCATGACACTGCATATTGCCTGCTTACAATAAAACAACCGGTGTCAAATCCAGTGCCAAACTATCCAACAACAAACAACATGCCACAAAAGTGCTGTAAACAAGCAAATCACCTACTTTCAAGTGATACCACCTCTAGTGTAAACAGCTCTAACACACATAACCGTATACCCATTCACTACCAATTAAATAAGCATACCTAGCTTTCTTTAAAGACAATACAGAGCAAGTACTCCAGTCTGAACCAGTCTGGAAGAAAATCCCAGTGTAAGATTCTTATTCTCAATTATATCCAAAGTTAAAAACTATACAAAACACACTTAAGGGTACCACATCTTACCCGATTAATACATAACTATGGTCATCTCCTCTTTGACAAGAACAAAAAAATGGAAAAAGAAAAACACACTAATCTCCGTCTTATTAAAATCAACCGAAATCTAGGACAACTGAGCAAAGCAAGAAACAATCGATCAGTGTATTTACGCGTATACAGTAAAACGCTGGTAGACAAAAGTGTCTAGTCCAAGGGATACCGCTAACACAGACCAGCCTCAAAGTCTTGGTAGTGTAACGGACGCGGGACCACACCAAGTCAATTAGTAAATTAGGTTGTGCACGCAAAAAGGGGTCATGTGAGCATTCGCAAACATGGTGGCGGTCATCTTGGAATAGTCAATATGGTCAAAAGATATGCTGTAGGTCTGCCAACTCAAATATAAATGCCCCAAACTATTCTTCAGGGTATCCCATATTGAAAAAAAGGGAATGCTCTCAAAACTCGCAGACAGTAATTAATATGGACGAACACGTGTGTATTCGTATGCAGTGTCTGATTTCATGCACAAATTCCTTATTTAAACCAAGCCTGAATAAACAAAGACAATTATACCCGTTTCACATTGGGTATAATAAAACAAACTGAACAATCTCTGAACTAGTAGCCGCAAAAAATTCCATTAACCACAACAACTTACCAGTGCAGTTCACAGCCATCTTATAGTGGGTGCTACAGTCAAGTATAAGAAACTTACAAATGCTTCAAGTCAAGTGTATCACCCCACTAGCTACATATCGAGAATTTCGAGATAATACAATTACTCTATAATGTTTAATGAAACATAGAGCACATATTATACAAAAAACTGCTCTTGGCTGTGGGAAAACATCTAGCTTCCATCAGCTCTGTAACCAACAAAAAGTATCTAAAGGTATAGAATCAGTTATAAACTCTAATCAACATCAACCAAAATGGAAACAATGTTCATGTCCACATACGGAAAGCTAAAGAGTGGCTAGCGTCTGCCATTCCCACAAATTGGTGCAGACCTTTAGCTACAGTTTGTGCTAGCCAAATCCACCTGTTTTCTCTCAAAGTAAGCAGGCGATCTACGTCATGTTTGCGTTTCGAACATTTAACCAATTTGAGTACAAACCATTTTATTTCATGAGGGGCATGTTTCTTCTTTACATAATGATCAATGAGAGGTGCATTTGCTAGTTTGCACCGTATACGTGACTGATGTTCTACAATACGTTTTTCACTTCCAGTGTAGTTTTTCCTATGTAGTATAAGGAACATGGATATTCAATACAATAGACCACATTTTTAGAACAGCAGTTTGAATGATGTTTAAATGTCCCTACTTTGTCATTCAGGATGCAGGTTTTAACTATAGATGTTGTAGCACACGCCGAACAACTGCCACAACAGTAGTGTCCAGTTAAAAGGTTTTAGGCCCCATAGATGTTGTATTGATCTAGGTTCTGGACCATTATATGCCCTGACCAAATATTCTTTCAAGTTTTTCCTCTTTTAAATGCAAACAAGGGACTTTCCCATTGCAAATCAGTAGTTTGTAGCAAATGCCAATTCTTGAGGATAGTCTTTTTTTATACAATTAGATTCAGTACCAAAAGTTGTTACACAGGGTAGTCTTTTGTAGTCCGGTTCCTGATGAACTTTATCTTTTACTTTTAACAACGCATCACAGTACCAGGCTCTTTTTAAAGAGCGTTTTACAAGGCGATGGGGATAACCTTGCATGACCAATTTTTACATGAGGATTTTAACTTCAGCAAAGTGATCCTCCCTTTTAGTTCAATTACGTTTAATTCGTAAAAACTGTCCAAAGGGCAGGTCATCTTTCAGGTTACATGTATGATGGCTAGTGTATTTTAGAAATGTATTTCTCGCGGTTGCTTTAGTATATAGGCTAATTGTAAGTAACTGAGTCATTGCCAATTTTTAAATCCAGGAAATTGATCGATTGTTTCTGGTATTCAATAGTGAATTGTATGAGTATTAAGCCATAGATTGAATTACAACAGTTCATTGTCTGGGCCTTGCCAAATCAAAAAAACAATCGATATACCTTAACCATTTTGTCACATTGTGTATAAATGGATTGTTGTTATAGATTACCTGATCCTCAAATGCAGCAACATACAGATTTGCTATGTCTGGGGCAAAAATTACCCCCATCGCCACTCCTTTAATCGGGGCAAAAAATTCACCATTGAAAATGAAATAATTTCATTCTAGAGTAATCTTAGCACAATTGACAAAATCAGTCAGTACATTATGTGGTCGGGATCTTAATTCCAAAATGTTTTGAATGACTGCTAATGCTTCTGTTTGGGGTATGTTAGTATATAAGCTTTTAATGTCCATAGTTACAAAAAAGTCATCATGTACATTGAATTCGCCCCTCTCCAGTGGAGTGATAACTGCCAAGCTATCCCTGGTGTATGATTTAGTCAAGGGAACAAAAGGTTTAATAAAAAAAAAGTCCACATACTCAGCTAGGGGTTGTAAAATCGATTGACATCCTGCAGCTATAGGTCTAACAGGAGGGTGTTGCTCATCCATGTGAATTCTGGGTAGCGTATAAAACGCTGGGATAGAAAAATCTTTCTTATTAAGATAATCATAATCCTTTTGGCTCAGCCACAAACCATCACGACTTAAAGCTAAGGGTCGCCATTTGTGATCTAATGCTTTCAGTCAGATCCTTAGACAGTTAATGAAAATGATTAAGTAGTTGTCTTGTTACTTCCCTATCATAGTCAGTTTTGTTTTGTATAATAATACTCCCCCCCTTTATCAGCAGGTTTTATTATTATATCCTTACAGTTGGCTAAGGAAGTTAAAGTGTCCTTTTGTAAAATAAAATGTACATATTTAAATTGCTGGAATATTTGTGCCACCTCAGTTAGAATTACATTTTCAAATGTCAAAATTCTTTAGACATTAAGTTTGTGGCTGGAAAAAAGGTTGATGGACAACGCAAGCCTCTAGTTTCTCCTCTATTGTCCCAAGGCCTTTTAGTGGAAAAATAGCTTAAACGTAGTGTTCTGAAGAACTTGTATAGCTCAATATGTGTCAGAAAAAGATTGTTTATACAAGTTGGTATACATGATAAAACAAAAACTTATAACTTCTATTTCCTTGGAATTCAACTCATAGGATGCAGGGATGTGGAATTCCTATAGCCCGACGCCCAGGACATATTGTTTGGGGTCAAGGGCAACAAGTTGTAATGTGTATTTTGTCCTGGGGACAAGTAGGCCCAACCCCCTGCACCACAAACCCTTTGGCTGCCAGTTTGCAGTACCACATTAAGGATCAGGGAAGGGTACTGCCTGTAGTTTAGTTAATATTTGTGTGCATGTGTTAATGTTGTTCAAACTTGTATTTATGGTTCATTAATTGAAAGCCTTTATTATTAGGGAGAGCGCTGTAAGTAAATGTACGTTCTGACTGCACTACTGACAGTGGTTCCTGTATGAAAATGTGTACACACTGTTTCTAAGTTTAGCAACATGAGGCTATGCATGATGCTCACAGAATGCTCTCTAATTAGATGCAAAAATTTGCAGAAGCTTGAAAGCAAGATTAATGTTTCTTGCTTTCAATATAAAATATTCCTAAAAAAATGAAAGTAGGGAAATAACATTTTGCTAAACTACTGTACAATTTCAGGTACCATTTCTTTGCAGCATCATTTAGTAAAATGTGTTGATGCATGCTAGTATTTCCCAAAAATATTCATATTGGAAAATTCGTGTAACCAGTTTCAATAAGATTATGGGAAACAAAAATAAACAAGCCTTGGCAAAGCCAGTAGGTCTGACATCGGTGATCAGCTTTTTAGTTTTGGTAATGCGTGACTTGTTTAGGGATGGCTTTTGTAAAACCTTATTGATGCGAGTGCTGCCGGGCCCTCACCTTTATAACAAACATTGGCAAACGCAAAAATAGTTTTTGGTCTCAAAGAGCACACATTGCCACATTAGTTACTGGTACTGAACAAAACTACTTTGTGTACCGATATGCTCCTTGTGAAAGAGCAGCATGCGGTCACTGACAGTGAAGCCAGCCGATTCAGAGAGCGAGAGAGAGAATTTTAATAAACACAAAAGGTCATGGTTTATGCCAGACCAAATTAGGGGCCCATTTATTAAAGAAAGTCTCAAAAGTGCACCTTTTGGTATATGGCTTTCGTGAATTCAAAAGAATTTACATTAGTAGGGCAAGAAATTGTACTTCTACAAAATATTTGTGAACTGCATATTAGCATGAGCAAATATGCATGTGTAGATTTGCTCATGTGAAAACTTGGATGTTTGAAAGTTCATTTTCCCTCCAACTACTTTTTTCCCAACTCTGAAAGAAGGTTTACGTATGCCACTCTCAGGAGTACATTTCCAACATTTCTCAGTATGGGAAAGATTAGAGAAGATTTGTTGAAAACCCTAAAACATGCAAGTTAGTAGGTTTGCACAGACTCAATATGGCATTCTAAGCCCGGAACTACTGCTTACCACCACCATCTTCAGTCCCAGTATGTGGAGCTGCGGAAATGTGGCAACATAAAATGATTACTAGTATTCAAACACTACTATGGGATATACCCTGGCATAATCAGAGAGGCTATATAAGAGCTCTTATATAATGAGACTGCTGCCATAATTTGTGGGAGCACTACATGGCACCAAAGGGACAAGTGGATTTTGTTACAGGACAAGTAGATTTATGAAGCAACCTGCCCCATGGACAAGTAGGTATTTTAATAAATTCCACACCCCTGTAGGATGATAGATTAACAAGCATTTACAATGCAATAGGTCTCGCAGCATTAAAGTTTGAGTTACTGGCATTGTAAATGACAATGCTTTGCATGATTTTTTTTTTCATTTGCAATTGGTATATAAACATTGTTTGTGAATGGTTAGCTGTTGCTTATGCTAAGCAAAGTTGGCAGTAATATAGAGTGCTAGTCTTGCTTGTTATAAGCATGCTAATTTAAAGCGCTCTGATACCTGCGGGTAAAGTTTGCGCTATATAAAAGTGAAAACTAATAAATAAATTTAAAAAAGCATACCTGTACCACGTCCGTTCTTATTCTGCGATGCCACATATCTTTGGGTCCCTGTACTTATTAACTGCACCCAGCTGTGGGAAACCACCATGGCAGGAACAACGTGTTGCGGGGCAGACACAGGCAATGTAGCCACTGTCCTGTGGCTGCACCACGGGGTAACAGTGTAGGGGCAGGAAGGCAGGCAGTTGGTAGTGCTGTGCCATAGCAGTGTAGTTCTCTGTGTATGCTGGGCATGGGGGTTGCTATTGGCTGACAAGAAGTGGTGAGGAGGTGCCGGTTCGGTGTGCCTGCTTCCTGATCTTGGGCAGGCGACAGGTAAAACAAGCATTTACAATGCAATGGTCTCGGCATTATTAAAGGTAGAGCTATTGGCATTGCTCATGACTTTTTTTTGGGTGTTTTTAAAAAAAAATCATAAATAAATGGCATAGTCATTTACATTGCCAATAGCGTAATCGTTAAATAAATGGCATTGTCATTTACAATGCCAATAGCTTAATCGCTCGCAAATGCATGACCTATTGCATTTACACCCACACAGAGCCACACCCTCAGAGCCACACATACAAAGCCACCCACACACCCACACAGAGCCACCCACACATAGCCACCCTCACACAGACAGAGCCACCCACACAGAGACACCTACAAAAAAAGCTATCCACACAGAGCCACACACACAGAGCTACACAGTGGTGGCTGGTGACATTTTAAAGTGGTGAGCGTAAAAGATAGAGTGAGCGCCTGCTGGCAATCGAGCATTGTGAGCACACCATCATAAAGAGATTTTGGGGGTGGGTTCTTCCCCTGTGGAAAGTTTGAAAACAGAGGGCAAATGGTGCATTTTCAAGCATATTTGAGAAAGCAAGAAGCAGTTGTTAAAGTGTCGGCATCCAGATATATAACCCAGCAACTGACTTACATTTTCCAAAATAGCAACCACCATGTGGAGTAACTACTCGCCAAGAAATTCAAACCTGACAACTCAGAGGGCGTTGAGCACTGAATATTATCACCATCCCTCCGAGTAAGGAGCCGCAAAGGGAACTGTTTAATAAGAGTTTATAACCGTTCTAACGTCTTACTAATGTATGTGATGAACAAAAACAAATACGATAATTAAAGGAATAAAATGCTTTCAATGTTCAAGCGCAGTCTACGAAAATGGAGTCCCATCATATTGCAAATCGGGTCCTTTTCATGCTGAGCTAACATTAGCAGGGCCGCTTAAGATGTCTCTGTGCCGCTAAGGCCAGAGTTTAGCCTCTTCCACTTTGCAGGGAATGCAGTGTCAGCACATGAATATTAAATTCAGTAGGCGCTACACTATAACAATCTCCCCATCTTCCTGGAGAGAATAACCCCTGAAGTGCGAAGTCTAAATGAGGAGTACCATTGCAACACCACGAAGCCTAAGAGTAAAAACATTTGCACAACAGAAAAACAGGAAGAGCCTTGGAATGGGAAGGTAGTTACGTGAGGGGCCATCCTGTGCTTAGTGCGGGGGAAGGTGTAGCAGGCAGAACGGGGAAATGAAGAGAATATGGCATAATGGCTGGAGCAGCCGACTTTGATGCTGGGGAACTGGGTTCGAGCCTGTTCTCCGATACCTTTGGAGTGCAGATACAAAAGCTAATTTGGAAAGGAAGTGCTTCCGGGTCCATATCATGCAACTGATGTTAAAGACACAATGGCAGGAAAATGCTCGATGTTTACATAGACATGTCTTTAGAGCAGTTCTTAAAAAGCTACCTCCTACTTGCCCCAGATGATAGAGAGGGACATGTGGCTGAAGGGGATGTTTGTCTTCAGCTCATTACAACTGAAGTTGTTCATGATTTTTATACTTTCCATATTTTACACTCAAGTATTAGTCACATCTTGAACACCTTAACTCTCTAAATGTGTCAACCATGTCACACCAATGACTACCACGCAGCCCAAAGACATAGAATTGTTGAACACCATTCAGAGAAGTGTGGCTGACTGACGAGGCTATCCTAAGAGTGCCACAGACAGCGGTGAGATTCTAATTCCAGTCGCAGCATAGATTTAGAGATGTTATTGTTACATGAGTGCGGTCAGGGTACAGGTGATGTCACGCTCTGTGATCCTGTTAGTTTGAAAAGTAAAGTGATCATTGTGATGATGTCACAAAGTCACCCAGAGGTTTTAAAAGCCATGACATGTGCAACACAGACAATTAAAAAAAAAAGGGCCAATGACTGCAATATGTGCGCGCGCACTCGAAAACGAAACCTAGCGTGGGGGCGGGACTTCCGTCTTGTGCGCGAAACCCGCGCCCACGGAATTCCTGGTCCGAGGAGCAGTGGTGACGCGGGGCTCCCATTGCTGAGGGAGAGCCCCGCAGAGGCGACAGAACACCGGATTGGCGGTAAGTGGGCCTTGGGGGTCGCTCGTGTGTGTGTGTGCGCGTGTGTATGTGTGCGACGGCGGGGGTGTCTCTGTATGTGTGCGTGTATGTGGGCTCCTGTGTGTGTGTCTCTGTGTGCGACGGCGGGGGGGGGGAAGGGTGTGTGTATGTGAGCTTGTGTGTGTGTGCGCATGCGTGCAGGGGGAGGTGTGCCTGTGTATGTTTGCGCTTCCAGGAGACAGCGACGGCGAGCACGGCGCGTGCCAGTTTCAAATCGCCTCCAAGGCGATGCGCGCGGCCAGGATTGTCTCCTGGGAAGCAGACACGGCGACAAAAGGTTCTCGGCGAGAACGCGCTTAGCCGAGACCTAAAAAAGAAGGAGGCGGAGGACATGACACCCAGTGGAATTAAGGTACAGCATGCACACTAACCTTATTTTGAAGACTCTCTGGAAAGGCACTACATTGGAAACACCGACTGAGCATATTCATTTCCCAAGTCAGTTAAGTGGTCTGAAAAAGGCTCAGGAGCTATAGGTGCTTTACAAAAAGCATCACTTAAATAAATGCATAAAAAAACTATAGGCACAATGCTATGAATGACGAACATCAATTAATGTGAACCCTTTTCCTGCCGTTCCATCCAGCACCAATGCCATAACAAAGGAATCCAACGTAGGTCTAGGAGGGCCTGGTGTATTTCAGGATATGCACATAAATTATATTTGCATGCGTTGAATATCAATAGAAAACATTACAAAGTCTGTTGTCCTCAAAACTTGGCATGTAACTGGCCCTTGGATATCTATATTATCACTAAAGGTACCTCAATGACTTAATAACATAGGATGTGTTGAACAATTAAGGGTTTTCATTTAGATGTAGAAACAAGCATTCAAACTGCTGTCTCGGCCTGTACATGCGTACAGGCATGTATGCAAGACATGCATCGCTTTGTTCTACTTTCCTCACTCTCCTGGACGTAAGCATCCATAAGTACAGCGTCCATCCCACCCCTTGGAGCCATGGTCATGACATCACACTCCTTCATTCTAGCCTACCATTCAGTTGCATACCTTTGTAAAAGTTTGTGTGTGCTCTGGTAGTAACTTGTCAGAAAGGAATATAGGCTCTGGATAGCAAGCATTCACTACAGGAGGGCAGGTAGGCGCTATCCTTCAACCGATCTGAAAAGGAGTGTGTTCCGCGGAATGACACTGGGGCAGAAGTGTGACTTGTAGATAAGTGGTAACTTAACCAACATAGGAGGCAAACCTACAAACTCCCACATCCTTTATTGGGAAGACCCCAAAACATTCTGAAAAGGTAGAGAATCTGCATAAATGAACACAAATATGTTAATGTACAGCACCGCCCTGCAATGTTCCCCTGGCGCAATAGCTGATAACAGCTCCGTTGGTTAAGGTTGTACTAAAAATAAAGCATTGCAACATGTGAACCTCGAATAGCTCCGACCGATTGGCTTTGCCAGTCCTTGTTGCTAAACGAGTTTGGTTGAAATCAGACTAGCCGTCACTAGGAGAAAGTTGTTTACTTTAGGGGCTGTATTCTGAGAGTACGTTGCCAGGTATGAGCTAATTATTAGCTGACATGAGGTAGTTATGAATACCAGTCTTTTCTGGGCAGCATTCTTCGGTGCTGGGATCACAGATCGAACTGCCACTTAGCTCATGCCAGACATCCACGTCTCTTACACCGTGGTCTGAAATTAACTGCATCGTCGTAATAATTCCATGCATATTACCCATCACTTCCTCCCTTTGTGTTATAACGCGTTGTCGCATGCATAAGCAGGTTTAGAGGCATTGCCTCATTTCATTTGTTCACAGCATTACAAAATCAGCATTCCTTAATGGCATACAGCTATCTTTCTCCCCTTGTGCTAGCATCCTTTCCCCCTCCTTCGTTCCCTCGCCCTCTCTTTATCTGTCTGCTCCGCTGTCTCGCTCTCTTTCTCCCTCCTCCCCTCTCAGCCATTTCCACCTTTCCCTTCCTCCCCCCGCCTCCTGTGATGTGGAATGCTGAATTGATGCAATAGCTGCTCGCCTCAGGATCCCACCTTGTTTCCCAGGGGTCCGTCCCGCAAACTGAATCAGCAGCCATCCTGAGCAGACTGATTAAAATGAAAATGGCAAGGCACATGTCTGGGAGGACCAGGCGCTGAGCCTGGCTGCCTGTCTGGCAGGGCTGCTAGGCTCCAGACAGCATCTGCAAACAATGCCTGGCTGCTGCCCTTCAGTGTAAGGGCACGCCTGCGTACATGGAACGCAAAGTGCATATGGCTTTCAACGTGCTTTGCTTCACAGTGCACTCGCAGGTGCTATACACAATGCAGCCAGCCAATGCATACATCAATAACAAAAGTGATCGCGGTGTGGTATTTGTGTTTACTCGATTCGAAGGAGGCAATGAGGAATGGGACAATGGAAATATATCTACATAGGGGATTGGCTTGCTGATACAGTGCAACACATCTTGGAGACAAAACGCCTGTGTCTGCACAGTTTTTGGTCATATTTTTTAAAAACTCGTCGAAATGTGCAGTAGCCCCACTTCTCAAAACGTTGTTCTCTCATTGCACCGATTTTAACAGCTATAGACAGTGTTATAATATGATTCTACATTCACAGCAGACATACAAACGGCGAAAATACATTTGGTATTCCGATTTTTAAACACTTAATTCTCAATAATTATTCGCAAGTACCAATGAGAAAAAAAACACACTACGCAACACAATTCTCCAATATGCTTCTCAGTGCATCCACTGGCGTTTACTTTTTTTTTTTAAATATTTTTTTTATTTTAACAGTAAAACAAGAGTAGGCAATACAAATATCAGGCGTTTCGCAGTGAATACAGAACGGGGCCAGGCGGGGGAAATATACAAACAATAATTACTGTAAGAAGGAAAAGGCCCATCACGGGTACACATAACAGGAAAAGGGAATAAGCAATCTATTAATTAATCAATCAATCAAGAGCAATCCCACCCGCGCGACCTCACCCACAATGGTACAGGATAATTAAGCCAGCGAAGACACCCGGACAATAAAGGATTCGTGAAAAATAAACAGCCCATCTCTCGTAAAAGGAAAAAGAAAAGACAAAAGGGGGCCATAGAACAAAAGAAAGGCAAAATAATAAACCCCACCCCTAACCCCCCACCCTGCACCCCTGCAATGGCTACGGCCTAACCCCACTAGCAGCGTGCCTGTCGCCCAAGAACTACCCTAAAGGAAGGAGGAGGAGAAAGCAAACACACTCCCGGTCTCCCATACCCCCCGCCAACAGCGATCACCCCGGGACATGATAAAGTCAATATTCGGCAATTATACAAACCAATCAGGGGAGGATAAACAACAGCCACCCAATTCCCGTCACAATATAGGCACAACCCCGGCATTGCTAAAAGCTATTATATCGGATCCCAGCGATAAAGGTCAGCCCTGGCCAGTACGGTCCATCAGAAGAGTCTTTGCCACTCGAGCCGCCATTTTGATGAAAAAGGCAAAGCGTCCATAAAAGTTCTTGTCAGCACAAGAGGATCGAATACAGGATAAAAGTTCACGGCTCGAACGTAGAAAGGTGTCCAAGAACAGCGTGTATCCGAAACCATCACCAAGGAACTCGTAGCCACATGAATGACCGTCTATAGCTGTGTTAGGCAGGAGAAGGGTCAGGCAAGAGACGCTAGTGAGAAGCACTGGCTGGCTTGTCGGTAATAAGGGACCGTCAAGGTTCATGAATTCCGAGTTATGCACGGGGGCCTCGACCTCCGATGTGCAATGCACTACAGGTACCATCCCTAGCTGGAAACTAAACGAGATGTCGTACTCAGGTTCCAGGATACCGTCCACTTTCACCATCAGTGTCCGGAACACTGCGACTGTGTGCGAATGGAGCGCCCCAATGGCGGCCACAACGGCCTGCAGCGATGGCGCGCCTTCCGTCCGCTCCATCCCCTCTCAGTAGGCGACAGAGCCGGACTCAAACCCCGGAGGCCTGTGCCGAAGGCCACGCAAATCTGATATCAAATAATGGGCGCTCCTCGTCTTACAGAACACACCTTCGCCGCCGTAGGGGCCCCAGCCCGTCGACCCCGGGAAGGCAGCAAGGTCTCCGGGCACTGGACCCCCACCGCAGCAGCCGGCGTGGCACGCTGGCGTGTCCCCGGTGTAGATCGTTCAAAGATTGTCACAAAAAGTCAACAATTCAGGCACTCTTCGGGAGACCGGGCTCAGTCCAGGTCTCACGGCCGATGTTGTTCAACTCTGACCCGGGTAGTCTAGAAATCGAGGCCCCGGCTTCCACACGTTGTTAGGCCGAGAATGGAAACACGGCGTATCTTCGTCAGCCGACGAGGTAGAAATCTCGGGATTGCACCTTTAGAAGCAGTAGACCTTCATAGACAAGGAAATCAGGTGTAAGGTCAGGATTGAAGACAGGATAATCGAGCTGCTGGCGGAGGTCGGCGGAGCCGGGAGCTTACGCGGCCATCTTGATTCGCAGCGTAGCTCCTCCTCCGGCGTTTACTTTTAAATAAGAATCTAACAACACGCGAAGCATTACAATCGGCTCCCCTCAGCGTGCAGCCGCAGTCTGCGTCGTCCGGCGTCGGAGGAGGGGGCGAGAGAGGGCTGCTGTGACGTCAGCCTCGTTCTCAGAGTCCATTGTCCCCGGCCTCGGATGTTCCGCGCGCTGGAGGGTCGACATAATTCACGGTGACGCGGGGCTCCCATGCCCGAGGGAGAGCCCCGCGGAGTCTACAGAACACCGGATTGGCGGTAAGTGGGACTTAGTTGGGGGGCGGCGCGCTTGTGTGTATATGTGTGCGCGTGTGTGTGTATGTGTGCGACGGCGGGGGGTGTCTCTGTATGTGTGTGTGTGTGTGTGTATGTGCGCTCCTGTGTGAGTCTCTGTGTGCGACTGCGTGGGGGTGGGTGGGGGGTTGAGTATCTGTATGTGTGCGTGCGTGCATGTGCGCTTGTGTGTGTGTCTCTGTGTGTGCGCATGCGTGCAGGGGGAGGTGTGCCTGTGTATGTTTGCGCTTCCCAGGAGACAGGAGATGGCCACGGCGAGCGCCGTCTCGTGCGCGCGGCCAGCTCCGATCGCCTTTTGCAAGATGCGCGCGGCCAGCTCCTGTCTCCTGGGAAGCTGAGTCGCTGACAATAGGTCTCTGGCGAGACCGCGCTTTGCCGCGGTTAACGCCACGAGACCTAAAAATCGGAACAACTTCCAAGTTCTTATTATTCATGTGTGACTCTACCCTTCGTAATATTGGTCCTGGGTTTGTCTGAACCTCGGTGTGTATTGGTTCCTGAACCATCCTCTGCTTCTGTTCCGAACTCGCCGACTCTGGAGTTGTTGGCCCTGCTGTTAAAAAGGCTGATGAGGGGCCCCTCGACTGAAGCCAAAACGGAGTCGTTGCTCCTCCTCATACGTTTTCACCCTCTGAACTTGGAGACAGTATCTGAAAGAGAAGCTCGTTTATGGAAACTGCTGGTGTAATTCTGACCTTGTTGGTAAAAGTCCTTTCTTAAGTATGGATAAGCACGTTCTCAACTATATTTTCCAACGTCTTTTGGGAGTTTTTCCATTTTCTTTAAGATACTAGTTCTCTGAAACTCGGATACTGTAGCTTCTAGAGTTTTCAGAATTGTTCTCGTGTCACTGCTGCTCTGATCTTCTAACACTTTCGTCTCAAGTTCTGCTATCTCTTGTTTATTCTTATCAATGTGTTTTAAAGCAGTCTCAATACTTGGGACCATCCGGGGGCATGGCTGGGATCACAAGCATGGCGGACGCTTAGTTGTGAAGCGGAGTCCTGGTCCCATATGAATCCTGCCTAAAGCGAGAGCGGGAAACCCCCGCTGCAAGAAATTTGATGACACGGGGACAGGCTGGTAACTGAAGCTAAACTGAGCAGTAAAAGGAGCTTGTGGCTGCAGCGGAATGGTAGAAAGGTTGCCGCGACGGGAGCCGGGAAAGAGAGACATCGGAGTTGCCACAGGGCCGCGGCCTGACTGAGAGCCCCGTGAGCACAGCTGTGTGATGGCTGCCCTGGGTGCCAGCGTAGGGAAGCACGAGTGGAAAAGATAGTGATCGAGGCCACAACTGGGACAACGGCAGCAGGAGTACCGGATCAACGGGCGTCTGATGTGGACGATTGCAGTCCCTGGCTGACGCATTAGAGGAGGCCTGAAGCAGAGATCCGTAGTGACCGGCAGCCCACACTATCCAGAAGCGGGGATGCAACACCCACAGAAAAGACCGACCACAGCGTACTTGTTCCTCCGGAGTGTAGACGGCGGCATGCGCTGCAGCAGGCCCTGTGGTACGAGCGATACAAACGGTGGTGACTAGGATGGCAGTGACGCTGCATTGAACGATCGGACACGGGCTCCAGAGGTGTTGATCAGACTGGAGACCAGTGTAGACACCCTGGGGTTGTGCAATGTAGTTTGGCTGTGGACACTAAGCCCCCCAAAGAAGAGCACTGCACCTGGAGACTGTAGACCCGTGCTTGAGGCTGCTGCACAGTTGTGCCCTGGCTGGGCTGTAGCAGGGTGGCGTCTATTTTAAGGGTTGGTGCATCAGACCAGGGCTGGTGAAGACAGCAGTTGAGGCTGCGGGAAGGCCGCAGTGCGAGCAATAGATTGCTGGGGGCCTGGCATGACAGAGCACAGTTCCGTGCAGACGGGCTGGAAGAGGCCTGGACAGACTATCGGAGGCCCGAAAAGAGACAGCAGGACGCATAGACCCACAGAGAGAACCTAACGAGGACAGCTAGGAGTTACAGCGCACTTTTACCACCTCAGTAGAGGCGGGGGTATATACCGCAGTTGGCTTCAGGGTCTGAGTGACAGGACTGGTAGCAGTCAGCGAGGTAGCAGCACATAACAAATGCAAAAACAGACATTGCCATATGCAAATCGGCCTTGACCCTGTGCCTCATGGGAACAGTCCAGCCCGAACTGCTAAGCCATGTCTTCCCTGGACCGCAATCAAGCATCCTAGAACCGGTTTCTGGCTATCAGCCGTCTTCAGCCAGGATAGCTTGACTCCAGTGGCGTGGAGAGAACGGGACTCACGTCTGAGCATACCCGTCCCACTCGGGGTGACAAGCGCAAAAACAACAGCAGATGGACAGAATGCAGAACAATGTCATACATTCACCCCAGTACAGAGATCTTGGCCTAAATCCATAGTTTGTTTGCACTCCACACCACCCCAGTTCAGACATGGCCATATGCAAATCAGCCTTGACCCTGTGCCTCATGGGAACAGTCCAGCCCGAACTGCTAAGCCATGTCTTCCCTGGACCGGAATCAAGCATCCTTGGACCGGTTTCTGGCTATCCCCTTGCGGTAGGGAGCCACCAGACAGATACTGGAAGGGGCTGCAGAGTCCCAGTGCCCTAGACGGATCAATTTGCGAGTACCACACAAGGCACCAAGGCATATTGCTATTTGAGAAGATGCCCGGGGACGGGCGAGTCGAAACAGCAGTAAACAAGACAAGGGGGTACCTTACCCAACACTTAGGACCCTTCCCCCTAGAACAGTGGTCAGGAAGCTAGGGACATAGCGGATAAAGACCTTTCCCCTTACTCTTCACCTAGACAAGATTTTGGAGGCGATCTCGGACACCAGAACGGCACTACAGCAGGATATCGGGCAGTGTCAGTGAGGCTGGGTCTCCTGCAGGCTAAACACCATAAGTTAGAGGACAGAATCATGGACGATGAGAAGGGGCAGACATGCTGTTGTTCCTCGAGAAGCGGCTTACTGAAGGGATACCAGCTGGTACACTATCCAAATTCTTTGCTTTGGGGGGGTGTGGCCAAGCCGCCGACAGACATGGCCGTGCTCCGGTCGCCGATGCCCACGAGCGGCGTATTATAGCGTTTTGAGTTCGCCATCAGTCGACTCAATGACTCCGGGTGCTTCGTAAACCTGTGGAGCAAGCGACTGGCACTGGAGCAGGCGGGAGAGCCTCGAGGATGACTATCTTTCTGCGCCCGCCATGGTCTACCCCGCACTAGATACTTGAGCGGCAGCACAGCAACCTGAGCTTGGGTCTCTGCTGATCCTTAAGCCCAGATCTTTTCGCTGCTCAGGATCGCCCCAGCCCGGCCCGCTCCACCAATGTCGGAGGCCAAACTGCCGCATTCTAGTGCACACCCGGTGAGAGGAGACAGGGATTTGAAGAATTGGGCCTACCCAGGAGGCCACATCACTGCTCGGGCCATCTATTTGCTAGATTAGGACTCCGGATTGGGGACATCCCAGCTAACTGCTCTCCAATTTCAGGGTCAAGGCACCACACTCCCCCAGGTCTGCAGCTTGCCATACACCGGTCCACAGGGTGCCACGCATTGCGGGCGCGCAGCCATATCCACCACAGGGGCCCCTAGTGGAGAAGGCAATGGGGTGTGGGGACCCTAAACAACGCAAACTGGCCTTCGACAAACCGGCCGACTCAGGCCGTACATCCCACTCGCTGGACTGTGGGAGCTCTTTAGACGCGAGGGGCTACCACCACTCGACGGAGGAGGGGATGTCGGCCATTTTGGCAGAGCTCCGAGCGGGGTTCCGCAGCCTGGATGACTAACTAGACACCCTGACTTTCAGGCAGGACCGAATGGGGGAGTGCATAGACTGCCACCACACCCAACTTGGAGAAGCCGAGCAGCGGTTTTCTGACCAGGAAGACCGTACCAAAGATATGGCGCGTAGACTGGAGCACGCAGAGCACCTCTTGAAATCCGTTGCCATAAAGAATGAGGATTTGGAGGCCCGGTCCCGCCGAACAACGTTCGCATAGCGGGACTTGCAGAGACCACCAACATGGGCTGGCAGGAAATCTTTCTTGAGGGGCTCCTAAAAGAACTTTTTGGTGCCGAAAACTTCTCCGCCACGTACGTTGTGGAGAGAGCTCATCGGTCTTTGGGCCCACGCCCGCAGCCAGGATACCCCCAACTACCCATTGTGGCGCATCTCCTGCATTACAGAGACTGGGATACCATCCTCCGCCTGGCGAGAGAGGCCGCCCTGGGAACCTATCAAGGTTCGATCCTCTCCTTTTATCCCGACCATACTCTGGTGGTCCAGGAGGCTCGCCGCAAGTTCACCGTAGCAAAACGACTCTGCGCCCTGGACCTGAAGTATGCAATGCTCTACTCTTCACGACTTTATTGGTGGACGGTAAGCCTCAATTCTTTGAGAATGCTCCAGATGTGCTGGCCCCGCCGCAGTCCTGCCCGGTCCTCCTGACACTCCTCTACGGACAATAACCTGGCACCTAGTGCTGAACTCTTCACATCGGATTGAGACTTTGCTGCTGGTGATATTATTTCGGGCTCCTAGCCCATTTTGGCGAACTTTGGTAATGTTGCTCTAGTTTTAGATACTCTTTTTGTCCATTTTGCAGGGTTGTTTCATGTTCTTGCTGTACTTGATTATCGTTCTTTTTTGTCTGGCCCCGCCACAACTGCTCTGAACTGCAGTGGCATGCTGCCCCGGTTGTTCACCACCTGCTTGCTTGATACTTGGTGAACTCACAGTATAGTGGATTGTTCGGGGTTTCATTGTGAGGACCATTACTGTGGTCCTTCCAGTAATTGTTATGTCTAATAAAATTCTAGTCTTTCAATGATGTGGGCACCGGCTGTTTCCGTATAACTTTATTTTGGGATTTGTTGTTGGGGTGATGGGGGGTTTGGGGGGGGGGTTCTGTTTCTCTGGGCCTTAGGGCTCAGGTGTGGGTGGAAGGTGGGATCCAGGGAGTGGTGGATTTGTGGGTATATGTGTGTTTCAATATTGATGTATTGTGTTTTTCAGTTGATATTGTTGGTTGTGGACTCCGCACTGCTCTCGCTGTAGTATGGTTGCCGTTAGTCATGCTCCGCTTCCTCCTTTTTAAGCCATGGCAGTAGTTCCATCTGTAAATATGCGCTTGCTTTCATGGAATGTTAGGGGGCTTACTAACCCAAGAAAATGCAAACTAGTACTCGCATACTTGAAACGCCATGAAGTAAAGGTAGTCTTCTTGCAGGAGGACCCATCTTCCACCCCAGGGTACCCCTCCCTTTGCCTCCTACTGGGGTCCCAATAGATTTTTTTCCAGCTTCAGTACTTATTCACCGGGGTCTGCACATTGATACACAACTCACTCCCTTTCACTTTACTACATAAGGAAGAGAACCCCCTTGGGTGCTATCTGCTGGTTAGGGGTACATTTTTCGGCCAAACAGTACTTCTTTTGAATGCTTATGCCCCAAACACTGATGACCCCGACTTTTTTTACTAATCTACATGCCCTTCTCAATCGGCACGATTATGATGTCCTATTCCTGGGTGGGGATCTAAACATTTGGCTCAATTACGCTCTTGACTCCTCCAACCCTCACGCCATACCTAAGGGTCAATCACTTGTGACACTTACCAACCTGATTGATGGATTAGAGCTCCGGGAACTTGGTGACAGGATCACCAATCGGCCCCTGACTATACTTTTTATTGCGCACCCCATTCAACCCACACGCGCATTGACGTTTTTGCCACGTCGGCAGGTTGTCGCTGTATTGCAGGGGTAGACATACTGCCTCGCACTCTGCCCGATCCACCCCCCCCTAATTTTACTCCTAGTGAACCCCCATTCGGTGGGGTGGGAGCGTCGTTGGTCCTTTCCTGCCTCGGCTCTCCTTGACAAGGTGTTTAACGCTGAGGTCCAGGAGGCCATTAAGGAATACATCTCCCTAAACACTGGATCGGTGCCACACTACTCCACCCTCTGGGACGCCTTTAGGGAGTTCATACGGGGAGTCATTATTTCCAAGCAGGCCGGGGTCTTGCGATCGATCCGGGGCAGCCTTGCAGGGGTGGAGGCTGAACTGGCACTCCTAGACGAGTCTTCCCCCGATCCGACAGTGCAGACCAAGCAATATGCACTATTACTAGATTTTAATGACCATGCGGACAGGGAGGTGAATCTCCTTGGCAAATACCACTTGACTAGGCACTACGGCGAGGGTGAGCCCCCGGGTAGGACTTTGGCCCGCCTGGTGAATGGCAGTAAATGAGATGGACATATTACGTCTATCGCTCGTGTGGACGGTACTGTTGCCACGTCTGACTCGAACATCATAGCGGAACTGGTGGCCTATTATCGTTCACCACACTGCCCAAGTGTTTCTTGCAGCCCCTTTCATATTTGGAGGAGGTGGCTATGGTCTGGCTGACCAAGGGCCAGGCTGAATTTTTGGCGCACCCCTTCACGGTGGATGAAATTTAGTTGGCTATAGACGAACTCTCGGGCTCCAAGGCCCCAGGCCTAGATGGCCTCACCGGAATATTCTATAAAGCGTATAAGGAATGTTTGGCACCCCAACTTTTACCATGTGTGAGGCGGCCATGTCCTCGACACTTAAATCGGACAAGGACTCCACACAGTGCTAATCCTATCGCCTGATTTCCTGCATGAATTTTTATAACAAGGTTCTGGCCAAAACGCTCTCTTCGAGGCTATCGTTATTGATGGACCCCATGTAATCGGGGTTTATACCGCACCGATCTTCCACCCTCTATCTTCGCACTGTGTGCTCCGTCATTAACCGTATTGAGCCCATCACGTCTGGAAAAGGCGTTCGACTCCCTTGAGTGGCCTTTCTTTCTGGCATCGCTTTGTAAACTTGGCCTCCCTTCCAATTTCATAACCATCATCGCCCTGCTGTACTCTTCTACTACAGCCCGCCTGTGGGTAAATGAGTTATTCTTTCCCATTCCCATCACCCGTGGTACCCGTCAGGGTTGCCCCATATCCCCGCTCCTGTTCAATATCGCGATGGACCCTCTGGTCCGACACCTCCAAGAAAAAAGACAATTCCCTGCCGGTCCGTCAGTGATGTCCCTGTGCGCGGATGACGTCTTGCTTTTTGCGCGGAACCCGCAAAGCAATCTCCAACCTTAGATTGACAATATAGAATGTTTCGGCTCAGTTTCGGGCCTTAAAATCAACTGGGGAAAGTCGGTGGAGTTTCCCCAGAACTGAGGTGGCTGACGGAACTGAATACCCTTTGCGGGTGGACCGGGAGACTACCAAATATCTGGGGGTACACTTACACTGGGATAAGGGACGATTTATACAGTTGAACTATGGACCAGCTATTGAACGGATTTCCGCGCAAATAGATAGGTGTATACATCTGCCTTTCTCTATAGCTACCTGTATCACACTTATTAAAATGAAAGTACTCCTGTGTCTTCTTTACAATTTTCGCACTATTCCCATTCCGTTCACCAATGCTTTTTTCGCCCACCTACGTGGTCTTGTCATCCGTCTGGTATGGGTGGGCTGCAGACCCCGGGAGGCTTGGGACACTCTTACCCTCCCATATGCCCGGGGAGGATTTGCAGTTACAGATCCCCAACTATATTTTCTGGTGGCGAAAGCGCAATTTGCCTACCATTGGTTCCATCCTGATGCCAGGCTACCTTACACAAAAACAGACAAGGAGCTGGCTGCCCCAACGCCCTTAGCATCTCTACTCCCAAAGGGAATCCCCCTTGATGCCCATGACATTCAGCCCCAGGCCACCACGTGTTGGGCTTGGCGCAAGCTGAATCGACTAGAAGGGTCTGGTCCACTTTACTCGTCTGCACTTCCGCTTTTTAATAATCCCTTTTTGCCGTTAACAACTGATAGAGGGGTGCTTGTGACCTTTGCCAAACTGGCGCTCGACACCTTTGGATCCTTATTCCCGGACGGTCGGGCACTTAAGCGGTCTGATTTGACACAGCTTCCTGGGCTCACCGGTCTGGGTAGTCTTAACGTTGCTCGGCTCCACTGGATGCTCCGCGCTACATTCGCTACTTACCCTGCGCCACATGATGGATTCCCCCGCTCATCTTCCTTATGGCTGATACTACTGGAACACATTTGGTCACAAAACTATACAAAGCATGTATGGCACTCCGGACGGGGCGGGACAGTGGGCGCGTCAAAGGTGAGAATCTGATATCAGGTGTCCCCTGACGGACAAAGAATGGGCCTACTGCTTGGAGCAGACGTAAAAGGTATCCCCTAACCATAGACACAAGTTATCCATTTTCAATTTATCCACAGAATTTATGTGACTCCTGTTCAATTGGCCAAATTTGGCCCTTCTAAACCACCGAATTGCCCTTAGTGCAACGCCCTGGACGTTGACTTTGCCCACATGTCCTGGTCCTGCCCCAACGTTCTCCCCTAAAGGCAGGAGGTATTTGATGTGGTATCTCAAATAATTGAAAAGCCCTTGGTTCCCTCTCCTGAATTGGGGCTGCTGGGGATGGTTCAGTGACTCAAACTGTACTATAGACTCTTTACAGCGATTGCCCTACTGCTTGCGACGAGCAAGATAGCCTCTCTCTAGGGAGCCAGGGCTCGTCTAACTAAGGCGGCCTGGCTTAGAAGCATGGCGTATTGTAATGTCCACTCCGAGATTTACCCCTCGCTCCAGCCTCCTTCCTCCAGGCCTCGCCATATCTGGTGCATATACTGCACATTTCTACAACGGACACTCCATGCCTCGCAGGCCGTTCCTAACTCGCCAAAGCCCCCCACAGACTGAGGGGGTAGGTGTTGGTCCCCCAGTTCCACCCCACAGATTGCTGCCTTCCTTGGGTGCATCCCCTGTGGCTGTCGGAAAGATTATAACATGCACATCAATGTCGCCATCATCGGTATTGGACTACTGCTTTATGTAAGATATTGTGCGGAGTCCACCTCACTTAATATGACTTGTATCTTTATTTTTTTTATTTAGTACTACGGATATATGTTTAATTTGGATTTTCTTTTTTGGCGTAACCGTCCTGCAGACAGGTTCAATTTGCTCTTTAGTAATCCATGCTGCATCCCACAAAGGTGTCATGTCTATGTTCAGTTCTGTTCCCGATTCGAAGGCCTGTATTGTCTATTATTGTATTGTCTTTTTTATGTCCTTTATCACAATTTTGTAAAAAAAAAAATAATCATTCTTTGCTTTGGAGAGAGCTCAGAGTGCCAGGAAGACCGCCAGCACCGGCAAGGCCCCCCAGACTGGTGGTTGCCAAACTACTACACTATAGGGACGCTATCTTGCAGCAGTCCAGATGTCATGGCCCATACACCATAAACAGTAATATCTCCATGTATCCGGATTTTACTGTCAAGGTGCAGGCACAGAGGGCCTCCTTTATGGCAGTTAAAAAAGCACTACAGGAAGCAGGACTGCAGTACTCCTTAATTTTCCTGGCGAAGCTCTGAATTGTATTGGACAGTGCAATGCTCTTTTGCACCACTCCGGACAAAGCATGGACCTGGCTGGAGGCATACGGGAAAGGGGCCCCTTTGCCTAGATCTAAGCCGGGCTCAAGGGACGAGAAACGCGAAGCAGGGGCCAGGTCACGCCGCCCCAAGAACCCGAAAGCATTTTAGAGGCTGAATGTTGCCCAGACACAGCAGTAACGGGAGCCGCTCTGAAGGCGGTGGCGCATCTGATGTCACCTGAAGTCAAAGATCAGAGTGGATACTCCCCTTCGGACCCAGTGAATCATTTGTCTAACTCTGAGAACTACTCAGGAAACAATGCAAAACTTCCGAAACTTACTCCACGTACTGCCGATGAAATTGCCTGACTGACAGTGTCCGTGGATACTCAAAACAAAATGCATATAGACGTTTGGTTGGTAAAGAGACTGAGGGTCACTAAGAAATGAACAGGGGGGAACCCCTGCACTATGGATGGGACCAGTTGGTCACCACGCCATTTCAAGCACTCTTGACTTTCCTCCCATCCCCCACCAGAGTGCACCACCACTGGAGCCGAGAGCGGCGTGCTGATCGAAATGAAGTTCTCTCTAACAGGTTGGGGCAGCTGACCGTTGTCATTCCGCTCATGGGTTGGGGAGTTTTACTGTCCACAATAGTCATTAGGGTGGGGGCGCTGTGGGTGGGGTGTTTGGGAGGGATGGCTGGGACTCTAGCCTTGCTGAGGAGTTTTAAACTCCAAACTTGGAACATTCGGGGAATGGCTCTCCCTCCAAGCGCTACAGCCCACATAGTGATGCTGCAGGAGAACCATCTCACGAAGGAGAAAGTGACTAGGCTTCAACGCAGATGGCGGGGGCAATTATTTGCGACTACATATTCGGCTTTTGCAAGGGGGGTACTTGTGTGGATCAGGCCTGGGGTCCCCTTCCAGGTGTCCTGGAAATAATTGATGCAAAAGGGAGATTTGTTGTGATTAAGGGTAAGTTGAAGAGCAAGGAAATAACACTGGAGTATGTTTATGTACCAAATCGTGACCAGATCTCTTTCCTGGAGAAACTATCAGGGGTGGTGGCGGAGGATCTGATATTGCGGGGTGATTTTAATTGTGTATGAGATTTAGGATGGGACAGACCTACTCCTCCTTGGAGGGGAGCAATAGCAGCCACTATGGCCAGGGGACTAAGGAGCTGGATTGCTGGGTGGGAACTGGCAGATGTTTGGAAAGTGCATAACGCACAGAAAAGAGAATATTCCTACTACTCCTCACTATACAACCTACACACCAGACTAGACATGTTCCTCTGTTCCAGTAGACTAGCCCCGATGTTATCCAAGGCTGAATACCTAGGGAGATACATCTCCGACCACAGCCCCCTGCTAATGCAATTCGCTCCTACCCCCGAGAGGGCCCCCATCCCATTGTGGCAACTAGACCCCAGCTTATTAGGGGATGAAAGTTTTAAATGGTGTTTCTCTGAGGATCTTGCTGCTTACTTTGAGAAAAAACACCGGACTGCTAGCATCCTTTTGTTAGAATGGGATGCATTTAAAGTGGTAATCCGAGGGCAGTGTCTGGGACAGGTGGTGGGAGCCAGAAGGGAGATCACCCAGGAGCTTGAAGCCCTGGAGACCCAGAAACTGGCACTGGACAGAGAGACTGAGGGTGGGGCTGATGCGCAGAGACGACTAGCAGACATGAAGAGTATTTATAACTCCACATGGGACAGGTTGAGGACATTGGATTATAGAGTATACCAAGCAGGTATGAATCGAGGCCAATATTTGACACAACAGACTATCAATTGTAAGAGAATGGGAGACTTCTTAAACACTCTAGGCCTCAAATCATTTGAACCTAGGTCAAGCTAGACTATGGCCTCCCTGAGTCTGAAGCATTCTGTTTTCAAGTGAGACATTGAGTGACAAATAGAACGGTGAAACAATTGGCTTCTAGGCCTCTGATCAGATTTGAAACATTTGTTTTTCCTCATATCTGATGATAACCGCCTGATATCTGAAATCTACAAGCCTCTTAACTGTAATATCACTCAAACAGCTGGTCAAATGAGATGGGAGTCTGAACTAGGGTGGACAGTTACGGCTAAGGAATGTGGAGAGATTTTCTTCAGACTTTGATTAAATACCTTTAATACAGGAGTGAGGGAGACACGAAAATTGTGATGCACTGGTATTATATGCCCATTTGGGATGCTAGCCGAAGGGACATCTGCTGGAGAAACAGTGGCAACTCCGGGGCCCTTCCTCATGTTTTGCAGCATTGCCCCAAACCTCAGAGAAATTGGAAACATATCCTAGATGATTTCGGCCAGATCTTTGAGGTCAAACTAATTAGACTCCCAGCGTCTATCATTCTTGGGTTGATGGACCATCTCTCCTACCCATTAACGTCTAAAAACGGTCGCAGATCACTCTACTGTTGAGTGCGGCTAAAGAAGTGATTTTAGGTCTGTGGACTAAAGAGGAAACACCTAGCCATAGATCATGGTTATACAACGGTTACAATCAGCATGGAAAAAATGTCAATGGGGCAGGCTGGTCAGGCAAAAGGGACCGGTTTTATTCAGTATGGACATCATTGTTATCCGTGTTGTCATCAGGATTAAAAAAATTAACTTGTCCAAAATAGTTAAGAGTGTTAAATGTGCTGGCCCGTCCACAAGGGCCAGATTTAGATCAGGGGACAGGCCAATTTAATTACTGATTATGCAACGCATTAATAGAATTTCTTTGGGTTTCCCATCTGAAAATGATGCAGAATGAAGTGGGATGGGTCCTCAAGTCAAGGGTAGAGGGGTTGGCCTAACAGCTAAGGCGCTCGACCTCGGAAACTTGGTTCGAGTCTCGGTAACGACGCCAAAAAACCCCTGTGATTCTGGGCAAATCACTTAATCTCCCCGTGCCTAAAATGAAAGTGTGTCCTCATGTAATGTAACTGGTGCTATGTAAAGCGCTCTGATAACTGATTCGGTTCGGTTCTAGTTTGCGCTATATAAAACTCTGCAAAAAAAATAAAATAAAAAAAAAGCACAGCAACATGTGGAGGGAAGTAGAGCATGGAGGCTATTGGCCTGGTTGATCAGGAAAGCAGGGGAGCTTCAATTCCAAGCATTCATGATGAAGGGAGACGTGTACTTTGCTCTCCGAGGGGCATTAACAACTCGTTCTGGGAATATTATAACAAGTTATACGGGAAACCAGGGGACATTCTGGAAGACAGGTTAACGGAATATCTTGACAGGTTAAGACCACAAGAATTAGACCAGGACACTCGAGATACACTGGTGCTGCTGGTAAAAGCAGGGGAACCCAGAGCGGGGAAAACACCCTGGCCTGAAGGCCTCCCGGCCGAATATTACTCCTCCTTCGTAGACTTATTGGCCCCGAGGCTGGAGCAGGTGTATGCAGCGGCATTGTCGGAGAAACAACTACCACCATCGGTCAGAGAGACGTTTATTTAACATGTATGGAATATTCCTTGAGGAATTATTTTCAACAAAATTATTACACTATTCAACGTCGGTCCACAATATGAATCCGAAAGATTAATCAGATAGAATGGAAACCACACTCATGGGTATATAGAAGATAAAGTTACTCTTTTACTTCATGTTCTGTTTCAATATTATGCACTTTTTGTTTTACTCTGTTTAAATATTATGATTTTTGCTGTTGCCGTGCCCACTGGAACTTCAGGTCCCACTGCAGAGCTGGATATGGCAGCAGGCATGTGTCACTAACAGGATGCAGGGGGCCATTAAGACACAGTAGCCTCAAAGCAAGTCTCAGCGACATCCAGAATAGTTGCTTGAAAAAAATCTGTATCATAGCAAGAATATCCTGGACAGGCCCAAAAATCCACAGTGTCCAGAACAGCTCCGATGAAGGGAGCATCTGAGAAGGAATCAGGTGTGATTTTGGCAAGTTGATAGTGAATCCCAGCAGGGGGTAGTAGTCCCTCTGGGCAATGTGCAGAACCCATTCATCAGATGTCTTAGACCGCAAATAGTGCAGGAGATGGCAGATCCTGCCACCCACTGGATGCCCTTGATAAGGGGCAGAATACGAGGGCTTGGAGCCTGCGGCTGCCGGAGGGGTGGGGGTCGTGGACTGGCCGGACTGCTTGCTGCCCGACCCACAAGGTCAGTGGGTACTGCAGCCTCGGCCAAGCAGAGAAAGTGAATCTTGCGTGCCTCAGGGGCTGGGCAGGTTCAGACGCGACTGGAAGCACTGTCAGTGGCCACAAAAGGTGGTTTGGGGGTGAGAGGCCATGGCAAAGCCAAAGGACCTGGCCGTAGCCCTGCTGTCCTTAAATCGATCAAGCGCTGATTCTGCCTGGTCTCTGAAAAGCAGGGAGCCAACAAAAGTCATGTACGTAAGCGATGCTTGAACAACCCCAGAAAAGCCAGTCATTGTCAATCAGGTATAGACCTGTAAGGCCACTGTTGCCGAAACCGCACTGCCCAGTGAGTCAGTGTTGTCCAGTCCACATCTGAATGTGAACTTAAATGCACCTTTCCTGTCGGTAACCGCCTGATAGAGTAAGGCCAGGGCCTTCTCCGGGACCGTTGGCAGCACCTCGGCAACCGTATCCCACGGAACATGGGAAGAGTGTCCCCAAAAGGCACATGGTGTTGAAGGACCACAGTGCCAGTCTGGTGGAAAAAAACATCTTCTTGCCCAAGTTCTCCATCCTCTTGGATTCCTGATCAGGTGGTGCGGTATGGAATCACCAGGATTTATATGGGAAGAAAGGTTTTCCAGGGTAGTGTATTGCAAGAGGAAGTAGGGGTCCCATGGAGTGGGGCAGTGCGGCGGCGAATAGTCCTGTTAACAAGAGCCCATATGTTGGGCTTCGACCAAATCCCAAGCAGGACGTCAGTTAGAACTTCATTAAACAGGAGAAGCGGTTCAGAAGGGGATACTTCCAGTTTCAGCACTTCTGTCAGGATGTAGATCTTGACTTCCACCAAGGGCAAGCTAAAGTCCAAGACCTCTGCCCTCCTCATCAGCTCTGCAAATGATGCTCCCTCCTCCATAGCCACGGCAGGGGAAGAAAGCATGCCAATATCTGGAGAGGTACCCAGTCCACTGGCGTCCACCAAATCCCCACACCAGTCCATGTTAGGGTTATAATGCTGGTATTCTTCAGGGTCCTGCGACCCCTCACACTTCTCCCGGAGTCCTAGTTCATAAGAATAGGGTTCACGCTCTGGACTGGAAGACATGCCTGGAAGATATGGCTCCAGTGTGTGTGTAGAATGGTTGTCAGAGCGCTGGGGAGGTGCCTATATAGGCATTATGCACGTCATTTCCAGCGCGGACGCTGCCAACTCCACGCAGACCCCATCGACATCACCTACCCGGAAAGCTGGGGTACCTCTCACAAACATTTTCCGGATCCAGTCTGATGCTGGGGACAATTCTAAGGTAATGAATCTGCGGCTGGAAGTCTATCAGATGCTGAAGATACAGGATGCTAAAGGTTACTGAAGGATCTTGTGGATGTGACTCAGTCGATGGTGGTCTTCCTGTAGGTACTCATTGGTCCACGAAGGTGATAAGGGACCCTAGGCACAGGTTTCGACATACTCTAGTCTAGCCGAAATCCAATTGCCACTGGCCTACCTGTCCAGTGTCAATGTCACAGGCAAATCGTTCTACAGACTGAAGCTTGCGTTCTGGGCGACTAAGTTGCACTCAGACGACTCTCACGTGTTCTTTAGACTCGGGTGCATAACGTAAGACAGCAGTCATCCTGGATTTGGGCTACCACTTGACTTTAGCAGGGTTCTTCAGCTGTTGTGTCCCTGTGCTGTAAACAGGAGGCCCGTCAGCTAACCCTTTGAGTCTCTACTTTAGCTTGACTCTAGGAGACAACTTCTACTTGAGCAGGACACATCAGGGACAGATCCGCTTTTCTTTGCAGGCCACGAGGTGCAGTCTGCATTGGTGCAGCCTCTCCTCACTGGGTACTTAGTGCAGCAGGGCAGTATTCCAGTCTAGTAGAGATTGGAGTTCTAGATGCCAGGAGTTCTCTATTTATGTTCAGAGAATGCCCTCAGAGTAGGATGGGGTTGGTAATCTAGGGGCTTACAGGTTCCCTTCCTCCTGTTGACCACTTCTTGTGAAGTGTGGCATCTGGCTATCCCAGGAAGCACTATTCTGCCCTCTCCCAAGAAGGCAGAACCCGTGGTGCCCAGAGCTCCCCAGCCCAACCCAGAGATGTGGCTACCAAGGGAGCTACATGCCCCATAAAAAATATTTTGACAAAGGGTTTCCCCTCTTGTCAAAGGACTTCCCATTTCCCAAGTGCTCACCATTTGCTCTTTAAAGGTGGCTAAAGCTTTGAATCTCGCCCTCTTTGACATCTGTGCGGCTTCCTGCAGGAAAGAGGGGACAACACTCAAGTACAGTCCCTACGGTCTCCTTTCCTGGGAGTCGCTAGCACGTCTACCCAGGTGGCCAGAAAGCTTTCTTGGGTTCAAGCTTAAACAGCAACCGTTAAGGGCACCAGAGATTGAAAGCAACAAACTGGCAACTTTGTAAAAGTTGCCACTGTAATTGAGTACATTAATTTATACTTGCGAACAAGGTTGTGTTTAACGTAATGAGTCTGATATCTTGGAGTACCAAATTTGGTCCCACCGTTCAGGGGTTAGCACAGCTGGGGGGTCAGTGTGTAACCCAGCTCTCACCAACAGGGAGAGCAAGTCTTTTGATAGTAAAAACTGCAATTTCTTTTTTTTATTGTCAGAACATGAAAAACATGTGCTCTCCCCACAAAATGTACTACACCCTGCCTAAGGGCTCGGTAGACCTGCTATAGGGGAGACCTATACAGGTTTCAGTGGGAATAGAGGACTTTTCAATGGCTTTTAAAATGCAAAGTTTGGCTAGCAGTTCAAAACTGCCCTTCCAGTCTGCAATGGCACACTGGGAGACTCATTTAATTCTTGGCACCCTCAGGGTGGGACAACCAGTGCTGCAAGGCCCGGTACCATAATCTTGAGACTTACAGGTAAGGTAGCCAATTATGTATAGCCAATGTAACATACTCATTTTGGGGTCAGGGCGCTGGCACTGAGGTCTGGTTTGCAGGCATCAGTGCACTAAGTCAAAAAGCCAGCAGCATCAGTCGAAAACCCTAGGGGTGACAATACAAAAAGATTCATTTCCTTACAGAGCCACTAGTGGGCTCAAAAGAAACTGGTGTGAGTCACCCGAATCAGCCACATTATCAGACATTAAATATCTGAAAGGTACGCTTCCCTCCATACTGCTCAAGGTCTTAGTAACCACTCTACTAAAACTCTGCAAGCCGGAAGAGAGTCTTGACACCTACCAGCCCTTCTTTTTGAAGAACTGTGACGCCAAAATAATGGGAAAACTCCTCACCAACAGACTTCGTTCTCCCTACTTCTAAAACTGGTACAACCAGAACAGGCTGGATTCGTACAGTGTCATTTGACGACCCATAATCTCTGCATTCTCTTTGCTACGATGCACAAGTTACTACTTGTGTAACGATATATCTGTAAGAGACATTAGTTAGTATTAGATTCCTTACCTTAGAATATCCCCAGGCGTCAGACTGGATCCGGAAACTTTTGCGTAGCAGTACCCTTGCGTGACGGTAGGCGTCGTCTGCGGCTCCACGTCAGTCGTCGGCGTCGTGATGACGTCGTTGGAGTACTTAAACGCCGCCTCCGCGTGCGGACGTCAGTTCTTTGACACAGCTTTTAGGCGCCAGAAACGCAAAGCCATGTTAAAAACCAACACTGGTGCCATTGAAACTAGGGCCCTGAAAGGGGACAACCCTAACCCTAGATATTGGTTCGCAGAACGGGGAGGATGGGTGGGTCGGTAAGGAATCTAATACTAACTAATGTCTCTTACAGATATATCGTTACACAAGTAGTAACTTGTGCATCTGAAAGAGACACGTTAGTATTAGATTCCTTACCTTAGAATAGATACCCCAGCAATACCAACCCCGGTGGTGGGTCTGCGAACCAATAATCACACCAGAAAGTCCTGGAGGACGGAACGGCCAAAGAAGCCATCCCTCCGGACTTGGCTGTCCAGGCAGTAGTGTCTTGCAAACGTGTGCAGCGATGCCCACGTAGCTGCCTGACAGATGTCGTGTAAGGGCACACCCCTGCCCAGGGCAGTGGTAGTCGCCGTGGCTCGGGTAGAATGAGCCCGCAATCCAGCAGGGGGCTCCTTCCTAGCCAAGGAGTAGCATGCCTGGATACACAAGATGATCCACCGGGAGATGGTCCTCTTGTGTACAGCTTTCCCCTTCTTAGCGCCCACGTAACCAACAAAGAGTTGGTCATCCACCCGGAACTGGCGTGCGCGATCCAAATAAAATGAGAGCGCACGTTTTGGGTCCAGACGGTGGAGCCGCTCTTCCTCTTTAGAGGGATCGGTGGCGGAAAGAAGGTTGGCAAGGTGATAGACTGCCCGATGTGGAAGGCCGTGACAACCTTGGGCAGGAAAGCAGGTTTGGTACGTAGCACCACTTTGTCTGGATGGACAGAAAGGAAAGGTGGAGTACAAGAAAGGGCCTGGAGCTCACTCATTCTCCTGGCAGAGGTGATGGCAACCAGGAAAGCAGTCTTCAAAGTCAGAAGGCGAAGAGGACAGTTGTGAAGTGGCTCAAAAGGAGCGCACATCGGAAATGTAAGAACCAGGTTCAAGTCCCACTGAGGCATCACAAACGTAACAGGAGGAAACGTGTGTGTGATGCCCTTAAGAAATCTATTCACAATAGGGGACTTGAACAAAGAAGGCTGATCAGGTAGCCTGAGAAAGGCTGAAAGGGCAGAAAGGTAGCCCTTGATAGTGCCCAGAGCAGAGCCCTGCTGGGCAAGAGAAAGAAGGAAGAGAAGAACCTCAGAAAGAGGGGCAGCAAGAGGATCCACAGCCTTTGCTGTGCACCATGCCACAAATCTGTTCCACCTGCAGGCGTATACCGACTTCGTGGAGGGACGCCTGGCTGCCAGAATGACGTTACAGACTTCAGGAGGCAAGTCAAATGGCCTCAACTGTCGCCGCTCAATCTCCAAGCATGGAGGTGGAGACTGGACAGGTTCGGGTGGAGGACCGTCCCCTGCTGCTGCGACAGAAGGTCCTCCTGAAGAGGCAGCCGAACCGGGGGATCGACTGACATACTGAGTAGCTCTGGATACCAGTACCTTCTCGCCCAGTCCGGAGCCACAAGGATGACTTGGGCCCGGTCGCGCTTGATCTTCTTCAGCACTCTGGGCAGAAGTCGTATAGGCGGAAAGGCGTACAACAGACCGCAACTCCACTCGCGATGAAAAGCGTCTCCGAGCGAGTGCCGCCTTGGAAATTCCAACGCGCAGAACAGATGACATTGCGCGTTCTCTTTGGTGGCGAATAGATCTAACCAAGGCTCTCCCCATTGCTGAAAGAGGCCTTGCGCCACGTAACTCCAACAGGTTGATGTGGAGCCGGGCCTCCGCCGGAGACCAGAGGCCTCTGATCTCCGCCTCTCCCATGTGGCCTCCCCAGCCCTGGAGGGACGCATCCGTCACAACTACGTGCTCCGGTTGGGGAAGGGAGAGGGATCTGCCGCTGACCCAATCGCGGTCCGTGAGCCACCACTGCAGCTGTCTCGCAGTGCCCTCCAAGATCAGGACGTGGTCGGACAGGTTGCCCTGATGCTGGGCCCACTGAAACTTCAGGTCCCACTGCAGAGCCCGCATCCCCCACCTGGCGTGATGCACCAGTAGGATACAGGAGGCCATCAGCCCCAGAAGCCGTAGCGTCAACCGGACCGAGACCCGGGATAACGGCTGAAAGATGGGAATCAGAGCCTGAATATCCCGGACCCGCTGTTCGGGTGGATAAACCCGAAACTGCGCCGAGTCTAGAACTGCTCCGATGAAGAGAAGCTTCTGAGAGGGGCACAGGTGTGACTTTGGCACATTGATGGAGAACCCCAGCCGGTGCAGATCTGCCGTAGTCTGGAGGTGGCTGACGACTGTCTGGGGCGAGCCCGCCTGCAACAGCCAGTCGTCGAGGTAGGGGAAGACAAACCCCTAACCTGCGCAGATGAGCTGCGACCACCGCCATCACCTTTGTTAACACCCGTGGGGCGCTGGTAAGGCCGAAGGGGAGCACGGTAAACTGAAAGTGCTCGTGGCCAACCGTGAACCGTAGGTAGCGCCGGTGGGCCGGCAGGACGGGGATGTGGAAATAAGCGTCCTGCAAGTCCAACACTACCATCCAGTTTCCTGGGTCCAGGACAGCTAAGACCTGATCCAGTGTCAGCATCTTGAGCTTCTCCTTCCGGAGGAAGCCGTTGACGTTCCCTAGATCCAAGATAGGGCGTAGGCCCCCTTTGCCCTTCTTGGGTACCAGAAAGTAGTGGGAGTAGCAACCACACCCTACTTCTGGCCCAGGAACGCGCTCGATGGCCCCCTTGGCCAAGAGGGCCGTAACTTCCTCCTGCAGAAGTCGCAAATGATCCCCCGATACACGGTGGTTCTGCGGTGGCATGGCTGGAGGAGTCGCCTCGAAGGGGAGGGAGTAGCCCCTTCGGACGATCTGCAGCACCCACCTGTCCGAAGTGACAGTGCGCCAGTGGAGGTGGTGATGGCGAACCCTGCCCCCCACTGGCGTCACATGGGCCTGAAAGCACGGACTAGGAGGGTTTTGAGGCGGATGCTGCGGGGGAAGGTGTGGACTGACCTCGCCGTTGCCCACGACCGCCCGGACGGCGGTTCCCACGGCCGCCACCGCGTTGGGTATTGCCCTGCGGAGCGTGGCTGGCGGCACGTGCGGGCGCACCCCTTCCGTGGCCACAAAAGGAATGAAACGCAGCGATTGCTGGCGCGGGGCCGAAAGGCCAAAGGACTTAGCCGTAGCCCTGGAGTCCTTGAAGCGCTCAAGCGCATGGTCTGCTTTGTCGCCAAAGAGGCGACGGCCATCGAACGGTATGTCCATGAGTGTGTTCTGGACATCTGCCGAAAAGTTGCCGGACCTCAGCCAGGCTGACCGCCACCGGCGTTGCCATCGCTCTACCTAGCGAGTCGGTGGTATCCAGCCCACACCCGATGGAATATTTGGCTGCATCCCGGCCCTCCGCAAGGGCTTCGCCGAGTTTGGCCCGTACCTCCAACGTCCACTCTGGCAGCACTTCCGCGACCGTATCCCACAGAGAGTGGGTGTAACGGCCCAAGAGGTATGCGGTGTTGGAAGACCGCAGACCCAGACTAAGGGATGAGAAGATCTTTTTTCCATACTGCTCATACCTCTTGGATTCCCTGTCCGGCGGGGCCGACGGGAACGCGGTCTGGGAATTGGAGGCCTGGATGACCAGGCTCTCGGAGGTCGGGTGGGTGGACAGGAAAAATGGGTCGCCCGGGGCCGGGCGGTGGCGTCTGGCCACGTTCCTATCTACGGGCGAACCCGTAGCGGGCTTGGACCAAGTGCCCAGAAGAACATCGGTCAAGGCCTCATTAATAGGCAGCAGAGGCTCGGCCGAGCTTGACTGCGGTTTAAGGACCTCAGTGAGGAGATTAGTCCTCACGGCCGCGACGGGGAGCTCAAGGCCCAAGGCCTTGGCAGCCCTCATCAGCACCACACTGTAGGTTGCCCCCTCCTCCGAAGCCACGGTAGGAGGGGAGACAAAACCAGTATCTGGAGAGGTGTCCAGGCCACTGGCCTCCCCAAGGTCTCCTGTCCAGTCCTCATGAGACTGACACTCTCTGGTCAGAGGGTCCTCAGACCCCTCCCAGTCCTCTCCATCACCCATCTCCTGAAACTCAGGGTTCTCAACTAATGGGGCCTGTTCATAGAAGTGAAACTCCCCAAACGACGTCTGGAGCGGCGCCGGAACAGGAACGAACGTGGGACCGGGGACGGCGCCGCCCGAGGACGGCGCCGGAGGCGACACCTGAGGGTCCGATGCCGGGGAGGTCGTAAGGTCCACCGGCGACGAACCAGATCCCGAAGGAGGTCCAGCGGCGTCCTGCGGCGCCGGGCCCGAAGGCACCGGCGGCGCCGGAACAACTGAACCCCTCGGCGCCGGGCCCAAAGGCGCCGGCGGCGTCGGGATAACGGGAACCTGCGGCGCAGGGCCCGAAGGCGTCGGCGGTGTCGGGGCCGCAGCACCCGACGGCGTCGGGGTAGACCCCGACCCGCTAGGGGTCCCAGACGGGTCTGCTGGGCCCGAAGGCGCCGCGGAGCCCGTCGGAGGAGCGAGTTTCCTCATGGCCATGAGGAAGCGCTCGACCTCCTCTGGCGCCGCGTTAAGCCCAGGGACCGTAGGGTATGGGGCTGGACGCGGCTACAGTGATAATATGAAGCTATACCTGAGAAAACCAGTGAAGTGTTTAAATGCCATCTTCCATCTTGAGAGAATTAATTATGTTTAGGGGCTTATTCAGCATTCATATTAATTGGGGAGTCAGTAGTATTCCAACTCATGAACAAAACAATTGAGTGCGCTCTGGACATCCCTTGGTCTGCAGCGAGGGTGCCTGCCAAATGCTTGGGGGTTTGTATAAACCAAGACACAGCCGTCGTACTAAAGGAAAACTATGGCAGAGATAGATGTTTTAATTGTACTGGTGCATATAAGTGTGCTGCATTCAATGCACAATTTCTGGTTATTCTTTACTAGCCTTCTCTATTGGGGCATTGTTGAACAAGTTACTTACCTTTGATAATGCCTTATCTGGTAGGGACCATATCTAGCCGCAGATTCCTTACCTTAGAATCTTCCCAAGGCATGAATGGGGAGGCGGGGAGGGTCGCATGTTAATCTAGAAATGTTTGAAGCTATTAAACCATAAATACAGGTTTATTTGCTGCATTCAATCTATACTAGATCTTCATGCCTTCCACTGATTATTTAGCAGTATTACACCCCACTCAGGGAGGTGCATTAGAAGTGGGAGTGGAAAGAGAATCTTTTAGTACAGCTTGACCTAATGCAAGCTCATTTGGTGACTATCCAGTATTGTCTTGTGAAGGTATGTTTTGAAGGCCATGTGGCTGCTCCGTATATTCCTACAGGGAAAACTTGGCCAAAAAGTCCACTTTTGCTCCTTTTTTCTAGTTGAATGCGCCTTGGGTTTGGCAACTAAAGATTTTTGCTACTGAAGAACACATTTCAGTAGTATGGATAATCCATCTAGCAATAATTTGGGTTACAGCTGTCCCTAAGATCCAAGTTGAATGCCATATAAAAAATTGGTTTGTTTTCCTCATGTCTTTGGTAAGTTGTATGGGTTTTATAACCGCTCTCCTGACATTCAAAACGTGCAAGGCTCTTTCAGTAGGGTTGGGCAGCCTTTAGAAAAACTCTGGTAAGGAGTTTGATTCATGTGAAAGGGCGATTATGATCTTTGATAAGAATCTGGGTAAGTCCTCATCACCACTTTGTCTTTCTGTATGGCGATGAATGGATCTTGTACTGTAATTACCTGTATCTCGTTTACCCTTCTTATTGACGTGATGGACACTAAGAAGACGGTTTTTAATATAAGGTGCTAAAGTGTGGTTTGAGCATGTGGTCAAAAAAGTGCATCATGAACCCAGCTAGAACCAAATTGAGATTCCACTTTGGGGTAGGTATTGTTCTAGCAGGGAAGGCTCTTTGCGCCTCCTATGAACCTTTTGATTAATTGAACTGTGAAAATCTGTTTAGCATTCTGCCCTGGCAAATAAGCTGCAAGAGCCAGCAAATGTACTCTTACCGAAGCGTACAGCAGTTTATATTTTGTCAGGTGTGTGAAGTATACGCCTAAGACGGTGTCATAATGTAAACATCTTAGAGCTTGTTAGTTTGGCACCATGTCTCCTCCACTTGAAGGTGTAACATATTCTAGTGATGGTGTCTGTGCCTCTTTAATGATACATAATGGTACTTGTAAGGAAATGCCTATTTTTGTACGGTGAGCTCAAGTGATTCGACTGATGCTGTTGGTTGTTTGACTCTGAGATACCATGAGGCCTGCTAACTAGACACCAGTGCCATGACCCTAAAAGTGTATATTGAATTAGGTATACCCAAATGGACATTGCTTAGTCATCTGTAAGTCTCTAGTAAAGGGTACGCTGGTACCCATGGAATGCAAGTTAGAAGGGTACCCAGAACTCGCAGCATTGATTGTGCCACCTTGGAAGTCTCCCAAGTAAAGCAGATCCCCATGTCGCCCACTACAGACTGGTAGAGCAGAAATACACGTCTAGCCCGATTTTGCCATTGAAAGCAATGGCAAAGATACCACTTCCCCAGGACATGTGTGTAAGTCACCCCTATGAGAGGCCTACCAAGCCCTAAAAACAAGGTGCAACATATGAAACAGGTAGGACATGTACTTTAAATGTACGACGCTAAAACAAGGGAAAGACTTGGCTGCCCAAGAGGCGAGTGGAAAATGCTACTTACCCATATGCATCTGTTCTTGGCATATAGAGCTGTTGAGTCATATGCTATGCATATATCGCCATCTATTGTTGGGTTCGGATGTTTGCATTTTGTTTTTCTTCTAAGTAGTCTTTCCAGTCACAAGATAGCTGACTTATCCTTTCAGTGATAGTGCGCCATGGGCATCGACTCCATTGTTAGATTGTTTTCCCGCAGATGGTGATAATGGAGATAGTAGGAGTAGTAAAAGGAGATGTCCATGAATGCATGTATCCAAGTACGATATTACTGCAACAGGTATAGGTCCCCAGGGAGGTGGGTGAGCGCATATGACTACAGCTCTATATGCCAAGAACAGATACATACTGGTCAAGTAGCATTTTCAGTTCGAGGCATATGAGCTGTAGATCATATGCTATGCATAGACTAAATCAAATCAAATTCCTTTATTCGGCATATAAAAATACCATAAAAGTAACAATTTATCCATGGGTTACAATACAAATCTTGTTCTTTTAAATAGGAACAATACAACAGTTTAAAATCTACATGGTACAGATTAAGTATATCTAGCTAAAAAATAAACATCACATGGAACATCTCTCATGAAGCAGCCCCATCTGCAGGACTAGTTAAATGTAAATGTAAATGTAAATGTCATGGTACTTATAGAGCGCACTGTCACCAGGCGGTCACCTTGCGGTGTCGCCTATGCGGCTTCCTGGCGCTGATACTCATACCGCTGTGGAACCCCTCCTGGCTTTCCCTGTGAAGTGTCCACTCCTGGGCACCCCCAGGGTGAAGCCAGGCATCCTTAGCGCTGTTGGGGCCGGTGTGGAGGCTAAGCAAGCTATTGCCCAGAGTTGCAGCGTGGGGCCCGTGATTAGAATAGGCACCGAGGCGAGAATTAACAGGACCGAGGAAATTGAGCCCGAGACCCTGCCGAGGCGGGAATCGAATCCTGGTCCCTGGCCAGAACTCTGCATCAGGGTCTGCCACTCTAACCATTGAGCCACACTCCTCCACCCTCCACTCCTCTTTCACGTACCCCTTGTAGTCCTTAATCTAAAAACTATCTTTAAAACAGTTGTGATACAGTAGAAAGTAAAGGTGTCTGTGCCAATTTCAGAAATAAAAATGCCACCCGTGCTTGTTTAAATCTGGCTTTTTTTTAGGATACCCCTCAGAAAGACTCTTCTTGGATGAGAATAAAATGGGCAGAATAAAACAAAGTGAATGGTGTCCTGTGGAAACCTATGGTCGCAGCCAGAGGGCCCCTTCAACTCTGGGTGCGGAATAAACCCTGCCGGTTAGCCAGGGGCACGCGCTGAGGGCATCAGTGTTCTTAAGATTGCCACATTGTAATTGCTTTATAGTCCTCCTGCATTTTTAAATAGTTTTATGTACCTGCCGTAAATGTTTAGTTACTCGTATCATTTTACTTGCAATTGCTCACCTTGCTCTCCCGCTGTAATCCTCTCTTGCCCCTCCTCCCCGTTCTGCTGCGGGTGTTCCCGTTTATGCGGAGGGAGACCCGAGCCACATTGATAGTTGGCAGGAACGCCATCTTGGGGGTCAGTGTTAGCGCTCTAGTCGCCCGCCCCACTCGAGGCATAAAAAGACATCAAGCCCGGTCGCGGCACTGTTAGCCAGGGGCACGCGCTGAGGGCATCAGTGTTCTTAAGATTGCCACATTGGTAATTGCTTTTTGCACAGTCCTCTTGCTTTTTGCACAGTCCTCCTGCATTTTTAAATAGTTGTATGTACCTACCTTAACTGTTTAGTTACTCGTATCATTTTACTTGCAATTGCTCACCTTGCTGTCCCACTGTAATCCTCTCTCGCCCCTCCTCCCCGTTCTGCCGCGGGTGTTCCCGTTTATGCGGAGGGAGACCCGGGCCACATTGATAGTTGGCAGGGACGCCATCTTGGGGGTCAGTGTTAGCGCTCTAGTCGCCCGCCCCACTCAAGGCATAAAAAGCAATACCTACCTGGACGTGCAGCGGACGCGCCGCTAGCGCGCCAAAGGAAAGCCCGTCTGCGCCCTTCCGCGGCCGGCCGGGGCAAGGGGCTACAGACCCTGGTTCCCGAGCCGTCCAGCGGGGATGCATGAAAACACACTACTGCACCACAAAATCTTCGTCCACTTAGCCTCATTGTGGCCTCCAGCTACGACACAAGGTGCCTCCTCCTGATAAATTGAATTTTAAAATGTTTTTAATAAACTGTAGGTCTTTGCCCTGCCATGCCACCAAAATCTCTATTATTCTTGAAGAAGAGGCGCCGGAGGCAATCTTTCTTACGGAAACATGGCTTTCCCCTAACTCAGACACTGACCTTGTCCAAGCTCTGCCCCCGGGCTATGCTATCATACGGAGGGACCGCTCCGTAGGGAGAGGTGGCGGAATCGCCATTATCTATAAACACAAATTGTCCTGCAGAATACTAGAAAGCCCTGCCACAGATTGGGAGAACGTCATATTCACCATCGAATTCAGCCCTGTTCTTACGTTCACAGGCATGTTAATCTATAGACCCCCCCGGGCCGTCCCCGAACCTATGCAAATCTCTTCCAGACTCGGTTGCTAACCTAGCCAGTTTATCTGCCAATTGCTCTATACTCGGGGACTTCAATCTTCATTTTGATGACCCCTCACACACTTCGGCGGCAGGACTAATCAAAGATCTTGCGGTCTTCCAACTGTCGCTTAAAGTCTCTAAACTTTGGATGTCATTTTCTCCAATTTGGATACTTTGGTAGGGGAAAACCCCATACCGGTTCCCTGGTCCGATTAATTTATTATTCCATTTACATGGTTCCCTGTAGGCAAAACGAACAAGTTACTTACCTTCGGTAACGATATATCTGTAAGAAACAGTAGTTAGTATTAGATTCCCTACCTTAGAATATCCCCAGGCGTCAGTCTGGATCCGGAAACTTTTGCGTAGCAGTACCCCTGCGCGTCGGTAGGCGTCGTCTGCAGGCGTCCCCTGCGGCTCCGCGTCGTCGGCGTCGTGCGCCGTGATGACGTCGCTGGAGTATATAGACGCCGCCTCCGCGCGCTGACGTCAGTTCTTTGCACACAGCTTTTCCGCGCCAGAACACGCAGAGCCATGTGAGAACCAACACTGGTGCCATTTGAAACTAGGGCCCTGAAAGGGATGTCCCTAACCCTAGGTATCAGTTCGCAGAACGGGGAGGATGGGCGGGGCGGTAAGGAATCTAATACTAACTACTGTTTCTTACAGATATATCGTTACCGAAGGTAAGTAACTTGTTCATCTGAAAGAAACAGGTTAGTATTAGATTCCCTACCTTAGAATAGATACCCCAGCAATACCAACCCCGGTGGTGGGTCTGCGAACCAATACAACCTACACCAGAAAGTCCTGGAGGACCGAACGGCCAAAGAAGCCATCCCTCCGGACTTGACTGTCCAGGCAGTAGTGCCTCGCAAAGGTGTGCAGCGAGGCCCACGTGGCCGCCTGGCAAATGTCCTGCAAAGGGACTCCCCGGCCCAGGGCAGTAGTAGCCGCCGTGGCCCGAGTGGAATGGGCCCTCAGCCCAACAGGAGGCTCCTTCCGAGCCAAAGAGTAGCATGCTTTGATGCACAGGACGACCCACCGAGAGATGGTCCGTTTCTGTACCGCCCTTCCCTTCTTCTCACCCACGTAGCCAACAAACAGTTGGTCATCCACCCGGAACTGGCGTGTGCGATCCATATAGAATGAAAGCGCACGTTTTGGGTCCAGACGATGGAGCCGCCCTTCATCCTTTGAAGGATGCGGAGGCGGGAAGAAGGAGGGCAAGGTGATGGACTGCCCAATGTGAAAAGCAGAGACTACCTTGGGCAGGAAAGAAGGTCTGGTCCGAAGAACCACCTTATCAGGATGAACAGACAAGAAAGGAGGTTGAACAGAAAGAGCCTGGAGCTCACTCACTCTCCTGGCAGAGGTGATGGCTACCAGGAAGGCCGTCTTTAAGGTGAGAAGACGGAGAGGACAGGAATGAAGGGGCTCAAAGGGAGCGCACATCAGGAAAGTCAAAACCAGGTTCAAGTCCCACTGAGGCATCACGAACGGAGCTGGAGGATACATGTGCGTGATGCCCTTTAAGAATCTTAACACAATAGGGGACTTGAACAAAGATGGCTGATCAGGTAGCCTCAAGAAGGCGGAAAGGGCAGAAAGATAGCCCTTGATAGTGCCCAGAGCAGAGCCCTGCTGGGCAAGGGAAAGGAGGAAGAGGAGAACCTCAGATAGAGGGGCAGAAAGGGGATCCACAGCCTTTGCTGTGCACCATGCCACAAATCTGTTCCACCGGCAGGCGTATACCGACTTTGTGGAGGGACGCCTGGCTGCCAGAATGACATCACAGACTTCAGGAGGCAAGTCAAATGGCCTCAACTGTCGCCGCTCAATCTCCACGCATGGAGGTGGAGACTGGACAGGTTCGGGTGGAGGACCGTCCCCTGCTGCTGCGACAGAAGGTCCTCCTGAAGGGGCAGGCGGATCGAGGGACCGACTGTCATGCTGAGTAGCTCGGGATACCAGTACCTTCGAGCCCAGTCCGGAGCCACAAGGATAACTTGGGCCCGGTCGCGCCTGATCTTCTTCAGCACTCTGGGCAGAAGTGGTATAGGCGGAAAGGCGTACAACAGACCGCAACTCCACTCGCGCCGAAAGGCGTCGCCGAGCGAGTGCCGTCTTGGAAACTCCAACGCGCAGAACTGATGACATTGCGCGTTCTCTTCTGTGGCGAATAGATCTAACCAAGGCTCTCCCCATTGCTGAAAGAGGCCTCTCGCCACATCCGAGTTCAGACGCCATTCGTGATCCACCGAGCACCGACGGCTGAGTTCGTCCGCCCTGGCGTTCAGAGAACCTGCCAGGTGTTGAACCGTCAGAGTCACGCCCTGACGTTCCAGCCATTGCCAGAGGCGCAGAGCCTCTTGGCAAAGGGTCCACGACCCCACACCGCCCTGTTTGTTGCAGTACCACATGGCGGTGGTGTTGTCCGTGAACACCTGCACTACACTCCCGTTGACAAAGGGGAGGAATGCCTTCAGTGCCAGGCGAATCGCCCGCAGCTCCAACATGTTGATATGGAGCCGGGACTCCGCCGGAGACCAGAGGCCTCTGATCTCCGCCTCTCCCAAGTGGCCACCCCAGCCTTGGAGGGACGCGTCCGTCACAACCACGTGCTCCGGCTGGGGAAGGGAGAGGGATCTGCCCCTGACCCAATCGCGGTCTGTAAGCCACCACTGCAACTGTCTCGCAGTGCCCTCCGAGATCAGGACATGGTCGGATAGGTTGCCCTGATGCTGGGCCCACTGAAACTTCAGGTCCCACTGCAGAGCCCGCATCCGCCATCTGGCGTGATGCACCAGAAGGATGCAGGAGGCCATCAGCCCCAGAAGCCGCAGCGTCAACCTGACCGAAACCCGGGATAACGGCTGAAAGATGGGAATCAGAGCCTGAATATCCCGGACCCGCCGTTCCGGGGGATAAACCCGAAACTGCGCCGAGTCGAGAACCGCTCCGATGAAAAGGAGCTTTTGAGAGGGACACAGGTGTGATTTCGGCACATTGATGGAAAACCCCAACTCGTGCAGGAGGTCTGCCGTCATCTGAAGGTGGTGGACGACTGTCTGGGGCGAGCCCGCCTTCAACAGCCAGTCGTCGAGGTAGGGGAAGACTGAAACCCCTAACCGGCGCAGATGAGCTGCGACCACCGCCATCACTTTCGTGAACACCCGTGGGGCGCTGGTAAGGCCGAATGGGAGCACGATAAACTGAAAATGCTCGTGGCCTACCGTGAACCGCAGGTAACGCCGGTGGGCCGGCAGGACGGGGATGTGAAAGTACGCATCCTGCAAGTCCAACGCTACCATCCAGTCTTGTGGGTCTAGAGCAGCCAAGACCTGAGCCAAAGTCAACATCTTGAACTTCTCCTTCCGGAGGAAGCCGTTGACGTTCCGTAGATCCAAGATAGGACGCAGGCCTCCCTTGTCCTTCTTGGGTACCAGAAAGTAGTGGGAGTAGCAACCACACCCTACTTCTGGCCCAGGAACGCGCTCGATGGCCCCCTTGGCCAAGAGGGCCGTAACTTCCTCCTGCAGAAGTGTCAAGTGGTCCCCCGACACACGGTGGTTCTGCGGTGGCATGGCTGGAGGAGTGGACTCGAAGGGGAGGGCATAGCCCCTTCGGACAAGCTGCAGCACCCACCTGTCCGATGTTATCGCGCGCCAGCGGGAGTGGTGATGGCGAACCCTGCCACCCACTGGCGTCACGTGAGCCCGAAAGCTCGGACTAGGAAGGCTTGGATGCCGCAGCGGAGGGAGGCGTGGACTGACCACGACGCTGGCCTCTACCGCCACCACGGCGGAAACCACGGGCGCCACCGCGCTGGGGAGCGCTCTGCGCCGCGTGGCTGGCAGCACGTGTGGGACCTCCTCTCCCTTGGCCACGAAAGGGCCGAAACGAACCCGTCTGCTGGCGCTGGGTCTGGGTCGAGAGACCCAAGGACTTGGCCGTGACCCTGGAGTCCTTGAAGCGCTCCAGCGCGTGGTCCGCTTTGTCACCAAATAGGCGACTGCCATCAAATGGCATGTCCATAAGCGTATTTTGGACGTCTGGTGAGAAGTTGGCAGATCTCAGCCAGGCATGGCGACGAATCGCCACCGTAGTGGACATGGCCCGTCCCAGTGAGTCCGTGGTGTCCAGACCACAACGGATCGAGTACCGCGCCGCATCCCGGCCTTCAACAAAGGCCCGGGTGAGCTTGTCCCGCACTTCCTGGGGGCATTGCGGCAAACACTCCTCGACCGTATCCCACAGGGAGTGGGTGTAGCGGCCCAAGAGGCACGCGGTGTTACAAGACCGCAGCCCAGCACTCAAAGAGGAAAACACTTTCTTTCCAAATTGGTCGTACCTCTTTGATTCCCGGTCGGGCGGAGCCGACGGAAATGCGGACTGCGAAGTGGAGGCCTGGATCACCAGACTCTCCGGGGAGGGATGGGTGGACAGGAAGGCAGGGTCGTCCGCGCAGGGACGGTGACGCCTGGCAACGTTCCGGTCAACCGGCGCACCAGAGGCGGGCCTGGACCAGGTGCCCAGAAGGACATCCGTCAGGGCCTCATTAAACGGCAGCAGAGGCTCCTGGGGGCATGACTGCGGTTTAAAAACTTCCGTCAGGATATTCGGTTTGACCTTCGCGACGGGGAGCTCAAGGTGTAAGGCCTTGGCAGCCCTCATCAGGACCACCGAATAGGCAGCACCCGCCTCGGACGCCACAGGGGACGGAGAGACAAACCCAGGGTTGGGCGACTCGTCCAGGCCACTGGCATCACCCAGATCACCTACCCAGTCCACATCGTACTGGCAGGCACGGGATAGAGGGTCCTCAGACCCCTCCCAACCCTCTCCATACTCCTCCTCGTCATACCCATATTCCGGGTCGACGATATAGACATCGGGGTCAACGGGCCCCATCGGCGTCGGGTCCGGCGTCGGCCGACGCCGGTCCGGCTCCGAGTCCGGAGTCGGGGAGGAAAGGGGGGTGGCGCCGCGCGGCGTCGGTGCCGGGGACCCGACGCCGGCCGGAGCCGACGGCGGAGTCGCTGCACCACGCGGGGGCGGTACCACGGGCTGGCCCACAGGAACCGACGCCGGAGAGGCCGGGAGACCAGCCGGCGACGAACCAGAGGGAACCAGCGGCGCCGGGGCCGGAGCCACCGGCGGCGCCGGGGCAGGAGCACCCGAACCGCTCGGGCCCCCAGACGGGACCGACGGGCCCGCAGGCGCCGAAGGCCCCGCCGGAGAAGACCTCGCCCTCATAGCAATGAGGAAGGCCTCGATCTCCTCACGCGACGCGCCTTCCCCAGGGACCGACAGGTGTGGGGTAGACGGCGTCGGCGACCCATGCGGGACCGCGGGGGTGGGGTCACCCGAGCCCCCGGCCGCAGCACGCGGGCGTCGGGGGGAGTCGGGGGTGCGATGGCGACGCCCCGACTTCTTGTGCTTACCTGACGAGCCGGAGGAATGGTGGCGACTCCCGGAGCGCCCATGGCGGCTCCGCGACCGCTCCCTCGACCGCTCCCTCGACCTCCGACCGGACCGGGACCGCTCTCGACGCGGGGCCGACAACCGGAGTTCGAGAAGCTTGCGGGACCGCTCCCGCCTAGCTTTTCCAGTCAAGGCCCGACAGTCGACGCAGGACTCCACGTCGTGGTCCGCGCCCAGACACCGGAGGCAGAGTCGATGGTGGTCGGTGACCGACATCATGCGGTCGCACTCGTCACAACTCTTGAAACCGGGCATCCTACCGGCACCGTAAAGATCAATCAAAAAACTTGGTCAAAAGACCGGAGTACTGCTCTTCGGATCTGCGCTAACTGGCGCGGAAAAAAGAAGAACTGACGTCAGCGCGCGGAGGCGGCGTCTATATACTCCAGCGACGTCATCACGGCGCACGACGCCGACGACGCGGAGCCGCAGGGGACGCCTGCAGACGACGCCTACCGACGCGCAGGGGTACTGCTACGCAAAAGTTTCCGGATCCAGACTGACGCCTGGGGATATTCTAAGGTAGGGAATCTAATACTAACCTGTTTCTTTCAGATTACGAAAATAGCCCCATCTCAGTAAAAGCCAGGCCCTGGTCCAAATTGTCATCCGAACAATGGGCCATTACCTTACAAACTTCTAAGCCGGCACCCTCGGCAGATATAGTGACAGCCAAACATAACTTTAATTGCTGGATCACAGGCTCCTTGGATTCCCTCATTCCTGAAAGAGACCTTAAAACCAAGGCCAAGAACCAAAAAAAAACATGGTATACGGATGCTCTCCAAGTCCTAAAACACAACTGTAAAAAAACTGAGAGGGCGTGGAGGATTTTTTTTCCTCAAAATCAAAAGAAAAATATAGGAAAAACATTAACCTCTACAAATCCAATATTAGAACCACTCAGGCCAGTTATTACGAGGGAAAAATTCTGGCAGCAGCCAACTCTACATGAGAGATCTTTAAGGTCGTGAATTCACTTTCAAAGATTCCCCCTAATCCCGCATGCCCGGATAGTGCAGGCTCTCAGTGCGACAACCTTGCCGAATTCAATTCCATCTTTTCCTCTTTTCCCCCGGTAGGAAAAAATTCCTCACCGACGTACACTGTAAACGGGCAGCCCAGCCTTAACTGCTTTCCACCTGTAGATATGCCAGCACTTGAAATATTGTTCCTCAAAGTTAAAAGCGGTTCCCCCAAAGATCCCACACCCCTACACAGGCTTACACAGGTGGCAGAAGTAATCCTTCCGGTTATTCTTGATTTAGTTAATACCTCACTTGCATCAGGAATCGTTCCACCCGCCTGGAAGGAAGCTATGGTGAAGGCTCTGTTAAAAAAAACACCCTTGACCCATCTGTTTGAGTAAACTACCGGCCCATCTCTCTCCTACCCGGGATAAGCAAAATCACGGAAAAATATGTCAACACGACTCTGTCCTCCTTCTTAGAGGCTCATAATCTCCTCCATCACACGCAGACGGGTTTCCGCCTGCATCAGGGAACAGAAACTGCCCTGATTTCCGTAGTAGAGCATGCTAGGAAAATAATTGACGTAGGTGGCACAGCAGTAGTCCTGCTTCTTGATTTAAGCGCGGCATTCGATACTGTCAATCACCGAATCCTAATCCAAAGGTTGAGCAGTATAGGTATCTCCGGCGCCGCTCTGGCTTGGCTCCAGTCGTTTTTAGAGAACAGATCATTTCAAGTGTTCCACAATGAATCATCTTCCAAAAGTACCCCTCTCCAATGCGGAGTACCCCAGGGCTCCTCCCTAAGCCCTACCCTTTTTAATGTTTACACCCACTCCCTTGCCGAAAGAGTTCTCCCCTTTGGTGTCCATATTATCACATACACTGATGACACCCAGCTTGTGATTGGATTCAACAATAACGACAGTAACCCCCCAACCTCTATTCCTGCCTACAAGAAATAGCTATTTGGATGAGGGACTCATTACTGAAATTAAATGGGGACAAAACGGAAATTATGGTTTTAGGAAATCGTTCCCCACTTGATATAAGAGATCTGGCCCGCTGTCCTGGGTCGGGCCCTCACCCCTAAGTCCCAAATAAAGAGCATGGGTGTCTGGCTGGATCAGGACCTATCTTTCACATCTCGGGTTCGGAAGACGGGCGCCACTTGCTACGGCCTCCTCCAAATCTCGCGTAAAATTCTTCCACTCCCGCGAATCAGGGCAAGGAAGATCATGGTACAAGCCCTTGTCCTGTCCAGGTTGGACTACGCAAATGCGCTCTAATTGGGCACCCCTGCGTCTACCATCTCGAAGCTCCAGACCGTCCAGAATCGGGCTGCGAGATTATTACTTGATATACCGAAGATTCAGTCTGCAAAACCGGCGCTCAAATCCCTTCATTGGCTTCCGGTCGAGCAGAGAATCAAGTTCAAATCACTTTGCATTGCTCATAAATCATTTCACAACCTAGGTCCCCCCCCATCCTTAGAAATGTTGTTCAGCACTACCAGCCCAACCGAGTCCTCCGAACTAAATCTCTGAATCTGGCTTCCATTCCCAAAGTAAAACAAGCATTTGCAATGCAATAGGTCTCGCATTAGGAAAGTTTGAGCTATTGGTCTTGTAAATGACATTTTTTTATTTATGTGTTGGTTTTGTAAATATGGAAATTAATAGCTTTGTCATTTACAATGCCAATACTTTTAATTTTTGCAAATGTGACACCTATAGCATTTGTAATGCAACATGTTTTGTATTTACGTGACTTAGATGTATTGATGTTACAAATAACAATGGCTTTTAATTTTTTTAAATAATTAATACTTAAATAAAAGTTCTTGTAATTTATAATGGCAATAGCTTAAACTTTTGTAAATAACTTTTGTAAAGATAATGTTCAGTGTATTTTATTGTGACGAAAATCCAAGAACAGAAGTGAAATATTAACATATTTTTGTGACATTTGTAATAAAGTTTGAAACATTGAGAGAACATATTTGAACCAGTTGTTGTTGAATGGTTGCACAGATTGATGGTGTGGTGGTGCGAGTGATGCGGTGGCATTCAGTGATGCTGTGGTAGCGCATAGTGATGTTGTGGTGCCCCTGAGTGATGTTGTGGTGCCCCTGAGTGATGCTGTGGTGCCCCTGAGTGATGCTCTGGTTGTGCGATAGAAAGATAGATAGAGTGAAGGCGATAGAGAGTGGGAGGGCAAAAGATAGATAGAGTGAGAGCGATATATAGATAAATAGAGTGAGGCCGATAGATAGATAGATAGATAGATAAATAGAGTGAGGCCGATAGATAGATAGATAAATAGAGTGAGGGCGGTAGAGTGAGTGAATGCGGTAGAGTGAGTGAGGGCGGTAGAGTGAGTGAGGGCGGTAGAGTGAGTGAGGGCGGTAGAGTGAGTGAGGGCGGTAGAGTGAGTGAGGGCGGTAGAGTGAGTGAGGGCGGTAGAGTGAGTGAGGGCGGTAGAGTGAGTGAGGGCGGTAGAGTGAGTGAGGGCGGTAGAGTGAGTGAGGGCGGTAGAGTGAGTGAGGGCGGTAGAGTGAGTGAGGGCGGTAGAGTGAGTGAGGGCGGTAGAGTGAGTGAGGGCGGTAGAGTGAGTGAGGGCAGTAGAGTGGTAGAGTGAGGGCGGTAGAGTGAGGGCGGTAGAGTGAGGGCGGTAGAGTGGTAGAATGGTGAGGGTGTGTGAGAGGCTGAGGGTGTGTGAGAGGCTGAGGGTGTGTGAGAGGCTGAGGGTGTGTGAGAGGCTGAGGGTGTGTGAGAGGCTGAGGGTGTGCGAGAGGCTGAGGGTGTGCGAGAGGCTGAGGGTGTGCGAGAGGCTGAGGGTGTGCGAGAGGCTGAGGGTGTGCGAGAGGGTGAGAGTGTGTGAGAGGGTGAGGGTGTGTGAGAGGGTGAGGGTGTGTGAGAGGGTGAGCGTGGGTGAGGGAGGATGAGGGTGTGTGAGGGTGTGTGAGGGTGAGGGTGTGTGAGGGTGAGGGTGTGTGTGAGGGTGTGGGTGTGGGTGAGGTTGTGTGTGAGGGTGAGGTGGTGTGTGAGGGTGAGGGTGTGTGTGAGGGTGTTTGGGGTGCGGGTGTGTGAGTGAGGGTGTGTGAGTGCGGGTGTGTGAGTGAGGGTGTGTGAGTGAGGGTGTGAGTGAGGGTGTGTGAGTGAGGGTGTGTGAGTGAGGGTGTGTAACAGTGAGTGGTGTGAGTGGGTGAGGGGGTGTGAGGGTGAGGGTGTGTGAGGGAGAGGGAGTGTGAGGGTGAGTGGGTGTGAGGTTTAGAGTGTGTGAGGTTTAGAGTGTGTGAGGTTGAGAGTGTGTGAGGTTGAGAGTGTGTGAGGTTGAGAGTGTGTGAGGTTGAGAGTGTGTGAGGTTGAGAGTGTGTGAGGTTGAGAGTGTGTGAGGTTGAGAGTGTGTGAGGTTGAGAGTGTGTGAGGTTGAGGGGGTGTGTGGGGGTGTGAGGGTATAGGGGTGTGAGGGTGAGGGTGAGGGTGTGGGTGAGGGGGTGTGAGGGTGAGGGGGTGAGGGTGTGTGAGGTTGAGATGGTGTGTGAGGGTGAAAGGGTGAGGGTGAAAGGGTGAGGGGGATTGTGTGGGTGAGGGGGGTGAGGGGGGTGAGGGAGGGTCAGGGGGTGAGGGGATGAGGGGATGTGAGGGGGTGAGAGGGTGTGTGAGGGTGAAGGCAGGCTCTGGCATTTGAAAGACAATGAGCACCCTGCACCGCGGCCTGATGGACAGTGTTTATGCACCAGCGCCAGTGTGTCATACTAGCACCCCCTGCCCCCCATCCAAACCAAAAAGGGAAAAGTGTATAGCCCACAATTCTTAGCATATTTATTAATATTTGTTAACGATGAGAAAAGCCCTGGTTAGAGAACGAGGTTTTATCCATCACAATCCCCGCAAGATAACCCAAACAAAATGTGACATTTCTTTAATGTCTGCAGCCTGACAAGAACCAAAATGATGCGGACATTACACCCAACACCGTGAAAAACAGATTAACGTGTACTCTAATGCGCCAACCCCTAAACCACTGAGAGTGAAACTATGTCCCTACTTGGCACCAGCCGACAGACTATCGGTTTATTGCTGCATCTTATACTCCCTACTTCGAACAGCTGTAATTCTGTGCTCTATGTATCATATGCCATTTTCAATGTTGGACCTTGTATAATGATCTTAGTTTGTTGTAAAGCAAACCGATATAAGGATGTAAGCGTACATTTGCAAATATATGCCTTATGTAACGATCTGCTACTTTGTAATTTTGGACCTTATTTAACGAACGTTATCTACTGTAAAGTTCTCTTGCACCTTTGGGTAATGACGCGCTATATAAAAAAAAAGCATAAATAAATAAATAAATAAAATAGCGGTCAGGGCAGGTGGTGGCAAGGCACAAAAAAGGTGGGTCCTCTTATTGTGAGGGCGTTGGCGAAACAAAGAGCACTCTTTTCTGCTGCCTAGAGCACTTATTGCCCCCCTGCTGCGGATAAAAGTAATTGCGTCGACGCTTTCAAAGTGGGCAGAGTTGTCAACTTTTTGAATGCGATACCTTACAAGGCACCAAACACTTTAAAACGAATAGAGTTGAAATTAAGCATTCCTTTTAGCAAAAAACCCCAATTACCCCATACTTTAATGCCACTCTACAGTGTGTTTACTTCACTAGAAGTGTCACCGTGTGCATTGCTGTAAATTTCATAGACAGACCTTGGAACACGCTGGCCTTGATGTTCAACTTAAATAAGACTGGCACTGTGAATAAAAGTGCACCACTCCCACATGGGGGGCGGGGAGTAGCGCGCCCGCGAGAGAGAGAGAGGGGGGGGGCGCGAGTGAAAGCTGGGTGAGGGAGGGTGTTTTAAAAAAAAATGTATTCAGTGTCCTCATTGTTGGTAAACTCACGCACACAAAAAAAATCCACACAAACATCGCTGTAAGGGCCACGCCACTGCGATGACCAGTCCCCGCAGTGTGTATAGTTATGTGCGTACAAAATGAAAGGGGGGGGGGCGTATAAATGGTGAAGATGTCAACTATAGCACGCGGAGGGCTCAGGTTCCCATTCCCTGACCCCACGCCATGCTCGGTTTTCCGATGCCGGTCAAAATAGCCTGCCTCATCTGGAAACTATGAGAATGAAAAAACATGCCCAACCGATAAATGTGGGTGCAGGCATTGTAGGTTGTAGGGCACAATATCTGGGACTGAAAGAGAACAGAGTGTGGAGAAAGCACCAAGAAGTCACTCAGCTGTCCACAGGCAGGATATTTCAAGGAGCACGAGCAGGGTCACTGGTATCATGAGATGCCGAGCCATGGTGTTTGACACAGAGTTATGGATTTGCTTCAGAATGTATCATTTGCAGCACAATTTGCACATTTTAACCCCAAAAAATCATTTCTAGCTCAAACAGACCTAGTAACTAACAAGAAAGGGTGCGCAACAGGTTTTCCGTGCCGGAGAGAAAATGGCACCATCGTGAAGAACAGTACCTCAGAGGACACCCTTTTTATCGCCCGAAAAGACGTATATAATGGCGAACGTCTGTAGCCGGAAGGAATAAAGCGGCAGAAGCGAAAACAAACACCTCACATTAGCGAGAGATGTCCCTGTGCAGTACAAGCATTTAAACAAGCTGTCGGGAAATATTGTTAAATCTGCAGCGGCGGTTTACGCTGCTGATCAGCTGCTGTAGGGGAGGAGGGAAGGGGGGCAAGTTGGAGGCCGGCACAGCGGCTCATTACTGTAGCTGTTAGAGGCCCATCAAATGGGCAGGCTGTTTGCCGTGAAATTGAAACAAGGGAAACACCACAGCTAAAACCCAATCATTTTAAGATTTACCGTGAACATTACACAGTTATCCAGCATTGTACATGTATTCTGACGTGCCGTTGAGAAAAGCCTGGATGGGCATTTCTAAAGCTTTTAAAGTTGCTAATCACGCTGCCTCCATTGTGAACTTCTAAAATAACAACAAGTGTAATGAAGAAAAAAAAAGCGGCCGGGTAATGCACTCAGGGCAAGAGTAGGAACGAAGTTGCAGAAAGAGGTTTTTTAAAAGCTTTTAAAGTTGCTAATCACGCTGCCTCCATTGTGAACTTCTAAAATAACTAGAAGTATAATGAAGAAAAAAAAAAGGCGGCCGGGAAATGCACTCAGGGCAAGAGTGGGAACGCAGTTGCAGAAAGAGGTTTTCTTGTTTCCTTTGAAGTGAAGCTCTAATTAGGGGGGAGGAGAAGTGAGGTAGAGCGCACGCTGGGGAAGCTCCAAATGCCTGTGGGAGGGAGGCTGATGGCTTTGATGTGGACGCGCGTTCCGCACCAGTGCACCACATGCACTCGACGTAATCCGCCTGGTGGTTTCAGAGCTTGGTTTGCCCTCAATACTCTCGTCTATTTATCACTTGCGTGATAGAATAGTCGAGACCTAAAAAACCAGAAGTGGTGGCCGTCAATTTTCTTTGCTAGCTGCTAAACACTGGAACTCCCTCCCGCCCTATCTTCGCGCCAAACCCAACCATCTCTCCTTCCGTAGATTCCTTAAAACACTGCTGTTCCCTTAATGTGCTCTGACCATCTGCCTTTGCTAACTTCAAGCGCAGGGAGGCCCCCGGGTAGCCATGCACTATATAAATACCACTCAATTTCAATTTCAAAATGTGATGCAGAAGGTTTAGCTCGAACCGAGTCATTAAAAATCTATCATGGGCACTACTTATAGACAGATATGGTTCAATGCCCTCGGTGGATCTGGCAACTAAATTTTCTCTCACCGACGGTTTAAGTAACTCTCTGTCTTCCCGATGCGACGTTACATACTTAAAGAACCGGTCCTTAACCAGTGCCCTATCCTGTCTACTTATTTCCGAGGGGTTAGCAAATAGATCTGCACAGCCAACTTTCACGAGGGACTCCTTCACATATTTTAGCCAGGGAATTTTGAGGCCATGGTTCAGGGAGAGGCAATCTTCTAAAAACCTGCCTACTTAGTACAGCCTCCTCATTTGACCAGATCTTTACCCAACAAACTAGGGGGTTGACAGCCCACCTATCCATGATATAACGGACACCCAGTTCTTCATGAACAATGTGGGCTGGAGTGCTCTGAGGAACTTTTAACAGGCGCCTCAGATACTTGTTCTCCTCTATTTGTAATTGGTTCGCCTCAATAAATCCCCACACCTCACTGCCATACAGCACTTTAGCACAGCTCTTGGAGCTGTACAGTTTCAAAATCTGCTCTGGAGACCTCAGTCTTAACCTTTGGGCAAAATTCATTATTGATCCATTGCATTTGGCCATGGTGCAGCACTTCTCTAGTAAATGTTTAAAATGTAGACGCCCGTCAAATAAAGTCCCCAGGTACGAGAAGGACTGCACCTTGCCTAGAGAATGAGATCCAATTGTATATTTGGATGATTTACCTGCCTTTTTGCCCACTTCCATGGCATACGATTTTGCCAAATTGGTAGACAGGTCCAGATGCTCCATAAAGGAAACAACCCCATCTATTAGGATCTGCAGACCTTTGGGAGTGCGTGCAAGAAGTACCGTATCGTCTGCATAAAGCAGAACTGGAATTCCACGGGTACCTATCCTCTGAGTATCGGCGCGGAGAATACTTAGTGCGCGATCAAGACCGTTTATATATATATTTAGCGTAAACAGAAAGGGAGCTACTATGCAACCCTGTAACACCATTGGAGCACGTAAAGGGTTCTGTTTTATTTCCAGCCTGGCAATATCTAACCGTAGCAGTGGTGTTCAAGTGCAGAGTTTTTAAGATATTAATGAGCCCAGGGTCCACACCAAGCCCACCCATTAATGCCCACAGTTTCCCTCTATTGACTCTGTCGAAGGCGGCGGTGAAGTCCATAAACGCTAAGTACATCGTCCCTGGACTTACCACTGTGTATTTGGCTGAAATCAGATACAGATTGAGACACTGGTCAGTAGTAGATTATCATGGCCTGAAGCCAAATTGAACATCAGTTATGACCTTGTGCTCATCAGCCCAGTCCATTAGCCTACTTAAAACCACCCGCCCTAGTACCTTTGCTGATACATCGATGAAGGAAATCGGTTGGTAGCATTGTGGGTCGTCCTTGTTGCCCTTTTTAAAGATAGGGACGATTGTGGCTGTAGGCCAGGATGCTGGCATTACTGTGTCCCCTGCTGCGTTAATCACCCTAGTCAGGATTGGGGCCCAGAGATCCACATTATTTATAAAAAGATCAGGTGGGAGCCCGTCAGGGCCAGGAGCCTCATTCCTAGTTAGACCCTCAATTCCCTTTTTAACCTCACTCAGTGAGAATCTCACCGGGGGTGTACCCAGTTACCCATTACATTCCTGGGGTACATCAGTACTTGGATTGTAATTGTACAGCCCGTGAAAGTGCTCATATTATTGCTCCGGCAGGATGTTATTGCTCAGCCCTGCTATGTTCGATTCTTGAAAACAGGGATTATTTATAACTCCAGAAAGCGGTGGAATCTTTTAGTGTTATTGCCTCTGCCAGTTCATCCCAAGCTTGTTTTTGCAATTGCCATTTACGTCCCTTGACAGCTAACTTATAACTTTTACGGCAAACGGCCACCCAAACCCTATCTTTCGGGGTGGTCTTTAGGGCGTCTTTCAGCTCTCTGAGAGCACGTGAACAATGCCGGTCAAACCATCCCGGGCTATCTCTTTTGACACTGGGCATAGGGGCTCTCAGCAAGGAGTCAACTATTTGGGCCACCTGTTTAAAAGCCTCCACTAGATTTGTCCCTTTCACATCAAGATCTAAACATATTAAGAGAACAGGTTCACCTTCTTTTAGCAAGGATGTATAAAAGGCTTCTCCGTTAACCTGTGTCCACCGCAGCCTGCTACCCTGATCCGTAGACCTGACCAACCCCCCCTCCCATGCCAGGTGACTCCTGATAGTGGCAAACATCTGCCAAGGACAAGGCGAGGGGGTTATGATCGCTAAACACACTGTGACTGATGCTAAACCTGGACACACAGTTTCTAAGTGAAATGGAAACAAAAATTTAATCAATAGAAGAAGAACACCATCTGCCTTTAAATGTAGGGTGAACCACCGATGTATCCTGTTCGACATCAATCATATTCATAGTGTGCGTTAGCGCATACATGTATGTGTAATAAGCTACCTAAATCCTTGGCCCTCCTTAGTGTGTTCCAAGTGAGGGCCATCCTCAAGCATGCAGGTTGACCAATCACCACCGGAAGCTGTTAAATTTGGGCACAAGTGGCAATTGAAATCACCTAACACTAAATGAAGTCCCTTCTGTCCTAGCTCCTGCGCCTGCGTTAGTCTAGCATCCAGCTCATGCACATTTGCAAGACCCTGTCCATGTGACGTTGAGTTGTAAAAATTTATAAAAAATAGCATGTAACCTTTAGTAAAAAAAAGAGCCCCTGCACAACTTCAGAGTCCCAGGCCAAATCTATCCATCTACCCTGTATTGTGAGGTCAACATAACCAACCCCATTGGCTACCATCCGTATCCTGCCCTGAGAGCACTTTCCAAGCATAAAGGGGCACCCCTGGCATCCAGACCTCAGATCTCCACCGAATTGGGAGAAGGACAGACCTGAGGAACTAGCAAAGAGAGGCTGCACTAACGAGGACTGAATCTGCTGGATAGCAAAAAGAGAATATTCCTGCAGTGTCCTGCTCAGTGAGAAGCTGTGTCCAGGGCCCAGTCAAGCTGAGAGAACTCAAACAGCCAGCTGAGGGGCCTCCTGTTCCCAGCACAGAGACAACAGCAGAAGAAGCATGCTCGGGTAAGTTGGTAGCCCAAAGTCTTGAAGCCGTAACCACCGCTGCCAAGCAGCACTGAGGACCAAGACCAGAAGCACAGAGTTGCACCAAAGTTTGATGAATCTGGGAGTGCTGTCGGAAAGTTACTGTGATCCTCAGAAGGTGAGTTAGACACAAGAATGATTTGCCTTAAATGAGAAAGTTGCTGGCCTGGCTCGACAGGTGCAATCAAGCTAGCCGTTGGGTGACCGCCTTCAACAATGAGGCGGGGGAAAATATTAATAGACCCTCAGAATATCGCTGAAACCTTTGATGGTACTACCAACACCTGTACTCTTCCAGGAGCGTGGCTGTGGCTGAGGAGATTGGGGACTTATTGGCCGATTTCCCCCTCCCCGGACTTCTTTTTGAGGACCTGAAATTGCTAGAGAGTGACCTCACAGAGGATGAGAGGGTAAATGCAATTCGTAGCATTAAATCAGGAAAGGCACTAGGACGTAACGACTGCCAAATAGAATTCTTTAAACAGAACGCCTCCCGCATAGCACCCTATCGCCTTAAAATGTTTATAGAGAACAGACCGAAAGGTATGCTGCCCTCAGATCAGGGACTCGCATCCAAAGTGGTGATCCATAAGGAGGGGAAACTGCCGGAGCAATGCCACTCCTACCGCCCATTTCTCTTCTCAATGCAAAGGTCAAGATCCTGGCTAAGCTGCTGGCCTCTCGATTCGTCCAAATAATATCTACATTTGTCCACCCAGACCAGTCCGGCTTCATGCCTGGGCGAAATAATGCACTTAACCTGCGCCGACTGCAAGGGGTGCTAGGCAGAGTAGACATCATACGAAAGGATGCAGTGATACTGTCCCTAGACGCCCGTAAGACCTTTGAAACAGTAGAGTGGCCATATCTATTCGCAGTCCTAGAAAGACTAGGGTTTGGGCCTGGATTCTTGGCGTGGCTACGATTGCTATATGCAGACCAACTGGCGCAGATAGTGGTGAATTGGCGTGCCTCACACTCGTTCCTTCGCAAGCGAGGTACGAGACAGGGATCCCCCATCGCCTCTAAAGTTTGCGTTAGTCCTTGAACCACTGGCGGCATGGGTCAGAGGAGACCCGTTGATCCTGTGCCTCCGATGGACTGCTGACTGGGAGGACAGAATATACCTGTATGCTGACATTTATTATATGCCGCAGCACAGCGCTCATTCAGCCACAGAATTATCATAATTTTCATGAATTTCGGCAAATACTCCAGGTATAAGATCAACTGGTTCAAATTCACTGTCTATTTACTGCAAGGTCCGACCCTAGTTCTGCCAACAGTGTGACGTGGCGGTTGTAACAGAAGGTTTTCGATACCTCAGTATAATCGTAACCACAGACCCTAATCTCTTTCACACCCATAATTTGCTAGTCCCCTTGTAATGACTCCAAAGAGACGTGAAACACTGGAGATCATTACCACTCTCCTTACTAGGTCGAGGTGCTCTCTTTAAAATGATGGCACTCCTGAGATTCTTTTATGTGCTACAGAATATGCCATACAGGGTACACAAAGCTGCTGGACAAGTTGGGGGTCGCATCTGTCAGACAGGAGAAGGTAGGCAGGCAAGGTTTGGCGTCAAAGTCCACCATCAGTCTGCAGTTCTTGCATCTTTGGCTCTTCGCTGTCCTTTCTTCAGTCAGATGAATTTAAGATCCTGGTATCAGGGGGGCACCTAAAACTTAATTTAGGGGCATCAATGGGAGTGTAGGGTAGCCGCCAATGGGCTACCTTGACCCTGTCACCAGGTAGGTCGCCCCCCTAGCCACCGCGTGGTCCTCCCCGTGCTGTGTGCTGCGACCGCTGTTTGGTTCTGCATTGTTTCGTTTCCTTGTGCCTGTAATTCCGCTGTTTTTTCCCCTCATTCCCCTTGCCTTCTGTATTCTGTTATTTTAGTTCTGTATTGTTTCGTTTCCTTGTGCCTGTAATGCCGCTATTTTTTCCCCTCGTTCCCCATGCCTTCTGTATTCTGTTATTTTAGTTCTGTATTGTTTCGTGTCCTTGTGCCTGTAATTCCGCTGGTTTTCCCCTCGTTCCCCTTGCCTTCTGTATTCTGTTATTTTGGTTCACCTCGTTCCCCCTGTGCCTGCTGTGCCCTCCCCGCTTCCCGCCTCGCCCTCTGCTTCCCGCCGCTGCTCCCTGCGGCCCCCCCCCCCGCCGTTCCCATTCGCCACCCCACTCCCGCCTCCCAGCTGCTCCTCCCTCCCTCAGCCCCTCATATGGAGGCCGCACGGTGGTAAAGGCTGCGACCCTTGACCCTGTCACCAGGTAGGTCGCCCCCCTAGCCACCGCGTGGTCCTCCCCGTGCTGTGTGCTGCGACCGCTGTTTGGTTCTGCATTGTTTCATTTCCTTGTGCCTGTAATTCCGCAGTTTTTTCCCCTCGCCTTCTGTATTCTGTTATTTTAGTTCTGTATTGTTCGTTTCCTTGTGCCTGTAATTCCGCCGTTTTTTCCCCTCGTTCCCCTTGCCTTCTGTATTCTGTTAATTTGGTTCCCCTCGTTCCCCCTGTGCCTACTGAGCCCTCCCGCTTCCCGCCTCCCGCCGCTGCTCCCTGCGGCCCCGCCCCCCCGCCGTTCCCATTCGCCACCCCGCTCCCGCCTCCCAGCTGCTCCTCCCTCCCTCCCTCAGCCCCTCATATGGAGGCCACACGGCGAACGCGCAGCAGACGATCGGATTGTGCGCTGAAGGCGCGCCAAAGGCAAACCCGTCTGCGCCTGTCCGCGCAGGGCCCGCGCCCAGCGCAACGACCCAGACGATGCCAGCCAACACGACGGACTTACGACGCCGCCACCCTCCACGCACTCAAACCCGACCGGAACCCTGCCTGCACCCACGGACCCTTCACCTGCCAAGTCTGCAAGTTCATCTGCCTCCGGACCTGCACCGCACTCAAAAGGCCAGACACCAGCAACAACCACCTCCAGTGCATCCTGCTCAACACCCGCTCCGTCCACAGACACGCCGTCGAACTCTGGAACCTCCTCGACACAACATCACCAGACGTCGCCTTCCTTACAGAAACCTGGATGAATGCCTCCGCAGCGCCTGATATCGCCATAGCCATCCCGGACGGATACAAGATCACCCGGAGGGACCGCGTCAACCAGACCGGAAGAGGCATCGCCATCGTCCACAGGAACACCATCCGCATCACAACCAACTCCGACGACACCTTTCCCGCCGCCGAGCACCTCCACTTCCAGATACACACTGACCCCAAGACCACCCTCAGAGGCACCCTCATCTACAGACCCCCAGGACTACACACACAATTCAGCAAAGACATCGCAGACTTCATCAGCCCGCACGTCCTCCCCTCCGCTGACTACATCCTCCTAGGGGACCTCAACTTCCACCTGGAGAACAACAAGGACTGCAACACCACCGCCCTGCTGGATAACCTCGCCAACCTCGGACTCAAGCAACTGGTGGACACCCCCACCCACTACGCCGCCACACGCTTGACCCCGTCTTCTCCTCCAGCAAGCACATCTCCTTCAGCCACTCCACCGGACTTCATTGGACGGATCACAGCTGCGTCCACTTCAGCTTCAGAAGAACCACGACCCACCACCACCACCCGCAACAGGTTCCTTGCAGAAGCTGGAGCAAGATCACCGCCGACCAGCTCACCACCTCCCTCAGCGAGAACCCTCCCGCCAGCGCAACGGACCCCAACGAAGCAGCCTGCACCTTCACACAGTGGCTCACCAACTGCGCAGACGACCTCGCACCACAGAAGAACCCTCCCAGCAGACCCGGCAGCAAGAAAGCCTCCTGGTTCACCGACGAACTCAAAATATCCAAGAAAAACTGCCGCACCCATGAAAAAGCCTGGCGTCACGACCAGACCACAGAAAACATGACTGCCCTCAAGACCGCCACCCGCAAACACCACCAGCTGATCCGCACCACCAAAAGGACAACATTCACAGAACGACTGGACAACAACACCCACAACAGCAAGGAACTCATCAGCATCGTCAAAGAGTTCTCCAACCCCAACGCCGGAAACAACGACATCACACCCTCGCAAGACCTCTGCGACTCACTCGCCACCTTCTTCCACCGCAAGATCGCCGACATACACAACAGCTTCGGCGCACAGACGACGCACCCAACCACCGAACCAACGCCCCCCAGCACCACCCTCTGCAACTGGAGCCCGTCAGCACCGAAGACACCACCCGCACGATGAACACCATCCACTCCGGATCATCAACCGACCCCTGCCCCCACCACGTCTTCAACAAGGCAGACTCCATCATCGCACCCCTACTCCGGGACATCATCAATCTCTCCTTCAACACCGCCACCTTCCCGGAGAGCTGGAAGCACGCAGAGCTCACCGCCCTCCTGAAGAAACCAACAGCGGACCCCACCGACCTCTAGAACTTCCACCCCATCTCGCTCCTCCCTTTTCCTGCCAAAGTCATCGAGAAGACCGTCAACAAACAGCTCGCCGCCTTCCTCGAGACAAACGGATCCCTCGACCCCTCGCAGTCCGGCTTCCGAGCCAACCACAGCACCGAGACCGCCCTCATTGCAGCCACCGACGACATCAGGTCCCTGCTCGACAACGGGAAAACAGCGGTCCTCATCCTCCTGGACCTCTCTGCAGCATTCGACACGGTCTGCCACCACACCCTAGTACAGCGCCTCAGCAACATCGGAATCCAAGAGAAGGCACTGGAGTGGATCATCTCGTTCCTCGCCGGAAGAACCCAGAGAGTCCGCCTCCCCCGTTCAGATCCAAGGCCACCAAAGTCATCTGCGGCGTACCACAAGGATCCTCACTCAGCCCCACCCTCTTCAACGTCTACACGAGACTTCTCGCAGCCATCGCACGCCAACACAACCTTAACATCATCTCCTACGACGACGACACCCAGCTGATACTCTCCCTCACCAACGACCCCGCAACCGCCAGAGCCAGCCTACACGAAGGGATGAAAGAAGTCGCTGAGTGGATGAAGAACAGCCGCCTGAAACCGAACTCAGACAAGACGGAAGTCCTCATCCTGAGATCATCACCCTCCGCCTGGGACTACTCCTGGTGGCCCCCTGCCCTGGGCACCACCCCCAAGCCAACGGACCACGCACGAAACCTGGGCTTCATCCTGGACTCCTCCCTCTCGATGACCAGACAAGTCTACGCCGTATCGTCATCGTGCTTCAACACCCTGCGCATGCTCCGTAAGACCTTCCGATGGATCCCCACCGAAACCAGGAAGACAGTCACCCAGGCACTCGTCACCAGCCGACTGGACTACGGGAACAATCTCTACGCGGGAACCACCGCCAAACTACAGAAAAGACTCCAGCGGATACAGAACGCCTCCGCACGACTCATCCTGGACATCCCTCGCCGCAGCCACATCTCTACCCACCTGAGAGACCTGCACTGGCTCCCCGTCAACAAGAGGATCACGTTCAGACTCCTCACCCACGCACACAAGGCTCTCCACGACATGGGCCCGAAGTACCTCAACAGCCGCCTCACTTTCTACACACCCACCCGCCAGCTACGATCGGCCAGCCTCGCCCTCGCCGCCGTGCCACGCATTCGCAGAGTCACCGCTGGGGGAAGATCCTTCTCCTACCTGGCGGCCAAGACATGGAACTCCCTCCCCACCCACCACCGACTGACCCAGGACCACCTCCCCTTCAGGAAACAACTCAAGACCTGGCTTTTCGAGCAGTAATGAACCCCTCCCCCCAGCGCCTTGAGACCCTACTGGGTGAGTAGCGCGCTATACAAATTATGTTGAATTGAATTGAATTGAACCTACTCCTGAGGTGACTATACCCCCCCCTATATGACCAATTCCTGTGGGATGCAGGCATAAGGAATATGCTACTTACCAGTATGCATCTATTCTTGGCATGTAGGGCTGCTGATATTCACATCTTGTCCATAGATCGCCGCCTAGTGTTGGGTCCGGATGATTGCACATTGTTGTCCTGGAAGAGTCTTCGAAGTATCACGAGATAGGTGGCTCCTCCCCTGGACTACAGTGCGCATGGGCATCCTCTCCATCCTCAGATTGTTTTTCGCCATTGTGGCAGGGATGGATTATGATACAGTAAGTGATACCCATGCCAGAGATTAATTTTGATTGATACAGCTGCGACAGGCACCGGGGAGGAGGGAGGGCGATGTGAATATCAGCAGCCCTACATGCCAAGAACAGATGCATACTGGTAAGTAGCATATTCAGTTTGAGGCATGTGGGCTGCTGAATTCACATCTTGTGCATAGAATGTAGAGCATTCTCCTCCTAGCGGCGGTTGCCCGTGCCAGCTGCAGCAGTTTGAAAAAGAGTTTTGAGTACAGCCTGCCCTACAGCTGCTTGCTGTTTGGAGTGTACATCTACGCAGTAGTGTTTGGTAAATGTATGTATGGTAGTCCATGTGGCTGCCTTACATATGTCTTCTAGAGGAATGTTTCCTAGGAAAGCCATGGATGCCCCTAACTTGCGTGTTGAATGCGCTTTTGGGGGAACTGTTAATGTGCGTTTAGCTTTTTGATAACAGATTTGTATGCACTTAACAATCCATCGGGCTATACCTGATTTGGAAATGGGGTTGCCTTTGTGCTGTGGTGAAAAGGCAACAAACAGTTGCTTCGTCTTTCTGGAAGAGTGAAAGGTGCTGCCTGTTCTGAAGATATGCTGCTATTGCAGCTAAATGTATGCATATAGAACTGTAAGCTAGATTGCATCTGTGTAGATGTAATAGGTAACATATGATGTTTTGAGTAGATGCATCTAGCGGATTTATGTCATGGTCACAATAGATGACAAAACGTTTCCACTTTGCCGCATAGCATGCTCTGGTTGTAGGTCTTCTTGCCTCCTTGAAAATATTCATACAGTCAGGAGGCTAGTTTAGGTAACCAAACTCTATGACCTCAGGAGCCAGATCGCAAGGTTCAACTGTTGCGGATCTGGGTGCTGAATGTCGCCATGGCTCTGCGTTAAAAGACTGGGTGTTAAGCACAGCCTTTGATGAGGAACCACGGAAAGTTCTAGGAACGTGGTGTACCATGGTTGCCGTGCCCATGTTGGAGCAACCAGGATCAGTGTCAGTGAATGTTGTCGCAGTTTGCGTGCCACTAGTGGTATGAGCGGGGCTGGGGGGAAAAGCGTACGCAAACTTGCCTGACCAGTTCATCCATATCGCATTGCCCTGAGACTGCGGATGTGGAAACCTGGCGGCGAAGCTTTGGCATTTTGCGTTTTCCCTTGTGGCGAACAGGTCTATTTCTGGGTGACCCCACTGCTGGAAGTACGGTTGCAGCACAGAGGGATGTATCTCCCACTCGTGCATCTGGTGGCTGTGTCTGCTGAGCAGGTCCGCCATCTGGTTGTCCCTGCCTGGGAGGTGTTCCACCATGAGGAAGATGTTCTCTCAATGGCCCACTTCCGCATGCTTTGCACTAGATGTGACAACTACGGAGAGTGTCCCCCCCCCCCGCTTCTGTATGTAGTACATGGCAGTCATGTTGTCCGTCCAGATTAACGAGACTTTGTTGCACAAGTGTACCTTGAAAGCCTTCATTGCCATAAAGATTGCCATCAGTTCCAGCAGGTTGATGTGCATCCTCTTTTGTTGTGTCGTCCATAGTCCCTGCACTGTGTAATGGAGGACATGCGTTCCCCATCCCAGGAGAGTTGCGTCCGTCGTCAGCACTATTTGTGGTACAGGCTCTTGGAACGGTCGTCCCCTGCAAAGGTTTTGTGGGTTCCACCAATGCAGAGAGTTGTATGCGCGACCGGTCACCAACACTAGGTCTGTCAATTGTCCCTGAGCCTGGTTCCACTGCCGTGCTAAGAACTCCTGAAGGGGACGCATGTGTAGTCTTGCGTGAGGGACTATGAAGATGCAGGAGGCCATCATGCCTATCAACTGCATAAACACCCGTGCTGAGAGCGAGTGTTGGGGTCTAAATTTCTGAATGAGTAGTAGAATGCTGTTTATTCTTGCTGAGTTTGGCTGCGCCGTTGCGGCCAGAGTGTCTATTGTTGCTCCCAGGTACTGTTGTACATGGGCGGGCTGAAGATGAGACTTTGGGTAGTTTAATGAGAATCCGAGGTTGTGTAGGAGGTGAATAGTGCGGGACACGCGGCTGGCACATTGCTGGGCTGACTTTGCTTGGATGAGCCAGTCGTCTAGATAGGGGTAGACGTGAATATGGTTTCTCCGTAGGTGCGCAGCCACTGTTGCTAGGCACTTGGTAAACACCCTGGGGGCTGTTGTCACCCCGAAAGGTAATACCTTTAACTGGTAGTGCCGATTTTGGATGGTAAACCTGAGATACTTCCTGTGCGCTGGATGTATTGGTATGTGATAATACGCATCCTTTAAGTCTAGTGTTGCGAGGAAGTCTCCCTGACTGAGTAATGGTAGAACTTGCTGTAAAGTGAGCATGTGAAAGTGTTCTGACAAGATGTATTGGTTTAGGGGCCTGAGGTCTAGTATTGGCCTGAGAGACCCGTCCTTCTTGGGGATTAAGAAGTATAGAGAATACACCCTGCTCTTGTATAGGGACGAGTTCTAAGGCCCCTTTTTGCAGCATGCTGATAACTTCTTGCTGCAATAAGTCTATGTGCTGTGCGGACATAGGACGGTGTTTCGGGGGTATGTTGGGTGGAGTGGATGTTATCTCTAGACAATACCCGTACTGAATAAGTTGTCTCACACACCTGTCTGTGGTAATGCTTTCCCAGACAGGCAGGAACTGTTGTAATCTGCCTCCGACTGGTGTTATATGGCCCGGGGGCAGCGACAAGGCGTCACTGTTTAGTATTAGCGGAGGATCTGGTGTTGTTATTCCCTCGTCCTCTGCCTTTACTGCTGTTGCCACGGTATCCACCTTTGTTTGTCTTATTATAGGTGGTTTGCGTCTTCCCTTTATTGTATTGAGTTTGCTGGGATGCCTGGCCTCTTGTAGCTCCTCTGTTAGTGGAGTGTCGAAAGGAACCCCCTCTGAATTGTTGTGATTGCAAGGCCCCCATAGATTTTGCTGTGTCTGTGTCTTTTTTAATCTTGTCTAAGATTATGTCCACATCAGGACCAAACAAAAAATCAGGGTTTACTGGCTGATTTAGTAATGTGGTTTGAATCTCTGGTTTGAACCCAGAGATGGTGTCCGCTACGTCCAACGCACATTTAATGGAAGCGTTGGATATTAGCTTCCCTTCCTGTATTAGTGTTTCTGCTCCTGCCTTGTAGGCATCAGGCAAATGTTGTAGCAGTTGCTCTAATGTGTCATAATGTGCCCTATCGTATCTGGCTAACAGGGCCTGTGTGTAGGAAATTCTCCAGATGTTAGCTGCTTGAGCAGCCACCCTTTTCCCAGAAGCTTCCAATACTTTAGACTCTTTGTCCGGAGGAGGAGCATCACCAGTAGTTTGGGAGTTAGCACACTTACGAGCATTGGATACTACCAAAGAGTCCAACGGCAGCTGTCCCTTAATGTATGTAGGGTCCACAGGCACCGGTCTGTATTTTCTTTCAATTCTGGGGTTAACAACCCTTGCTCTTGTGGTTTCCTTAAAAATGTCTCCTGCGTGTTTGAGGACACCCTTTAACATTGGCAATGTTTTAACTGATTTCTCTGAAGTGGAGAAAGTGTCAAACAAGAAATCCTCCTCAATCGGGTCAGCATGCATGTCCACATCATGATTATGTGCTGCCCTCTCTATTAATGCGTTAAACGCCGCTGTATCCTCCGTTGGCGACGTTTTTACAGGATAAGAAGGAGTATCAGGGATAGGTTTGACTCCCCCTGGTCAATAGGGTCTGTCCAGGCTTGAGTCTGGTCATCTTGATCATTGTCCGCAGGGTAATTATATTGTTCATCATAAACATACCCCATATCCTCATTAGAGCGTGTGGGTGAGTACCCAGAAGTGTCCTGGCCATGGTACCGTACAGTTTCAAAATGGACAGGTGATGTTGAAGAATCCCTTTTTTTCTTTAGTGGAATTTTATATGATTCCAGAGGATTTTCAGACCTGTTTTTTCTTTGATAAACAGTGAGTTTGCCTCTTTCAGGGTCGATATGGAGCTTTGACTGATCATCATAGGATGGCTCCTGGTACATAATGTCCTCTTGTAGAGGATGACTCCTTTTCCAAAGTGACACAGTTTTGGGTGGTTCGATCCCCATTTTCGGATCGACCGCTTTAGGCCGTGCTGTAAGGGGCAGTCCGAATTTTATCGGCGGCTTTGGGGCCGGCGTCGATGTCGGACCGACGGACTTTGTTCTGTCGTCGTGCTTTTGGCCTTGCGTCGACTTCGGTGCTTGTGGCGTTGGAGGCGCACTCCTTTTCCTCGATTCAGCTTGCTCCGAGGCGTTTTTGGATTTCGGCTCGAGGGCTTTGACGAGCTGTTGTTTTTCGACTCGATGCCTCGGTTCGAGGGCCTTCCGAGACTCGAGTCCTTTGTTTGTGTCGCTGTCCGTCGACGCCGACCTTGTCGGTTCGACGTATTTGGCTTTCGCAATGGACTTTAGCGCACCAATCTTTGGCTCGACACACGTTGTGTTTGACCTCGCAGGGTCGTCGACACTTTTCTTCGACGCCGAATCAGATGTGGTTGCACTCTTCGAGCCGAAGGCTGCCTTCAGCAGTTTTGGTTGACTCGATAACTTTCGGTTTCGCTTTTTGTAGGGCGACCGATGGCTCGTGTGATATATTCTTAGCCAGGCCGAGACGCGGGGCTATAGAATGCTTGTCATGATCTTGGCTAAGGACTTTTGGCGATGCCTCGACCTGAGCCTTTGAAAGTTTGAGTGTCTTGTTTGGGCCCACTGCTGGGCCTGGTTCATCACTCGAGTAGTCATCTACTGCTCCGATGGGGGACACGTTGTCCCTTACCTCTTCGACCTTTTCATCTACATGTTCTTCGTCGTCTTCATAGTAGTTGGAGTCGTGCTCCGAATCTGGATCCAACGGCTGTTCTGGATCCTCAGTCTCGACGACCTCATCATCGTCTTCGTCGAATATATTCACTGGGTCGGGCGCTGGCTTCGTCATTGTTTGTCTTGCTGCACGTCGGAGCCGAAGCGTCTTCTTCGACCGGAACCGAGCATAAAAGCGAGACAGTTGTCCTCGTTGTGGTCTGGTGACAAGCATTTTTTGCACACCGGGTGTACATCGATGTGCGGGTATTTTGAGTTACAAAGGGGGCATCGTTTGAACGGGCTCCGTTCCATCGACGATCGGGCCTCTGGTGTCGAAAAGGCCACGCGGCTCTCTTCGACGTCCTGCTTCGATAAGAAACTGGAACAAGAACTCGGCACCGATCAAAAGAATACAGACGACCCAAAGGCCTTTTGGCCTTATAGAAAAGTTTCCGAACTTGAGTAAAGAAAAGTACATCCGAAACCCAATGGCGGAAAAAACAATCTGAGGATGGAGAGGATGCCCATGCCCACTGTAGTCCAGGGGAGGAGCCACCTATCTCGTGATACTTCGAAGACTCTTCGGGGACAACAATGTGCAATCATCCGGACCCAACACTAGGCGGCGATCTATGCACAAGATGTGAATTCAGCAGCCCACATGCCTCGAACCTTCTAGTTTCACCCAAAAAAAAAAAGACGCTGACACCCTTCTCTGACTTTCACTTCAGGCTGCGCTCAGCCTGCAAGCAAGACTAACCACCTCACTAGCTAATGTTCTCTCCTGCTCTGGTGCCAAATGGGCCCCAGGGCAGTGGGTGGCATCACCCAGGTCTGGGGGAAGCCAGGGTCGGATATCAAAGGTGGCAGAGGATTTGAAGCCTCTGGCCTTGGTATGCTAATTCATTAGCCATTCTCATTGAGGAGGTGTGAACACCTTCCTCTGGAGCAGGCATTGTTCCGGTCCTCAGGGTGCATGCTCTCACCTCTAAGGTGTCAGAAACTTGTCTATGGTGGCAGGCTGGGCGATACCAGTCAGTCAGCATGCTAGAGGACTGGTAGGTTTTCAGGGTGCCTGTCATAATAAACCCAACACAGGCATTAGTGTTTATTTACTAAGACCAGGTGTTTGATACCACACACCATTATTTCCAGTGAAGCCATTATGTAGCTGGGGAACTTGTGATAACCAGCGTCCAGTATATATACTTAAGATGGCTTCCCTTGTCCATTTGCAATATCAAGTGATAGGACCAGACATCACAAAGGCATATCTGCTCATGCAGATATGTCCTCACATGTAATATAACACACCCTGCTTTAGGGCTCTTAAGGCCTCTTGTAGGGGTGACTTACATATAGTACATGCAGTGCATGCGCATTGCACAAAGGCAATATGCAATGCTGTGTTTTCAGAAGAGTTGCCATCCTTTCACACATTATGCAATGGCCGTCAGCATGTGATTTTTGTATGGGTCCCTTCGGGTGGCAAAATGCATGCTTCAGCCCTTAAAGAGCCTCTTTAGTACCCATGCTCTAGGTACCAGGGGTACCATTTATTATGGAATTACAAGGGTGCTAAAGTTCATGCCAATTGGGCTACAATTAGACATTTTGTTTTTAAAGGAAAGAACACTAGCACTGGAGCCTGGTTAGTAGGTTTCAGTGCACTGAGTTAAAAAACGGCATCTGGTAGTTCAAATGAGGGCAAAAAGTGTGGGGCCATCTGCAAAGAAGTCCATCTTCCGACAGGCTAAAACATCACACGAATGTGTTGGATTCATTGCAATGGAAGGTGGCACTTAACAGCACATTATCCAGGATGGCTCCTATAAAAGGAAGCCTCTGCAAAGGCATCAGGCATGACTTCGACAGATGTAAGGTTTGAATGTGGTGAGCCTGCATTCAAAAGCCAGTCTTGAAGATAGAGCAAAACAGCTCTCCCAAGCTCCGAAGATAAGTTACTTACCTGTAGTCCTAGTTCTCTTCCAGGGGAATCCTCAAAGTCATAAGCACTGAATAGTCCTGGCTACGTGCGGGGACCGCGAAGCACATTTTAAATATAAATATATGTATGGCATAAAACATGTACGTAGTACTTTAATAGACACAGACATACATATATATGTATATTCTATATTAAGGGTTAAAACGTACAATTTAAATTCAGTTTTCCTTTTTTTTTAAAACCACTTATCAGACTCAAGCATTTCTAGAAATCAGAAAAAGAGAGCAAAAAGTGCAAAACACAGCCTTTATTGAAGAGAAAACAAGTCAATGGCTTGCATTACAAGGATAACAAGTGAATACTGGCATCGTGACTTTAAGACCTCCAGGACCTCCTCTATCCCATGAGGACCCAAAGGTGACACAAAGACCAGAGAACAGACATGTATGAACTGCTGTATGTAAGATTAGTCTGTAGAGATTGGTGGGTTGCTTATGACTTTGAGGAGGAGTCCCCTGGAAGAGAACTAGGATTACAGTTAAGTAACTTATCCCTTTCTTCAAGGGGATGCTCATCAATAGTCATAAGCACTGAATAGAGCTGCAAGCCCATCCCACACCCCTGCAGACCAATCAAGAGCAAATAAAAGCAGCTATTACCATCATCAAAAGGGTCTGCCCTACTTAGCGTCTGAATCTGGACAGTAATGCCTTGTGAAAGCATGCACCGCTCTCCAAGTAGTAGCTTTGCAGATTTCGGATATGGGAACATCCTTTATTAGGGGTGCTGTTGCCACCATGCTCCAGGTAGAGTGGGCTTTGGGTCTGGCAGATAATTACTTGTTGGTTAATTGGTAGATAAACAGGATACAAGAAACTATACATCTAGAAAATGACTGCTAGAAGAGACAGACCTCATAGGGCCATAGTTAACAGACGGTCAGATTGTCTCATGGCTTTGGTCTTGTCTAAATAAAATTTAAATAATTTCTTAAAATCTTAAGAGTGTAACTCGCTGCTGCTGTGGAAGTATTTGGAAAGAACGCAGGGAGTGAAATTACATGGTTAATGTGGAAATCATATATTAACATGGGAAGAAAACTCGGATGAGTTCTCAGGACTACCCTGTTAGCATGGGCCATAGTGTAAGGCTGTTTGGCACAGAGAGACTGAATCTCGCAGACACAGAGTCAAGAAGTTATAGCTCCCAGAATAGCAGCTTTCCAGGTTATGTGTTGTAAGGATGCCTTATGTATGGGTTCAATAGGGGGGGCCCATGAGTTTTGAAAGAATCACATTCAGTTCCCATAGAGAAGAGTGAGAACGTATTGGTGGGAACACCTTAGGTCCCTCTAAGAAATCCTATACTACAGGATTATTAAGGCGCCTTGACGCCCATTGGGCTAAGTAGCGCGATATAAATTGTATTTCATTCATTATGGAAGGTTGACTCTTGTAGAGGACTTTCTGTAAGCAGCAATGGCTGCGAGATGTACCTTAATAGATGAGAATTACAGTCCAGATTTTGCTAAATGGAGAAGATCAGACAATATTACATCCTCCTGTAGGATGACCTTTTGGACTCCCTAAGAATGCCCATGCTCTCATGCGAAATACTTTAGTGTCCATACTGCAGGGATTCTAGAGCAATGCGGTCAAGCTTAGTCAGGAAGGTTTGGGTGGAAAAATCGTCCCTCCGAGCTTGTAGAGGAGATCTGGTCTGCATGGCAGCCTTCTGTATGGTCTTTGTGACAGGTGGATTAGATTAGGGTAAAACCCTGGTGAGGCCATGCTGGAGCTATCAGGATTGTTCTGGTCCTGGCTTGGTACAGTGTTTTGAGGACCATCTGTATCAGGGAAATAGGAGGAAACGCGTATAGAAATGTTGCGGACCAGTCGATCAAAAAGGCATTCCCCTTTGTTCCTATTCAGGAGAACCTGGATGAGAAGTCTGGGCATTTTTTGTTGTTTTCGTGTACAAACATGTCTATCTGCAGAAGCCCCCATTTGACTGCGAGACTCTGCTTGTATGTTCCAGATTCCTGGCAGATGTATCATCGAGACTGTCAACATCCTCGCTATGAGCCAGTTTCAGCTGGCCTGCGATTAAAGGGATAGGGGAGAGAGCGAGTGCCCCTTTGCTTTTTTAGACAGTGAATCGTGGTAGTGTTGTCCGTTTGGACAGGAGAGTGCTGGTTTGAATGGATGGATGGACAAAATTACTTGAGGGATAGATGGACTGCTCGTAGCTCAAGCACGTTCATATGGGATAGCTGCTCCTTGGCTGACCACAAGGCGCTGTGTCTGTAGGGCATCCCAGTGGCATAACATGACACCCACATAGGCATCCACAGCCCTGCAGTGCGGGGGGCCCTTGAGCAAAAGTGGTAGGTGGTGGGCTGCGAAGGGGTGTGGGAGGGCCTCCATATTCTTTGCAGGGGGAGCCCCATCTAGTTTCCTTACACCACTGGGGCACCCATGTGAGCACCCCAGCCCTAGAGAGATGCATCGGTTATGAGCATTTGCGTCGAGCATCTGCCAAAAAGGCAAGGGAGTGAACTTTTTGCAGCCAGTGACAGGGTGAGCTTGTTGTCCCAATGGTGTGTGAAGTGACTCCACTGATCGTCCAGATTCCGTTGTAGCAGTCTCATTTGCAGTCTGGCATTGGAATTAAAGAATAGCCATTGATACTAGGAAAGACACCCTCTGTATGGCCGAAGAGTGTGAAGGAGATTGGCACCCTACTGAGCGATGAAGGATAGTCTCTGCTCCGAAGGACACACTTACAATGTTTATGTCCAGGGTTGCACCTAGGTAGAGTAGTCTTGGAGTTGGATTTTTCTAAATTGACCTTGCACTTTAGCAACATTGACACTTTTGCAATTTTTGTGTCCAGGGTGGAACTTAGGTAGTGTAGTCTGTGTGTTGGATTTTTCAACATTGACCTTCAGATCTAAAGATTGAAGGGTCTCGATATAGATGCAGTAGTGTTTTCTTTGTTTGATTTGAAGAGGAGCTTTTAACAAGCCGGTGGTCTAGTATGGGTAGATTCTTTTTCTTCATAAGGCTGCTGCTACGATGGCTATGCACTTCGAGGATGTGCGGGGGCTCATTTCAGGCCAAAAGCACCTTGTACTGGTAATGCTTGGATGCCACTTTGAACTGTAGGAACTTCCGATGCTTCCTGGAGATTGCAATATGAAAGTAGGCATCCTGGAGATCAATGGAACTCATCCAGTCCCTCTGAAGGAGCTGGGGTATAGCTGGTAGAGAGCAACCATTCTGAATTTTTCCTTCTGTTTTTATTTGTTTAACAGAAGCAAGTCCAGAATGGGCCTGAATTATCTGCTTGGGCCTTTTTTTCTTCTGAAAACATACAAAGAGTATATACGTACTCCCCTTTGAGAGAAGGGGACCTCCTCTATTGCCTTGCAAAGTAAAGTGCAGACTTCATTCAGTAGTAGCATCCGCTGAAGGAATGAGGCTTTTGAAGGTGGAACAGTCAGAGGAGAGGACTTGAAGAGAAGTAAACTTAACACATTTTAAGACCCAGTTGTCGCTGGTGATTGATGTTCAGATGTTTGGTGATACTTCCTCCTTCCTGCAGGCCCTCCTCGAAGTCCTGTCTGTATTCCCTAGGTGGCTTTTCTGTAAATCTGTCCAGTGAGTCCCAGAGGGACCTATCATATCGTCCCACTAATGCTGCAGTGCTAAACACCTTCATGAAAGAGGCAGATGTGCTGCACATTTTCATGCCCATGGAATCCAAGTGTTTACTGCAGAGGGACGGATGATGAAGCTGCAATGGAGTGCATCTTCTTGGAAGCGGCTATAATGAGAGTTTGGTGGGGAGTCGGTCCTCAGAAATAAAGGATCTTCATCTGGAGCCTTATATTTCTTTAGTGTTCTTGCTGGAGCTGCGTGTAGGGAGGCTGGTGCAAGAAAACTGTCCATTACTGGTTGTAGCAGACCTGGAAACAATGGTGTTGAGGAAAACCTATGATGTAAGGTCTCGAAAATGACTGATGATGTTGTGGTAGGTGCTGGAATATCAATGTTTAGCTCAGCAGCCCATCTAACCAATACCTCATTAAACATATTCAGGTCATCTTCTGGGGATACTTTCACTGGTGGAATGTCGTTAAGTGTTGGTAACCCCTCTTTGATGATTTTGTGGATGTCGACCATGTAGGGAATCTACGTGCACAGTGGGTTGATCTAGACCTTCAAGATCTTAGTGCAGGCGTAAACGATCTTGTCCTCGTCCTGCGTCGAGATCTACTCCTCTCCATGACCTGGTTCTTTGCCGAGGAGTGGTCTCCTTAGGTAACTTGGATCTTGTTGGGGACTTAGGAGGGCTAGCTTGTGCCAAGCATACTAGAATAGACTTAGCTTTGGAGACTGTCTGCGGGAAAGACTGTGAAGGTGAACATGTCCCAGAATACTGTGAGTCCAGAGTCTGTGGAACAGGCCAGTAGCAGACACTGTCTAGTCATCATGGAGAGAGGCAATAGGGGCCCGAGGAGACTCTGGCTGATGGAGAGATCTTTGTTTCCATGCACAGGCTGGGAAGAAGCTCCCGAAGATGCAGCTGCAGCTGGTCCTTGTGATACTCGTCTAGTAGACGAGTGATGCAACGTAGTCCAGTCAATGAGCAAATGTTGGCTCGACATCAAACGGCAATGTGCCGACGTCGATGGGAGTCTTGTGTATAGAACACAATGTTTAGCAGGTGAGTGAGGCCTCGATAACGAACGGCGCCTCGCTGCTGTGTACGAAGAATGCCTACGGGTTTGTCTGTCTCGCCGTCGATTGCTGTCTGGTTGCAACCGACAGATGTCTGCCTCAACAATGAATGGCACCTGGTTGCAGACGACGGTGGTTGTCTTGGTGTAGTGTGGTTCGACGTCGAAAGGCGATGTGGTAACGTCTACGGAGTTCTCGTAGCAGTATGGCTCTATGAACGGCAATGGACGGCAGTCGACAGAGTTTCTGTCATGTGTACCTGTTTCGATATTGATCGGTGGAGACCTGCCATAGACGGTGACTTCTCCCTGTAAGTATTTGCTGATGACGAGCAATGGTGAGATAACGATGGAACTTTCGACAACATGGGCTACGACTGCTTGCTGTAGCGTTTCACCATAGATGGAAACCTTTTGGGTGTAGAGTCTCTCTATATTGGTTGTCGACGTTCAATCGCTCATAGCGGGTTTGCAGGTGAACAGTGCCTCGTGGTTGAGGGCACTTTTGACGTCGATCTCGATGGGTAACAAATAGGTATTTTCCTACAGCAAGATACTGAACTTGTTACCCTTTTCTCACGCCTATCGGAAGATCTGCCTTCACGGCTCTACAGACTACCACTGGCAAAGAGACTTTTTGTGTTTCAGTAGAGGCACCCAATGGCAAGTTCACCTAAGTCTAGGTATAGTATCATGGACACCAGCATTCTGTAGGGCCAAGTACAAATAATCATCAGTGTAATGAGAAGGCACAAACCTTCTACCTCCTCCTAGTCATCTTCAGTCTCTAACTGACATGTTTTCTGCAGGTGCAGCACGGTTTAAAATCTATATATTTGAGAGGAAATTTACCCTCTCTGCACACTGTGCAGCAACTGGAAGAATTCAAAAGGTGAGGAATCGGCAGTTAGAAGTATCAATCAAAATATTTATTTTGTCAAAAACATTGGAAACATTGAGCTCAAATAAGGGTTGGACCGCCAGGTGTCAAGAGCCATTCTATAGAACACTCCAAATTGTAACCAACCAGCTGTAACCAACTGCATTCAAGAAGACTCAATTTGAAGAGGGAAGGTACAGACCTGTTTTTGGGGAAGAGTTCAACTGCTCCTTGTTACTGCTGATTTGAAGAGGGAGTGGACTGGAGAGATGACTGGGTTGTTGAGATGGTGGAGGAGTCGCAGCACCTATAAAGGAAGGTGAAATATACTGGTCATATTTGCTTAAATGATACCTCTTGCACTCAACGGACCAAGAAAGAGACAGATTATGCTCTGAAATGTGAAGAAAATGCGTGGGCTTCAGAATCCAAACTTTGGAAAAATTTGCAGTGTTCGGAAAACGACCGCGGTCACTGAGCGAAATAGCTAATTGGGTTTCAGCTTACCACCACCTTCATCAGATCAACAATAGGGTAGCCTTAAGCCACATGGGACTACTAAAGCTACCACTTTAGAGAGAGAGGAGTTAATGTACAAGTTACTTACATTCGGTAACGGTGTACCTGGTAGAGACGATTCTATCCGCAGATTCATTAACGTAGAATTATTCCCAGGCATAAGACTGGATCCAGAACATTTTCTTTGCCACAGCATCTCTGCTCGCCGGGGTGCGGTACCACGTGACTCCGCCCTGCTGAACAAGTTACTTACCTTCGGTGACGCTTTTTCTGGTGGATACAGTGTCTTCCTGTGGATTCCTCACCTTGTGAATTCCTCACCTTGTGAATAACCCCGTGCCAGCAAATTCGGAAATTCTTTTGTAGCTTCGCGCCGACGTCGTAGAAGTACGGCATCGCGCGCGCTTCTCCGCTGATGTCACCGACTCCATAATAGGCCCACCTCGGCGTGATGACATCAGTTCCGCCCTTTTTTCTGTGCCTTCGAGGCACACGGACGGATCAACAACAGTAGATATACACACCAAGTACATATTATCAAATAATCAAAACACAGTGTGTAGTCCATGCAGGAAAGCAATTATAATAACACATTTCCTTTGACATACAGAAAATCAGGTATAGAAGAGTGGACAATGGGGAGGCGGGTGGGTCAGTGAGGAATCCACAGGCAGATACTGTATCCACCAGAAAAAGCATTACCGAAGGTAAGTAACTTGTCAGTGGATTCCTCACCTTGTGAATAGAGTCCCACGGCAGTCCCCACTCCCGGAGGGTGTCCACTCCCCTATACCAGAAAATCCTGGAGGACAGAAAGCGCAAAGTGGCCGTCCCTCCTCACTTCGGAATCCAAGCAGTAATGCTTCGCGAAAGTGTGAGGGAAGCCCAAGTCGCCGCTCTACAAAGGTCCTCTACAGGCACACCCCTAGACAGAGCAGATGTAGCAGATCTTGCTCTAGTAGAATGTGCTCTCAAACCTTCAGGAGGTTCCTTACCCGCCAGAGAGTAGCATATCTTGATGCACAAGACAATCCATCTTGACAGTGTGCGCTTGTGCACCGCCTTGCCTCTTCTGGCACCAATGAAGCCCACAAAGAGCTGATCATCCACTCTGAACTCTCTGGTCCTGTCATCGCCTCTTAGGGTCCAGGCGATGAAGCCTCTCCTCCTCCTTGGAAGGGTGAGGGGGAGGATAGAAGGTGGGGAGGATAGAAGGTAGGAAGGGTAATGGACTGCCCCATATGGAAAGGAGTTACCACCTTAGGCAGAAAAGCAGCCCTGGTCAAGAATGGGGGCTTCGAACTAAGAGCTTGAAGCTCACTTACCCCTCCTTGCCGAGGTAATCGCAATCAGGAAGACCGTTTTAAAAGACAACAGTCTCAAGGGACACTGATGCAAAGGTTCAAAAGGCGAACCCATTAAAAAAGTAAGCACAAGGTTCAAGTCACATTGAGGAACAATAAAGGGAGTAGGAGGAAATTTATTTGTGAGACCCTTTAAAAAACTCAAGACCACAGGAGATTTAAATAAGGATGGCTGATCCGGAAAACAGAGAAAAGCCGACAAAGCCGAAAGATAACCCTTAACCGTAGCAACAGCAAAACCCTGCTGCGACAAAGAGAGTGCAAATTGAAGAATATCAGACAATTTAGCCTTCAAAGGGTCAATGGACTTCTCTCCACACCAAGAAACAAACTTAGTCCATCTATAAGAATAAATAGATTTTGTGGAATCACGCCTGACCGATAAAATGACATCCACCACATCATGTGAGAAAGAAAAGGAATTCAGGTTACCCCGTTCAATCTCCAGGCATGAAGGTGTAAGGTCTGGAGGAGGGGGTGCAGAACCTGCCCTTCCATCTGAGAGAGGAGATCTGCCCTGAGAGGGAGACAGAGCGGCAAGCATGAGGAGAGGTGTAGAAGATCCGTGTACCACACCCTTCTTGGCCAATCCGGGGCGATCAATATGACTTGGGCAAGGTCTTGGCGAATCTTCCTCAGAACCCAAAGAATCAAGGGTATGGGAGGAAACACGTAAAGGAGTCTTGAGTCCCAACTCAACTGAAACGCATCCCCCAACGCTCCCTGCATCGGATACTGGAGACTCCAGAATGACGGGCAGTGAGCGTTCTCGTGAGTGGCGAACAGGTCCACCTAAGGAGTCCCCCACGTCCGAAAAACGTGACGTACTACCTCTGGATGAAGCCTCCACTCGTGGTTGGCTGAGAACTGCCGACTGAGACTGTCCGCACGTACGTTCAGAACTCCGGCCAGATGATTTGCCAACAGACAAATCTGATGGTCCTGAACCCAGGACCAGAGACGCAGAGCATCTCTGCAGACACTGCGACCCCACTCCTCCCTGCTTGTTGACATACCACATTGCGGTAGTGTTGTCTGTCAGGACTTGAACCGACTGACCGCGAAGGGAAGGGAGGAAGGCCTTGAGCGCCAGACGTATCGCCCGCAACTCTAGAAGGTTGATATGAAGCAACCTTTCCTCTGGAGACCAAAGACCCTTGATCTCCAGATCCCCCAGATGAGGACCTCACCCTAGAGTGGATGCATCCGTAATCACCGTGGCCAACGATGGAGGTAGATGGAAGAGCTTTCCTTGAGACAGATTGCCCTCCACGCTCCACCAAGACAGATCCTCAGCAGTTTCTCTGGAGATCCTGATCGACTCCCTGAGATCTCCGTTGTGTTGATACCACTGCCTGCGGAGGCACCACTGGAGTGCCCTCATGTGCCAGCGTTCATGGTTGACCAGCAGAATGCAGGAAGCCATCAGACCGAGCAGACAAAGGACCTTCAGGACTGGAACGACCGCTCCATTGTGAAATAAAGGAATCATTTCCTGTATGTCGCGAATTCGTTGTGGAGGAGGAAATGCCCGACATACAGTTGTATCCAGTACCGCACCTATGAACAGGTTGCGCTGGGAGGGCACCTGGTGAGATTTGGGTACATTTATCGAAAAACCCAACCTGTACAACAATTGAGTTGTAACCTGCAGTTGATGGAGCACCTTCCGCTTTGATCAGCCAATCGTCCAAATAAGGGAATAGCGGTATCCCCGACTTTGAGATGTGCCGCCACCACAGCCATCACCTTGGTGAAGACTCGAGGCGCAGTAGTAAGACCAAACGGAAGGACCGCAATTGTTGCGAATCCACCGTGAAATGGAGATACTTCCTGTGCGACTTCAGAATGGGGATATGAAAAAAAGCATCCTGTGAATCGATCGACACCATCCAGTCTTCTTCCAGCAGCGCTTGAAGAACCTGTGCAAGGGTGAGCATCTTGAACTTCGCCTGCTTCAGGTAAAGGTTCAAGATCCTGAGATCCAGAATTGGGCAAAGTCTGCCATCCTTCTTGGCGATCAGGAAATACCGGGAGTAGCATCCCTGACCCCTTTCCTGCTCCGGAACCACCTCTATCGCACCTTTTCTTAACAGTGCCAGAACCACCTCCTGCAAGAGCAGCAGGTGGTCCTCTGTGCAAACCCCTTGGCAAGGAGGGTAATTCGGGGGAAATTCCCGAAAGGGTAGAGTATACCCATTCTCTACGAGATTGAGAACCCAAAGGTCTGATGTTACAGATTCCCAATCCCGTAGAAAATAGGCTAGCCGGCCCCCAACAGGACCTGCATGATCCGGAATGGCGGGTCTAGGGCTGCTTTGCTGTTGTAGGAGGGGGGGTGGGTAGAGGAAGAGGAGGAGGAGGATACCCGACGTCCCCGAGGACGAGCTCTTTGTCTGCCCCTGAAGGATTTATACAACGGATTTTGTTGTTGATGCTGCTGCTGTTGTGACTGCTTGTAGGGACGAAAAGAAGATCTTCCAAAGCCCCTAAACCTTTTGCCTACAGATCCTCTAGTTTGCAAACCCAAAGACCTGGCTGTTGCCCTGCTGTCTTTGAACCTCTCCAATGCAGCATCAGTCTTTTTACCAAAAAGGCCTGAACCATCAAAGGGTAAATACATTAAAGCAGGCTGAACATCTGCAGAGAACTCAGAAGTCTTCAACCAGGCAGCTCTTCTGGTGGCAATCGAAGACCCCATGACCCTAGCTACAGAATCCGCTGTGTCCATTCTGCTCTGTATGACCTGCCGAGCAGCAGCCGGAGTGTCAGCAAGCACCTCATTAAAAATGTTCTGTCCTCTTCAGAAAGTTTAGGGGTCAACTGCTTTACAGTATCCATCAAGGCATGGATATAACGACCCAGGAGTCAGGCAGCATTTGTAGATTTGGGGGCCATACTTGCTGATGAAAAAACGTTCTTCGCAGATTGGTCGTGCTTTTTTGAATCCTTATCTCCAGGAACCTGGGGAAAAGCACCTGCAGATCTATTAGAGCAGGCTGCCTGTACCACTAAACTCTCCGGCAAAGGATGAGAGGAAAAAAAGTCTGGGTCCCCAGGAGCCACTCTATAACGCCTTGCAACGGCCTTAGAAACCGCAGGAGTCGTAAGAGGCCTACTCCACACCTCCAGGATAGGATCCGTTAAAGCATCAGTAAAAGGAAGCATAGGTTCCACCACAGATGAGGGAGAATGGAGGACTTCAGTCAAAATGTTTGATTTATACTCCGCAGTGGGCAGAGTCAAATTCAGCAGATCCGCTGTCTTCTTGATAACCACATGGCAGTGAACCACATCTTTAGAAGGGGCATACGACACCGAGGCTAAATCCCAATCAGGGGACAGTTCAAGCCCACTTGCCTCTCTTACATCATCAAAATAATCCTCCGATTCTTGAAGCTCACCCTCCTTAAACTCATCTTCCCTATATCTCTGCTCCTCCAACAGGCGCTGGGCTTCACGCCTCGACCTCTCCTTCTGAAGCGACGTCGTCGGATCTGGAATAGACTCCGAAGGAGCCGGGGCCGGCGTCGAACTCGGAGCCGGCGTCAAACTCCGAGTCGGAAGACCATGCCGAAGATCTCGTGGTCGGTCCGGAGCCGGCGACGCAGGAACCGGCGTCTATGACTTCGGCTGCGCCGAGAGATGCCAAGGCGGTGTCGGCGCCGGCAAGAACGGCGCCTGAGCATAAGCTTGGGCGACTCCCAAATTGTATGCCAACGGACCCATGGGACCATCCGGTGCTCCAGAGGGGTTCATGGCTCTCGCATAAACACCATACATGGCATTTAAGAACTGCGAACGGTCCTGTCCTGGCCCCGGAAAAAGAAGGTACAAACCAACTGGTTGCTCTCGAGGAGGCTGCAACGGAATAGACTCCTCTTGTTTTTCGGGTTGGTGAGCCGGAGTCGTCTAGCCCTGAGGAATGGGAACCTCTTCCTCCTCCCGAACTGGAGACCGAGACAGACTTCAAAGCCGACCTCGACCGCCTCGATCGTGACCTCGAACTCTTCTTGGCCTCTTTACCTTTTAATTTGGCAACCAGGAGTTTCACCTCATGTTCACAAAGAGCTTTTGGATTCATCTTCCTACAAGAATGACAACCCTGGACGTCCTGATCCGAACTCAGGCATCATATACAGTCATCATGCGGGTCCGTGATTGACATCATCTTCCCGCATTCACCGCACGGCTTGAAACCAGTCTTCTTAGTCGACATCACGACAGGAGACAGAAACACTGAAAAAGACAGAGAAAACCACAATAGTAACAAAGTTACTATCAACGCTACAGAGGATCCCTCGAAAACCGTTCGCGTCGACGACGCGGAAAAAAGGGAACTGATGTCATCACGCCGACGTGGGCCTATTATGGAGTCAGTGACATCAGCAGACTCGCGCGCGATGCCGTGCTTCTATGACGTCGTCGGCGCGAAGCTACAAAAGAATTTCCGAATGTTGCTGACGCAGGGGGATATTCACAAGGTGAGGAATTCACAAGGTGAGGAATACACTGGCCGATGTATCCATCAGAAGTAATCCGCAGGCCTGACAGCAAGGCACATAAGCCCCACCCAGGCGCACCGACGTCCGTTTACTTCGAAGAACTTTTCCGAGCAACAATGCAGAGCCATCACAAACAAAAACTGTGGGAATATGGGAACAGTGTGCTAACACATCAGATATACAGAAAGGGAAGAAACCAACAAAAAGAACACCACAGCGGACCAAGCACCTCAAACTTCAATAGTCCCACACCGTGTAAAAGTTCTGTGCTGTATAACCTCCAAGACCTGCTGTGTTTCGGTCCCACTGGATTTCCAGATAACTTGTAGAAACATGGAGGCAGCACCAGTTTAGAAAGTAACTTGCAAAGGCATCTAGTCGTATCAAACTTCTTTTTATTGTTCTTTTTTTCAAAAGTGTAAAAGACAGCCAGCGCGTTTCGCTCCCACCCCGGGAGCTTCGTCAGGGGAGAATAAAAATCAAGGTCTGGTTTGAGTATTTCCAGAAACTGCAAGGCAGTATAACGTTGGGTTTAAGCTTCAGATCAGTGAAGTTGTCAACAAAAAGGTTCAGTAAGTAATCTGTGGGGTATATCACTGCAATTTGATTATTGCCGAAGTAAAGATGGGGTACCAATCGAAGTGATGTATAAATAGTGGCAAAAAGATAGTCGATTTCGTTTTGCCGGTTAGTCGTGTAATCACTGTAGACACTAATTGTAGGGATGTATATTAAATATTTATAAAGCGGTATTTTCCAGTACGAATCTGATGGTGATGCCCCAATACGATAGGCAGGCCTTAGTAAGCTGCCAAGGAACCTTGTTCTGAGGGCTATATGTAGCCGGTGTTGTCCTACAAGTCGGGACGCCAAACAAGTGGTGAGGAACAGCACCATCCGGGACAATGCCAGGCACTGTGGTACAGAAAGTCATAGAAGGGAGAGCAGAGCACAGCTACTGCGAAGCAACCATGCAAGTAAATACAACCTCCTACCAGGGGGCATGAAAGCATGTAAAAAACGCCACAGCAGGCGAAAAGGGGGTAGCAACCCCATCTATAAACAGTGAGGGACAAGAAGACCAGAACAGAATGGTAACGACAATCCATCCCAAGACAACACCAGCAAAGAGAGGCACAGTCCCTGTAAAGAGCTAAGGTTCAAGGCACAGCCAAGAGATCCCAACTAAGAGGACTGCAGAGGAATCAGAAATTTCAAGCAATGGAAAGGGAGAAGAGCATGAGTAGGCCCCACACTGGAAGACCATGGTGCAGGGACGCAGAAGTACCAATGAGTCCATCAGCCAATCACCAGAAAGGAAGGAGTGGTTCAAACAGAACGAGCATCCCACTAGAGAGGAAGTGAAAGAGGACACTCGCAGAAGGCGAAAGCACCCAGAGGCAGGCGAGTGCAGAAGACCAAGCTGAAGGTCAACGCAGAACAGGGAGGAAAGGTTGGTCGTGAAGGAATCTGCAGCTATACTCGTTTCTACAAGATACACCGTTACCAAAGGTAAGTAACTTGTACATCTGATAGAGACTACTAGCCGCAGATTCCTTAATGTAGAATAGATACCCTAGCCATACCCAGAGGGGAGGAGGGTCTGCGAGAGAGCCCCACCAGCTTTGAAGAATACAGGGCCCCAATAGGGGATGCATCATTGGGACCGAAAGAACGGTCCATCCCCCACCAAGAAGAAGGAAGCAAGAACGAGGCGAAGGGAGGGCACGATACCCCAAGCCCCAAGAAATTGAGGCAGAGCCCTCCACAGGAGCACACACACTGAAGGGGACAGTTAAAGCAGCCTCAGCCTTGAGCCAGCGGACAAGGCAGGTACGGCCCCACAGTCCAGAAAGGCAGGCGTGAGAAGAAAGATGCAGTCTCGCAGGCTCCAGCAAAACTAGAAACAGGAGCACAAGGGCACGCGCCAAAATCCTCGGCTCCAGACCAGAAGAGCAGGCGTATGCAGTCGGCAAGTATCATGTAGGCGAGCTCCCAGACCAAGCAGAGTGCAAGACGAAGGCAAAGACCAGGAAAATCCAGAACAACCCATAAAGGAAGACATAAACCGACCCACGAAAGTGGGACCAGTCAGAAGAGAAGAAATACGTAGGACGAACAAAGCCGTCAACCAGAACACAGGAAATACTAGGAAGCCTATCCCCCTGTAAAGCCAGACAGAGCGCCAAGCCGAAACGCCGGACAAAAAGGGCGAAAACACCACAGCACAACGCCGCAGACGGCATGCCAAAGCTGGTCCAGCCATGCAGCGGATACTGAAATGACAGAACCTGGAGCAGCATAAGCTACGCCCAGACAAGCTCAAAGAAACCGCACCAGCGGTATACAGCTACGCCCGAAAAGGCGAGGAACCTGCAAAAAGGGGTCCACACCCTCCCAGCGTAAGACAAAGCTATACAATAGCTACAAGTTCCCCACTTAGGGTATGACACGTCCCAAAGAAAACATGGGAACCACTCTTAGGAAAAAATCCTGCAGCAGAGAACAAAAACATAAGACCTGCGGTAGGAACCAAAGACGGCTTAGCAGTCAGCCAAAAAATACACACTTACCAGAAGGGGTTGAACCAGCAGCCAACAGAAAAGTGGGCCAACCAAGGTACCCCGAAGGCACGTTAACCTACACATAACATACAAACTGGCCACTCAAAACACCAGATGCCAGGGAGCAGGTGGGAGAACGCCTCCCATCAAGCCCCAGAGGATCAACAAGTCGACCTACGGAGGAGGAGGAGGAGAAGGAGGAGCAGGAGGAGGAGGAGGAGGAGGAGGAGGAGGACAGAGTCCCGCAAGGGGACGCTGAATGGCAGAGTCCGTATTAGGAGTGTTAAACAAAAGGACACCATCAAAGGGCAGGTCAACCAAACGCTCCCTAATATTCTCAGGAAAAACATCCCGAAGCCAAGCGTGGCAACGGAGGCCAACAGAAGCAGGCATAGCACGGCCGAGAGCATCAGAAACATCCAATGCTGCATGACGAATAAACGCGGCAAACTCTCGACCATCCTACACATGGTGTCGTAGATCAGCACGGGCACACTCATGGGAGACATGAGAAAGAAGGGACTCCACAGAATCCTACAGGCTGTAGGTAGCCCTGGTAAACACACAAAGAGTGTTGAATGCCCGCAAAGCAGCACTGGATGAGGCGAAGATGTTACGCCCACATGAATCCAGCCAACGGGCCTCCCGAGAGGGAGGAAACAACACCACAGGCAAGGACGGAAAAGCAGTCCTTAACAGAGAGCCTTGGGTAGAACCGTGGAAGGAAAGTCAGACTGGGCCGTGCGGAGCAGGACGGTGGTGATGCAGGAGCGGCTGAGGCACGGATCACCCGTGGCAGGACGCCCCCAAACCCCCAGAAGAGAGTTGTGGAGCGACGCTTTGAAAGGAAGGAACAGTTCCCGTCCACCAAAGCCCTGGTGGAGTACTTCCAAGAGATTATCCGTAGGTAATGGGGGGGACGGGGTCACCCATTCGCAAAATGCCAGCATCGTGGAAATAGCGCGAACAAAGGCAACGGTGGCCTCCGTAGGGCATCGTGGGGGAGAAAGCAATTCCTCCGTGGGCGACGGTTGCAAACTGAGCTGTCCGTCCCCAAGTCCAGCTAGAGGGGGAAGCGGCCAGCTCCTGAAAGGTGGGGATGCACTGACGAGTGGGGGACCTGAGGAACCCTCGGGACGGCGAGGAAGCCGGTGGAGGAACCAACCGCGAGCAGCGGAAAAGACGGTCCGAGGACTGAGGCTGCGGGGACAGCAAGGAGCCCTCCCTGGAAGACGCCAGTGAAAAAGCAAGAATGCGGCGTACTGTCTCCGGAGAAGAAGAGACCAGGAAGTGACAAACCTCCGGAGAGGGAGGAACCTCTGGAGACGAATCAAGGACCCGACCCAGTGGGGTACGCCACAGGTGCCGACTCTAAGTCGATCGATGCTGGAGTGGACACCGGCGGCGCAGACTCGACCACCACCACGTGCTCCCTAGGAGAATGGAGCGGTGTCATAGCCAGTTCGGCTAAGGGACGGCGCCGGCTCAACCTTAGACGGGGCAGCCATCCGCGTAGAGGACCGAGAGGGACTCGGGAAAGCACCCCAGGCCCGACCTCCACCCGCGGCACCGTCAGGGCCGGGGAGGAAAGCCTTCGGCGCTGGCCCGGGCTCTGGCGAGGCAGCTGCCTGCTCAGAGGGTCGAGGGGAACTCGGACAAGTCCTGAGCCCCGGCGACCACATGCGACGCCACAGGGAGCACCGTAGGGATCTGTGGTGAGGCAGGGTCGCCGTGTGTCGTAGAAGGGAGCCCAGAAGGACTGCACTTTGACGACACAACCCTTCATACAACCTGAAGCCTAACCCTTTGGCGCCGGGGCCGAAGCCGCCGCCGGCTCCGCGCAAGGCAAGGGATTCACGGACGTCTCAGGAGGTGGAGGAGGGGCTAAAGAAGCCTGCAGAGCCACAGCGTAGGTTGTAATTTGGGCCCTAGTCACCCCGACGCCGGTAAAAAGCAGGTAGGATGGCGACAGGCGAGGGCGCAAGTCCCGAGGGGAGCCCGCACCCTCCGCCAAACGAGGACAGGGCCTCAGAGACAAGCTGCAGGACCTACCAGTCGGCAAGCAATGCCCTTGGGGCCGTGGCGAATGGCGATGTCGCAGGCGGAATCGGCGGCTCCCGGCTTCCGAGGCAGGGACGGACGCTGGGACGACACCGACCTGGAGACGCGGGCCGACAGCATTTTCATCCGGCGCTCACGCCGTGACTTCGGTTCAAGGTGCTGACAGGCGCTGCAGTCCGTCGAGTCATGGTGCTCGACCAAACACCACATACAAATCAGGTGAGAGTCCGTCACCGACATCTGACGTTCACAAGAGGTACACGTCTTGAAGCCCGAAGGCCTTCGCACACTGATCCTCTACGCAAAGTGTGAAAAAGAAGGCCTGAAAACAGGCCAAGACATGATCTGGATCCGAGTTGCACGCAGAAAAGAGGAAAACTGACGTCGGCGTGCAGGGGTGGGGCGTATGTGACCATGCTGACGTCACGCCCGCGGACGTCAGGGCGTAGTCACGTGGTACCGGCGCGCAGAGATGCTGTGGCAAAGAAAATTTTCCGGATCCAGTCTTACGCCTGGGGATAATTCTACGTTAAGGTATCTGCGGCTAGTAGTCTCTATCAGATAAACAAAATTAACTAAAGTATGCTCTAACCATCAATAAACAAAACTGGAGCATGCAAGATGGCCCTCACAGGTGTCAGCAGACATATCCCTTAGAAAGTATTACACTCATGAATGATCTAACATTCCCAAAGACTGCCATGATCACACATTTTCAGTTAGTTGCGAAGGACAAATTATTATTATTATTATTATTATATGAAACTTGTAACGCGCTCAGCTTACCCGGGGGCATCCCGGCGCGAAATTGAATGATGGATGTGCAACGTTCCACGAAAAATTAAGATGAGATAAATGAGCACCTCGAACTGGTATAGCCGAGTAAAAGTGATGTGTAATAAAACTGTGCCAGAACAGAACTAGAACCAAAAATGAAAGTGTTGGCTAAAAATTAAAAGTAATGAAGATGATTCTTTAAAGTGTTAAATGGTTATGTCATCAGAAACATATTATAAAAAAAATCTTTCAAGCATGAGATGAACAGAAAAAGAGAAGTAAAGTATCTTACCTCCAGCCTGTATTTTGTTAGCCAAACCAACAGGTAAGTGAGCAAGTACCAACTGAGGTCTGAAATTGAAAAAGATTTGAAAAAAAGTAAAAACTTTTCAAATAATTAAAAAGAAATACCAATAACAGTCTGTCACACACTAGATGGATTTTCATGTAGAAAAAAAAAATCTGTTCTAAAACGAACGCACATTAAACACTATTAAAAGAAACTCACAAACCAACTTTGTAGGTAGTGTCTCTCTGATCCACAGACTACTTCAGAATTCCATCTTACTTCTGAAACTATGCAGATACAAACTCTGAAATAGTTTCCTAACATGGATACCTGTATTTTATAATCATTTAGCTTTTGGTTGTAATTGGTTTCTATCACTCAATATAAACAATTCTGGTGAAATATTAATTAATGGCACTTGCTAAATTAAACTCATTTAGTCATAATTTATGAAAATGTTCGCCTCCCTTGGTCCTCAAACTGCGGCAATAGTCATTGGCGGCGCAACGCCCTCGCAAAAAACATCAGGAAAGGCAAAATAAAATGACACTCATTTTATTTCTTCTTTCCTGTTGAGTCTTGGAGGTGGGGCTTGGAAGGTGACAAAACTGAGGGGAGTGGTAATGCACTCCCTTCACAACACATGAAGGTTTTGCCGGTTGTCTCAGGCCGGCCACACCGTCTCCGATCAGCCTCGGCCCACTTGGTGGTAGTACCCAAGATTCTGAGGTCCCGGATGGGCGGCCGGTCCTTCAGGTTCACCGCAGCGAGACTGTGGAACTCCCTTTTGTTGGGCCTAAGGGGTCTGGAAGATCTCTACTCTTTTAAAAAAAAGCCTTAAAAACCTATCTGTTCCCCAGAACAATGTAAATGGACCGGATGCTGGAAACATCATGTATGTGTCATTACAGTCTAAGCGTCAGGATGGCCGTCGGGTGACAGATATAGCGCTATATAACAACGCCTATACATACATACATACATGTGCAGTGCAGCTTTCTCCAACCCCAGCTGCATTGCTGGGGTTGGATAAAGCAGGCACATACTCCCAGTCTGTCCTGGAGCGAGCGCAAATGAAGGGTGTTTAGGCCAATCCTGAAGCTGCTCTTATGTGAGAAGCTACAGGATTGGCTGCGGGGCATTCTGGGAGCCTGTGCCGATGAAGAAGAGCAGACTAGTGCCCTCCTCACTTTGCGACCCCTGTGCCCCCTCTCAACTAACCACCCACTCATCACAAACAACGGCCGCTACTGTATATAGTTACCTGGAGGTTTAACATAAAAAAAATTGTTTACAATAATAATTAGTGCATTAGCTTAGGCAAACATTAGAAACAGAAGAAGTTACTTACCTTCGGTAACGATGTATATTTAAGACACATATGTTAGTTATAGATTCCTTACCTTAGAATTTCCACTAGACAGTTTACCCGGATCCAGACAATTTATCTCTTGGCAGGCAGTATCCCTGCGTGCCGGTAAGTGGTGTTGGTCGACTCCGCGTCTGTCGGCGGCGGGATTAAGTCACAATATCTACTTAGACGACGCCCCTGTGCACTGACGTCAGTTCTGACACGACTTTCCACGCCAAAAGCGTAGAGCCATGCAAGACACTGACCACTGGTGCACATAACTAGGGCCCTTGAAGGGAGTCCCTATCCCTAGAAGTTATGTTATGTTAAAGAGATTTGTACAGCGCATGGCTGCCCTAGCGACTGGATGCCCCAGCGCTACCAGGTAAAACATTACAAGATAAAAAACAGGTGAGGTGTAGATTTGTTCAAGAACAGCCACGTTTTTACAGCCTTCCTGAAAGCCAGGTGATTCTGGATACCGCTGATAGACACAGGCAGAGAGTTTGAGAGTACGGACGCCAGTGCCTGAAGTCAATTCGCAGAACAGGGAGGATGGGTGGGGCGGTAAGGAATCTATAACGAACATAAGTCTCTTACAGATGGAAGAAAGGGGATCCACAGTCTTTGCTGTGCACCATGCCACAAACTCGTTCCATCTAGAGGCGTATACAGACGTCGTTGAGGGACGCCTGGCTGCCAAGATGACATTACAGACTTCAGGTGGAAGGTCAAAAGCGGCCAACTGCCGCCGCTCAATCGCCACGCAAGGCAGTGGAGGCTGGACAGTTTCGGGTGGAGGACCTTCCCCTGCTGCTGCAACAGAAGATCCTCCCGAAGAGGCAGTCGGATCAGAGGATCAATGGCCATGCTCAAGAGCATTGGGTACCAGACTCTTCATGCTCAGTCCGGAGCCACAAGTATGACTTGGGCCAGGTCGCGTTTGATCTTCAAGCACTCTGGGCAGAAAGGCGTACAGGCGGAAAGACGTACACAAGGCAGCAGTTCCAATTGCATCGAAAAGCATTGCCGAGCAAGTGCCGCCTTGGAAATTCCAACATGCAGAACTGCTGACACTGCGCGTTGTCCTTGGTGGCGAACATATCTGACCAAGGCTCTTCCCACTGCTGAAAGAGAGCTTGCACCACCTCCGAGTGAAGACGCCATTCATGGTCCATCATGCACCGAAAGTTGTGCTTGTTATCCCTGACATTCAGGGAACTTGCCAGGTGTTGAACCACCAGGGATATGCCCTGATGGGCCAGCCATGTCCAAAGGTTTTGACATAGGGTCTATCTGTGAGAGTAGCCACAAGCCCGCCACCTTACGCATAACATTAATACCTCTGCATAACTGTTCTATCTGCAGACAGCCGGGGATCTGTAACCGTTTTTATCTTTACTACGGACGTGCCTTAGAACACCCGGCCCGCCCGCTGCCTCTGTCTAAGTAGGTAAGAATCTAAATACAGCTTTTTTACCACAGTCCATCCATTAGCTATCTCGTAACACTCGATAGCTTAGCAAAATATTGCTGCTAAATATCGCTGTTTTGAATCTTAGACAGCCAGCTGGGGGCGTATCTCGTGACATCAGCCCGCCGTTAAAGAAGTACTCAAATAGGTAAGAAGGCAGTTTAACACTCGCGCCACGCTAAGCATTTTAGAAGCCTGTAATACAATCCAAACTAATAAAATAATTACCTGTTTATTTTACTCAGACACACGGTGATGTGAATTAATATTTCTTCGCATGGTCACTGTGTAACGTGACATTATCCGTGCGCGCAATCAACCTAAATACAGGTAAACAATCCAGAAAAGCATTTCAGTTTTTAAAAATCGGCACATTATTAACCGCTCTTAATAAATCAGGTGACAGCTCGACCATAATATCATGCAACCTGATTCACTACGTTGTTCATAGTGTCTGCATTAAAATATAATGTCTGCATTAAAATATAATGATCTGTACTTGCAGATACTGAGCGTACTGTAACTTAATAAACCGTTTGCGGCTTCACGTTAAACTACATCAACGGATCCTAACTATATATAGGTAAGAGACAAACTAGCTTAGGGAGGTTTAAAAGATGTCTCTATCTGCACGTTTCTAAAGATCTCTCCCTTTTGCCACATCATTTTTTACTATAGACCTTCGACGGCTTGTCCTGGATAGGATTTCACCTGATGTTATACATGACCTAAATAATTCACGTACACACAGACATTAGAAAACATGCGGCTCTTATCCATCAGGAATATTTCCACACAGGTAACACAATGATGTCATAGCTATTAATGTTATAATTCGGGTTTTAATAACGCCCTATGTATCTGAAGGTACTCTCCTACCTCTTATCTCTAACTCTAATTCTTTCTTTTTCCATCCTTCCTTCTTTCGACTTTACCATTTACACTTATGCATTCAGGGCTATGTACCTCCCTCCATAGTCAAATGTGAAAAAAATCTCAATGCTGAGTTAATATGAATTGTTTAAAGTCGGAAGTTATGTATCTCTCTGTAACCAAACGCGCAAATATTTCAGTGCAGAGTCAATATAGAAGGCTAGAATAACATCATTGGAACTGATCTAATAGAAGCCTCTGTTCTTATTTGCATGTTGAGGAAATGAATGTATATATTTTGTATATATTATTTAAAAGTTTCTTCATGTTGTTTGTTAAAGAGATGCAATTCAAAATGAAGCAGTATATCAATGCAACTTTATTAAATAACTGGCAGATACAAAGTCATTAACGTGTATTAAGACTATTTAGCATAAAGAAAAATTATTAAAACATTGTTCATTTTATTTTCAGTATTATGATGGTATTATGATGGTGTTGTCCTGAAGAAGACACTTCCAGCGTGTCGAAACGCGTAGACAGGAAACCATCCTTTCTATCTTACTGTATACAACAATGTATTAATGTTATCTGTTTTTATCATATTTTTTATCAACATATCAATGGTCCAACGTATGATATTTCTTATCAAAATGTATTAAAATATATCTTTTTATGCTAATTTAGTCTGTCGTTATCTAAATTTGACTTTGTTCATTTACTGAATCGTGCCAGTTCTTATGTTCATCTGCCTGGGTATGTTACCTTACACACATTAATTGCCCTGACCCAGGAGTGTGATCCATATCAGGGGGTCCTTGTTATTTCTCATAGTGTACCAAATCTGCCCACTTGACAAACAATTCCTTCCAGCTCACCTCCTTACTTCCCTAGGTTTACATATTCATACAGCGCCACATACATATTTTTCGGAGACACAGTCTCTTTCTTCCCATTACACCCTGATAACAGACGCGGATGTCAGGGGCTTTCACTGTCATTACTTTACCCACCCTTAATCTGTGTTAACTCTAAATAATTCCGTACGAACCCCCCTCTCCCCTCACTTGTGCTCTAACGGAGGGGAGATCAGAGCCTTTCCCATCAGTCTTTTCGCTGAGGGAAGGAGGGACCTTCGCTTCTTTCTATCCGAGGAGTCCTGCTATCTCCCCCACCCAAGACCTTCATAGAGGAAACCTTAAGCCCTTGATTTTCCTAAGGGTCTGTACTCCCTTCGGCTAGGCTCCACAGCAGCTCAGAAAAGCTGAGCGTGCTGGAAAGCAGGGCCGCGGCCTGCTCAGGGTATATGGGTTAAGGAGGAGGCCAATCCCGGAGAGACACGTCAGCTCGTCCCCAAGAACACGCTGCTTATGCCCGTCCTGAGTGCAAAGTCCGCCCCGCCAAGAACCCGCCCACCATCTCCGTAATGGGGGCGGTCCCAAAACGTTGAAACTCCTCCCACGGCTCAACCCAGCTGCCTGTTTATGTCCTTGCATCCAGACAAGTGACATCATACCTACAAGTCACGACTATTGCCTTTGTCAATGGTTGTTAGTTGCATAAGATAAATAAGCAGCAACTAATACTGGTTTCCTTAAGGTAACCGCATTGGCATGTCCCCGTGCTCGATCCTCTCATCTAAAGTGAATATGTGCAAGACGCAGGAAAGGGGACGTTTCTTCTAGTCTCCCGCCAGAATGAGGTGCCCTAACCCGGCGTCACTCGTAGTGCAGTGCCTGCTCCAGCTCGCGAGTCTTGCTTTTGTTTTAATTATTAATAGTGGGAGGCGCCCTGGCAGCCCTAAAGTCTTTTAAATGTTTGGAAAAGTCACTAGAGGGATTTGCAGTACAATTGCAATTGAGATTGCAATTTCTGAATGGGGCACCTTGCACGCAGGCTTCTCTTTGTAGGAAGTGGTACAAAAGGGGGTGGTGATGGACGGAGCATCTGAACCAATCAAACACTCACACCCAGTAAACAGTTCTGGGTTTAATCCATCACCGTTCTTTAGCCCACTCTGCCACCCCAGTTCAGACATGGCCATATGCAAATCAGTCTGACCCTGTGCCTCAAGGGAACAGTCCAGCCCTAACTGCCAAGCCATGCCTTCCCTGGACCGGAAACAAGCTTCCGAGGACCGGTTTCTGGCATTTCAGCCGTCTTCAGCCCGGCTTGCTTGAATCCAGTGGCAAAGTGAGCAAGGGACTCACGTCTGAGCATACCCTGCCAACTTATGGCTAACAAAGTGGTACAAAAGGGGGTGGTGATGGACGGAGCATCTGAACCAATCAAACACTCACACCCAGTCAACAGATCTGGGTTTAATCAATCACCGTTCTTTAGCCCACTCTGCCACCCCAGTTCAGACATGGCCATATGCAAATCAGTCTGACCCTGTGCCTCATGGGAACAGTCCAGCCCGAACTGCTGGACTGTTCTGAACTGGGGTGGTGTGGAGTGCAAAAAAACGATGGATTTAGGCCCAGATCTCTGTACTGGGGTGAATGTATGACATTGTTCTGCATTCTGTCCATCAATTGTTGGTTTTGCATTTGTCACCCCGAGTGGGACGGGTATGCTCAGACGTGAGTCCCGTGCTCTCCACACCACTGGAGTCAAGCTATCCTGGCTGAAGATGGCTGATAGCCAGACACCGGTCCTAGGATGCTTGATTCCGGTCCAGGGAAGACATGGCTTGGCAGTTCGGGCTGGACTGTTCCCATGAGGCACAGTGTCAAGGCTGATTTGCATATGGCCATGTCTGAACTGGGATGGTGTGGAGTGCAAAAAAACGATGGTTTTAGGCCCAGATCTCTGTACTGGTGTGAATGTATGACATTGTTCTGCATTCTGTCCATCAATTGTTGGTTTTGCATTTCTCTTTGTAGGAGGCACGTTTTCTTCTGAAACATAAAACCGATACCACAGTGGACAGAAGTTACGCCACTTGGCTTGCAACTGAGGAGAGTTTTACAGCGCTCTACAATAAGTAAACCGATTTGTGGCACTGTGCGATATATCTCCGCGCTTACTGTGTTTGAATTGTGGCTCATGCATGAGTGCGGCGCGTGTGTTGACCGTACATTACCTGTGAGCAGCTGCAACCCTGTGCATCAAATTGTGTTCAGAGCTCTTAACTTCTTCCAAGTCTACATGTTCTTTACACGTATGATAGAGGTACCACCAGCCTGGCGCCTGGTTATGTTTTATGTAGCCGGTCCCCCGAAAGCTCCTGCGCTCACCTCTCAGTTCATGTGACCTCTGACTCCCTAGATATCTTAAACTATCTTTGTCAGATATTGTACACCTCTTATAACGAATATACAGCGTTCGTGTAAATTATTGGCTACAAATAAGTCTATTAACTGCATTCAGTGTATTCAAGTAACAAGTGTCTACAAGGGTTATCTGTTTAGTATTCATACATATTCAAGCAAAAACAGGCGTGCCATTCAGATAGCCAAACCACGCCCTATTAGTAACCAGTCAATTCTAACAAGAGCACGTGTTTCAAAAAGCCACTAAACGGCTATCCAAGGCCATGCGCGCTTTCACTTTCCAAGCTGACCGGAACAATGGCAGCCCCTTCTTTAAAATGAAATAGGTCTTGCATATATACAACAGTTTTAGCTATTGGCATTGTAAATAATAATGGCTTTTATTTATGTGTTAATTATCAAAACGATAAATAAAAGGCATTGTCATTTACAATGCCAATAGTGTAAACTCTCGCAAATGCGAGACCTATTGCATTGCAAATGCTTGTTAATTATGTCTCCTAGTGTCGTGATCCCAGCCCTTGAAACCCTGTAGTTTCGCCAGCTCCGGCAACCACCCCACTCCCATAATGGTGTACCTTTAGTTAGTTTCTTGCCCCAATTCATCTGTCGTTCAGCCCCTTTCCAGGCTTTAACCACCCTCTGTGTGGTGGGTAGCAAACCTCGCACCCCAATCACCGCGTATAGATAGTGAAGATAGGAGTGCTTCTGGAATTGGAGTCTCTCGAGGGCATTTGCAGAGCGATCTCCTGGAACGTGGCTCCATTCATTGATTACTGTTAGATGTGTTGCTCGATAGTACGCTTGAATATCTGGAAAGGCAATTCCCCCGTTATATTTGCTGCGCTGTAGTGTTTGCAATGCCCCTCTAGGATGGCCCCCATCCCACAGGAATGTGCAAAATGTTGTGATGATTGTCTTAAAGGTGGTTTCCGGGATTTTATGATACGTATTTTGAAATATATACAGTAATTTAGGGAGCGTTATCATTTTCTACATGGCTACTCTCCCTAGCAGCATCAGAGGGAGTCGTTGCCACCTAGCAACGTCTTTCCGGAATTCCAGGATTTGGTTAATGTTGCAAGTAAGTCAGTCAGCCACGTTTGTAAAAATAAACAGCCCCAAGTATTTAAAACCCTCTTCGGTGATGTGTAAATGTTCTGCTATTGAGTGTGTGTCTCTGAAGCCTCCTACGGCTAGAGACACTACTTCCCCCCAGTTAATGTTGTATCCGGAGTGTTTGCCTTATTCCTTGACAATTTGGAGTATCAGAGAAAGTGTTATGTCAGGGTTGGTAATATAAAGCAACATCATGTCCGCATATAGAATGATCCGTTCATCTATAAGCTGACCTTCGGTGTCTTGGAAACCTTCAAGTCCTGGGTGGGTCCTAATTCGGCTCGCCAATGGCTCCAAGATCAACGCGAAGAGCAGCGGGATAGAGGGCATCCCTGTCGGATTCCCCTTTGGATGGGGAAGTCAACTGATATTACTCTATTGACTGACACTGGCTCTAGGTTCAGTATATAATAGTCCCACCCAGGTCATGAATTCTTGTCCAAACTCAAATCTCGTAAGGACTTGTCTCATGAAAGGCCAGTGGACAGTGTTGAAGGCCTTCTCCGTGTCTAGGGAAAGAAGCATCTCTGGGGTGGCCCTGTCCTTCACAGTGTCTAACCAATTGGCGAGTTGACGGAGATCGAGGAGCGGGGCTTGGGCCAGGCATAAAGCCTGATTGGTCTTGGTGGATCAATGATGTAATTACTGTTATGAGTTGTGCCGCTTGGATAGAGGCCAAAATCTTCTTTTCAATATTTAATAGCGATATTGGGTGATAGGATCGGCAACTCTCTGGGGGTTTGCCTAGCTTTGGTATAACCACCACTGTGGCTTGACTTAGATCTAATGGCAGCGTCCCCTCTTCCAGTGCCGCATGGAACATATTTAACAGATTGGGTCACTGAGCGTTCATTCTCTTGGAAGTATAGCTCTGTCTCCGTTCTTATTACTCCTGTAACTGATTTGCCCCGGAGCTCCCATGCATTCTGTCTCCAATCTGGTCTCTGTTACCTTTGCCTCCCACCGTCAGCAAGAGTGGTGAGTTGTCTGATATACCACCTTATCTACTGTTCATATTTCGCCTGCGGGGCAAAGAATAATCAAGTCTGGAAAAGACCCTCAGTGCCCCGGAGAAATAAGACTAAGTGCGCTCTAGTGGGTGTTGTTGCTGCCACAGATCAGTCAATATCAGCGACCTCACAAAGTACGCCAGTGGGGTGGGGACGTGCATTCCTGTGGCAATGTGCGTATGGTCTAGGCTTGGGTCCGTTACATCGTTAAAATCACCTCCAATAATATGCGTGGATGTGCCTGATTCTAGTAGTATCTTAGCAATTGCCTCTAGGGTTTGGGTTTACATTCAATGCTAATTAGTGTGAGTTTGTATCGTCCCCATTTACCCTGGACTGCGGCAAAGGGGGAGGCTCTGTGGCAGTTCTGTAGTTTGTCTGACATTCAACCTTCCTCATCACTATTTCTCTGCTGCTCAAGTGTGTCCTCTGTGTTTTGTGTCTTGGTGCCCTGGTTTTTCATACAATTAACATTCCTGAGCAGTGGGTGATCACTATGTCTGCGAGAGATTCCTTGTCCGATTGGTCTGTGTGGGTACTGTCCCTCTGACTGGAATGTTTTTTCTTGGCTTGGACCTGAAAGCGAGTCTTAGACCGATTCCGAATGCATCTGTGTGCCAGGTCTGTACAGAGTTCCCTTCAGTGGAGACTCCGTCCGCTTGTTGTGTCCTCCCCTGAGCAGACTCCGCTTTTTTACTCTCTGTGGTCAGGCTTCCCATCGCGCTGTTGTTTCTTTAGGTTGTGACTCACTAGTTCTCTTTTCTTGTCATAGCATGGGGGTGTTCCTCTATCCAGGCCAATGTGTTGTCTGGAAGAATCGCGAAGTGCCTGGGAAGATAACTTTGAGCTTGGCAGGGAGGAGAAGCATGTATTGGATCTGCATGGCTCTTAGTTTGATCTTCACCAAGTTAAATGACCCCCTTATCTTCTGCACTTCCCTAGAGTAGTCGGGGAAGATTATTATCTTGGTGAGTTGGAGTCCCCCCTATACGCTGTGACTGAGGATTATATCTTGATCTTGGTAGTTTAAGAACCTTGCTATTAATGGTTGCAGGTGGTGCCAGTGGGTGGTCTCACACTGGGCACCCTGTGAGTCCGTTCGATGATAAAACAGGATGAGAATATAGCCACGGGGGGGGGGGGTGCGGGGAGGGAACCAAATAAAACAAATTGTACCTGTGTGCTCTATTTTACGCGTTGACCACTTTCCATGCGACCTCTCTCATGGTTGCCTCGAGGTCTTTGACATCTGACTGTAGTTTGTGTGTCGTGTCTTCTACCTCTGAGATGAGTTTCAGCATGGGTCACCCTTTCCGCAATATTGCGCATGTCCAGGTGTAGGAGGGAGGCCTCTGATTTTATTTATGCCCTCAATGGCATCTCTGGAGGCGTGGAACGCTTTGAATAATGACTGTATTGTCTGGTAGTGCCGGGGATTCTCACTCAGTTTCCGTTGGTGGCAGGAGCACTTTCGTGTACTTATCCATTTTGCCCTGCTTTTGGGTTTTTGGTTCTTTGTACCTCAACCTTATTTAGGTGGAGGGGTTAAGTCTTCCAGTAGGTTAGTAATTATTTCTGTGTTTCCTGTCGGAGCTCCACAGTTAGGCGCTTCGGTGCTTCGTCTGCGCCCTTCAGCGATCCAACAGTGCTGTAATGTTACTTTTCTTCCTGTTCCCCAGCTCTCAATGTGCTCAAGTCCCCTCTCTCTATACTGGGATTTCCACCATCTGTCCTCTCTAGCCCGTGTGAAGGTTTGGCACAGCCCTATTTTCAACGCAGGTGCGACAGCCCCTCTTGCCAGTGTACCAGCCTGGGTCACCAATACCGCACGGCGATGGGGGCCGCAAGCCGCCTCGTCGCATCAACCCGGCAGTCTGTGGGGCCACTCCTTCCCTCCAGGCAGGGTTTGTTCTTTAACTGCGTGGGTCTTCAGGCCGCCACCCGTTCTGGGGTTCAATCCGTTGCCCAACGGGGAAACATGACACAGCTCACCCCCATACGCCCTGTGTGCAGATCCTCTTGCCTATGTGTGGAGTAGGCCCAGGTTTTCAGAATTCCTCCATGGGGCCGGATCGCTGTTCTTCGCCTTTACGACCACTCATTATGTCTTTTGCCCACCCCAGCCGCCATAGAGGCTCCCCTAGGCCTCCCAGAGAGGTCGCTGACATGGCACGGAGGTGCCTGGGCCGGCTCATGCCATGGGGTTTTCGCTCACAAAGTGCGGTCTAGCCTATTCTCCTTTACCCGAGCGCAGTCCCTCATCAATGCACAGTTTATGCCTGGATTCTCATAACTGCTCTGGTGGGGCAGAGTTTCTGGGCTTCTGCTGCTCAATGTACTCTCGGGTCCGGTGACCACTAGGGCCTCTCCTCAGCTCAAAGCAAGTTCGGTCACACACCACGGGGGGCCCCAGGTCGTCGCCCACTCGAAGGAACCGTCCGCAGTCTAGCAGGGGACCACTGTTTGAATCTTCTCCATTCGCTAGTGCGCAGTCCCTCTCACCTGCGCTCGTGACTTCTCCGGTGGGCCGCATCTCTCGTCCTCCACCACTCAATACACTCTTGGCCCAGTCACAATCAGGTTCTCCTTGCAGCTCCAGGTAGGTTCACTTACACAGCGCGGGGGTCCCCAGGTTGTCACCCGCTTTGAGGCCCCGTCAGCCGCCAAACAGGGGACAGCTGCTCGACCTTTCTCTACCACTCGTGCTCAGTCCCTCTCACCTGAACATGTGCTACGCCCGGATTCTTTTGGCTCCTCCACCAGGGGCCAGGCCTCTGGTTATTTGTGGTTACTACTTCTCTATGCACTCCCCGCGCCTATTGTTCCATGGGGTGCACCAAGGGGAGGCGGCTTCTGATCTCGTCTCCTGGAGAGAGGCTATACTTTCAGCTCGGCACGTCCCATCCGTCTTGCCTCGCCGGATCATTTCTTCTTTCCACTACCATGCCTCATTCAAGACATCGGGGGCGCTTTAGCATGCTCCTTCAGTGCGGGGAGTGAACGGCACCAAAAAGGAGCAGCGGATGGTGCTTAGGAAGGCAGGATTATGTTCAGGATGGATGGATGTCGGGCTGCCGGAGTTCCGGCAGATGCAGCTAGACGGCCATGTTTCTCTTCTTCGCCTTCTTCTTGGGCTTGAACTTACCCGAAGACCTCGAAGACTTGGATGACGAATGATGGTGGTGGCTCCACGACCAGTCCAGAGACCTTCCTCTCGACCGGGACCACGAAAGAGAGGGAGTCGACTGCCGGGCCTCCATCAACTTTCGGAACCGTTCCCCAAAGACTTCAGATTTATGGCCCGGCAGTGGGAGCACAACTTCAGGTCGTGGTCACGCTCCAAGCACCAAAGGCACACAAGGTGAAGGGTCCGTAACCGACATCAGGCGGTTACAGGCCCGGCACGGTGTAAACCCAGTCATAAAATGGGACATCCCTCGTACACCAGGAGTTGGAAGCCTCAAAATAGAATTCGACAAAAGTCGAGAAAAAACGTAGTAAAAAAATTAAAGTGGTAGCACTCTCAGATCTGCACAAGGCTGGTGCGTAAAAAGAAAGAACTGACGTCAGCGCACAGGGGTGGCGTCTAAGTAGACATTGCTACATAATCCCGGCGACCACGACACGGATGATGGACGCAGAGTCGACTGACACCGGCTACCGACGCTTAGGGGTACTGCTTAGAGAAAAATTCTCTGGATCCAGTCTGACGTCTGGGAGTAATTCTAAGGTAAGGAATCTATAACTATTTATTTATTTATTTAAAACATTTGTAGAGCGCGGCTGTCGCCTTGCAGGCATCCTGGCGCTGAAACAGAGAGTAGCTCCACAGGGGGAAAGAAGAGAGGAAAAAATGAGTGGGATGGAAACAGTGGTTTAAGCGAAGTTAGGGGAGGGAAGTCAAATGATCGAGGCTAGGGGAAAAGCCAGGTCTTGATGCGTTTTCTGAAAGGAAGGAGTTGCGGTGTTTGGCGGATATCCAGGGGCAGACTATTCCATAGTTTTGCCGCTGCAACTCTGAAGGATCTTCCTCTAGTCCTAACCTTGTTAAATTTAGGGACTGATACAAGGTAGGCTGTGGCTGAACGGAGGGCTCTAGTGGGAGTGTACCAGGTGAACATGGCTTGCAAGGGTATGGGTCCGACTCCGTGCAAAGCCTTGAACACAAGACAAAGCGCCTTAAAAGCCACTCGTTGCTTCAGGGGGAGCCAGCGCAATTCTGCTAGGGCCGCAGAGGCCGAAGATCTCCTTGTCCAGCCAAGAGCTAGTTTTGCGGCGGCGGTCTGAACCCTTTGCAGTCGGTCTAGCAGAACAGATGGAGATTCAAGTAGCAAAGCGTTACAGTAGTCCAGGCGACTGAGAATAGTGCACCTGACTACCAGCGCTCGGGCTTGTGCCGGGAGGAGTGGCATAATCTTGCGAAGTGAGCGTAATAGGCCCGAGCAGGTAGACACTGTTCTCGCAACCTGAGTCTCCATGCTGAGCTTGTTGTTAATCATAGCCCCCAGGTTGCGGACAGTAGTCACTGGCTGTGGTTTTTCTGAAGCCTCTGGGGGCCAGAAATCAGTTGGAAGCGAACGGGGAATCTTACTACCTGCACAAAACAACACCTCGGTTTTGGCTGAATTAAACTGCAGGGAGTTGTTCTGTAACCACCTAGCAGTATCTCTCAGACAATCATGAAAAGATTCTAGGGGAATTGATTCTGCCCCATCCCAGGATAGGATGAGCTGTGTATCATCTGCGTAGTTTATGGTTTGCAGCCCATGGGTTTTTATTAATGTGACCAGAGGTTTTAGGTAAACATTAAAAAGAATGGGGCTGATGGACGAGCCTTGGGGCACCCCATGGGGCACAGATGAAAAGGCAGATTGAAAAGGGGGAAGGGACACAGCCTGCTTCCTGTCTCTAAGATAGGACTGGAACCAAAGCAGGGCCGTTCCATCAACCCCGGATTCCCTTAGTCTATTTAACAGAATCGCATGGTTGACCCTATCGAATGCGGCAGGCAGGTCCAGCAAGATCAGAGCTGCTGCTTGGCCCCTGTCTGCACGCATACGGAGATCTTCCATGGCCATAAGGACAGCTGTTTCAGTCCCATGCGCTGGGCGAAACCCGAATTGAATATCGTCCAGCATGTGATTCTGCTCCAGATATGTGGAGAGACAAGAGCTTACCCAGCGTTCGACAATCTTTGCCGGGAATGGCAGGAGGGAGATAGGCCGGTAGTTGGATAGGCATTCGGGGTTCAAGGAGGGTTTCTTCAGCAGCGGAGTGATGAGAGCCTGCTTCCAAGGTGTTGGAACAAATCCACAGCGCAAGGATTGATTGCAGATCTTCCGAAGAATACCAAAGAGTTCTGATCCAAACATTTTCCATATTTTGGGGGGCAAAGGGTCGAGAGGGGAGCCTGAGGTGATCCCATACGCCAGTCTCGCAAAATCCGGTTCTGTGATAGGGGGGAAATCCTGCAAATGAACCAAGTTTTCTAGGTTTGTTGACTCTGAGTCAGGGAGGAGAGTCCCAGGGGCATTGAGACTGTCCATTGAGAGGCAGGTATAGAGGTTATGGATGATGGTCTGAATTTTCTCCTGAAAGAACTGTGCAAGATCATTACAGAGTGCTTGTGTCGGGGGAGTAGTTTTTTTGACGCAGTCAGGGTGGAGGAGATTATTCAGGATCTGAAAGATACTGTTGGAGCTATTAGTAGCATTGGTTATAGTAGAGCAGAAATCAATAGATTTACTTTTGACAATTTGGGATTTGTATTCCTGAAGTTTCGTTTTCCAAAGTGCTTTATTTACGTCAGAGTAGCCATGCCTCCATTTCCTCTCAGCCTTTTTACAGGCGGCTTTGAGAGTTTAAGGAATCGTCAAACCAAGGGGCAGATGGTCTGCCCTTAGGTTTGCATTTTTTTAAGGGAACATAGGAGTCCGTTATAGAAGAGATTTTACCACAGAAGGTCTCATAATTGCCCTCTACTGAGTTGGCAGAAGAGAAGCTGTCTTGTACCTGGAACATTGCATCGGTGGTACTCAGCCGTTCCAGAGCCTTCCAGTCTCTGTACAAAAAATCAGAGAGGGTGCTATGTGCCGGTACATCAGACCCTTTAGTGGTAATTAAGAATTTAAGGAGGGCGTGGTCTGTCCAGGTCATGGGCAGGATTTCGTTCATATGTACTAATAGGGGGGTAGAGAAAATGAGGTCCAGTATGTGACCTGTTTTATGGGTGGGTTCGTTGACAAGTTGATAGAGCCCCACGCTTTCGCAAGAAAGCAAGAGGTTATGCAGTCCGCTATCCAGACTACCATTTGGCCAGATATTAAAATCCCCTAGGATGATTAACTTACTGTGGGAGATCGCCATGTTAGTAAAGGTGGTGAGTAGCAATTGCTGTTGATGAGAGCTAAAGAACCCCGGAGGGCGATAGCAGACAATGGTCGTGAACGTAGCTCCATTGAGACAGTCAATGGAGAGGCCAAAGAGCTCGGTCTCAGCGACCGGGTCTAACTCTAGGATGTTGACCAGCCAAGATGCTCTATGAATAATGCCAACTCCACCACCTCGGCCTTTGGGTCTAGGAAGATGCAGGATTTTATAGTCCTGAGGGCAGGCCCAATCTAAATCGACGTCACAATCCGCATGGGTCCATGTCTCCTTAAGAAAGAGAACATCTAAGTGATGGTTGTCAACCAGTAACTGTATTTCATTCGCATGCTTAGGCAAGGATCTAACATTAATGAGACTTCCAAGGAACAGGCCCCCAATGGTGAAATCCTGCAAAGGATAGGCATTGTCAAGGAAGGTAAGGTGGCCTTCATGTGCAGACTCTCTCAGACCAAGTAATGTCTTGCGAGTATACAACGGGGAATTGACTTTAGGAATTATGAGTAGTTGATCAGAGTGGGCCGCGCTTATCGCGTCCAGATCGCGGACGAGCGCAGACGAGCTTGCCTTAAGCGCGCCTTTGGCGCGCCATCGTCGCGCCCGCTGCGCTCGTCCGCTGCGCTTCCGGGAAGGACTCATAATTTATAGGGGAGGTCGAAGGGCGACCGAGGGGGGCGTGTCTCGTGGCTTCCCTCAGCAGGGTGATGGCGCCAAGAAAACGAGCCTTTTTGGCTGGAGCAGCGCTCAAACAGCTGCTTGTTGGTGATTTAAATGAATGCCAAGAGGTCAGTGCAAATATAAAATCACAATATTACAGTTTTAAAAGGTATTTAAAACATGAAGCAAAGCTCCCGGCTTTCCGCCTCAGGAGTGGTCTCAGTTTTTGAAATAGTGCGTGCTAGTAGTCAGCGCGTCCTATTAGTACCTGTGGGGGCGTGGCCGACCGAGGGGGGCGTGTCTCGTGGCTTCCCTCAGCAGGGTGATGGCGCCAAGAAAACGAGCGTTTTTGGCTGGAGCAGCGCTCAAACAGCTGCTTGTTGGTGATTTAAATGAACGCCAAGAGGTCAGTGCAAATATAAAATCACAATATTACAGTTTTAAAAGGTATTTAAAACACGAAGCAAAGCTCCCGGCTTTCCGCCTCAGGAGTGGTCTCAGTTTTTGAAATAGTGCGTGCTAGTAGTCAGCGCGTCCTATTAGTATCTGTGGGGGGCGTGGCCGACCGAGGGGGGCGTGTCTTGTGGCTTCCCTCAGCAGGGTGATGGCGCCCAGAAAACGAGCGTTTTTGGCTGGAGCAGCGCTCAAACAGCTGCTTGTTGGTGATTTAAATGAATGCCAAGAGGTCAGTGCAAATATAAAATCACAATATTACAGTTTTAAAAGGTATTTAAAACACGAAGCAAAGCTCCCGGCTTTCCGCCTCAGGAGTGGTCTCAGTTTTTGAAATAGTGCGTGCTAGTAGTCAGCGCGTCCTATTAGTACCTGTGGGGGGCGTGGCCGACCGAGGGGGGCGTGTCTCGTGGCTTCCCTCAGCAGGGTGATGGCGCCAAGAAAACAAGCCTTTTTGGCTGGAGCAGCGCTCAAACAGCTGCTTGTTGGTGATTTAAATGAATGCCAAGAGGTCAGTGCAAATATAAAATCACAATATTACAGTTTTAAAAGGTATTTAAAACACGAAGCAAAGCTCCTGGCTTTCCGCCTCAGGAGTGGTCTCAGATTTTGAACTAATAGCCTCTTTCAGATGCAAAGAATACACCTTACTTTTCAGGGAGAAATGAACTCAATTCAGCACTGTAGCTGTTAAAATCTAAACAAATCCTCACTACTCGTCACCTGGGCTGCCTGAAATGAGTGCAGTCCTCATGTTAACAAAAAATCAAGCACACAGGCATACTGTGCTATTGTCATTTAAAGAGCCTCTCGGCATTTAACAGTCCAGGGTAGCTGTGTTTTTTGGTCTGACCTTTACCTAGAGACAGTGTTAGTTATTAGTGTGCCTCAGTAATAAAAAAAGAATAATTACATGAAATATATTCATATCAAGCACACATTATATACATATAAACACACACATGCATATATATAAAAAATAAAAATATATATATATATATATATAACATACATACACATATATATATATATATAAGTGTGTGTTTGTTCACACGCACGTGTACACACACACACACACACACACACACACACGAAGCGCCCTTGTTTCAGATCAGCCCTCTTCAACCACTGGATTGTTCAACGGACAATCATATTTTGCTTTACCATCCATAGGCATACTGCATGGAACAATAGGTCAGGCCACTTCCGCCACAGCCCACCATAAATGAAAGCTCTATTTGCACCATGAGTGAAGTTAGGCCTCATCACGTGCCTAAAACGAAGTGCACTTCAGTGCCAGGGCTCGAGAGGCAATATTTCAATTTGCCAATGCATTTTGTTCTTGCCATGGTTTGTCTTTTTTAACATTTTGTAGTTACTCTTGCGTGTTAAACTATTTCTTCAGGTTACAGTAAGTAAAAGCCAATAGTAAATAATAGCCAATATTAAATTTTGGATGAGCCATTAAGAATCTTTTTTTCCGGGGGGGGGGGGGGGGGGGGGGGAGCGTGGCTAGCAGCCGTCGAGGATGGCCGCTGCCTAATTAAGCTCCCGATTCCCTGTCGTCTATCCTGCCCTACCCTGTGCCAGCCACGGTGGAAAATTGTACTAAGACTGCCGTGTCTCATTCCCAGCCCCTCTGGAGGAATTTGGAGTGTGAGCTGACTTTTATTGTCCTCTGATGCTTCGTTCTGAGCAGTGATGGCAGCTGCCTAGTGCCGATCGGAGGGTAGGGAGACCTCCGAGACGTGAAGACGATCGGACGGGTGGAACGGTGGTTCCGAGGAAGCGACTAAGCAAAGCAATGCTCTGCACTGCGGCCAGAGTTGGGGAGCCCTGGTGAGAGCCACTGCTAACGTTAGCCTGGGACTCTTGCCGCGCTGAAAAGTGTCTGCGGCACGCAGACACGCACCACCATCGTTCTTAATCCATGGTTTTTGAACATACCAGACATTAGAGGAACTTTGCACACAAACAGAGAACTACTTCACCGAAAATGTGGGCTCGGTTGATTTTGCCCAGACAATTTGGGAAGCATACAAGGTAGTTCTGAATGGGCAGGCTTTATCTTTGAAGACTGGGGACATCGCTAAGAAACACAAGCTTCTGATACCGGTGGAGACGGACCTTCTTGACTTAGAGCAGGAACATGCACAGGATCCATCGCCAGACACCGGCCATGTGCTTTTACGGAAGCAAGATGAATATCGGATAAAAACTAGGACATTAGCTTGGCTAGAGAGGAGAGATCAGAGATCGAGATGGGTGCATAAGTTGACATCAGGAGGTGACACCCACGGGAAATAGCGGAGGAATTCGCTAATCATCTGGAAAAGGTGTATTCACCCTCTACTCAGTACACGGCTGAGGACTCATGCCAGCTCCTCTGGGACAGTGACATACCGGCCCTTTCAGAGGCGGAAAGGGAGACTCTAGATGGAGATCTCTCGAATGAGGAAATTAGCAAAGCCATAGGACAGATTAAATCTGGGAAAGCAATGGGGCCTAATGGCATCCCGGTTGAATTTCTAAAAGCCACTGCCTCTTGCACGGTATCGCATTTAAAAGCCATGTATGAGGAGAGCCTGGAAGTGGGCCGGCTGCCAGTAGATCAAAGATTAGACACCATTGTAGTAATTCACAAGCCAGGTAAACCAGCGGATATTTGCGGCTCTTATAGGCAAATCTCGCTAATTAATGTGGAGGCAAAGGTATTGGCGAAAGTCCTGGCTAACAGGCTGGTGATCACAACATTAATCCATCAGATCAATCTGGGTTTACGCCTGGTAGGAATAAGGCCCTTAATCTAAGGCGCCTACATAACGTAATGGCTCGTAGGAAATACATTGAGGAGGATAAAGTCCACATTTGTAAAGCGCACAATCACCTGTAAGGGTCTCTAGGCGCTGGGGGCCGTCGGGAAGATTAAGCGAGCTATTGCCCAGAGTCACATGGTGCTGGGCTAACCTGCCGCCGGAGCCGGGGATCGAACCGTGGTCCCCAGATTCCAACGTCAGTCGCCCTGGCCGCGGCGCCACACCTCTCCCACTGCACTGTTGTATCTTGACGCTTCAATGGCCTTTGATTCCATAGAATGGCCCTACCTGTTCAAAGTTTTGGAAAGGGTGAGACTGGGCCCCAATTATATAGCCTGGGTTCGGCTCCTATACACGGACGTTTCGGGACAAGTGAGGGTAAACGGTCACACGTCCCGGACATCCAGCTTAAACAGGAGCACTAGACAGGGATGCCCGCTGTCCCCACTGATATTTTCCCTTTTACTGGAGCCCCTTGCGGCTTGGTTACGCCGAGATGTGATGGTCCGGAGGGTTGCGATGGGTGGATGATGTAGAAGACCGTATATCCCTATTTGCGGATGACATTCTGCTGTACCTAGCTTCCCCATACAAATCAATTACGGTGGTGCTTGCCATTTTCATAAATTTCGGCAAGTACTCCGGATATGCAATTAACTGGAATACATCTGTATTGTTTATGTTGCGGGGTCAGGTCCCCAAGCTTCCGGCTGGTTGCACCATAATGGTGGCAGAGGAAGGGTTTCGGTATTTGGGGGTGTTCGTCACGTCAGATCCAAATCTATTTTACAGCTCCAACTTAGCCGCCCCCTAACCCCCCATTGGCTAAACTATGCGCGGATGTGAAAGACGCGAGGTCCCTGCCGCTTTCACTGCTGGGTCGCGCTGCACTCTTGCAGATGCTGGCCCTCCCTCGATTCCTGTATATTCTTCACAACTGCCCACCGAGAGTTCCGCACGCTGCTGTGGTATGGGAAGGCCCCAAGGGAGGCACTGAAGAAACTGACTAAAGGCTGGTATGATGGAGGCATTGCACTCCCCGACCTGCAACTCCATTACTGGGCGGCACAATTGGTGACTGTTAACCATTGGATCAATCATCCCCCGGTTGACCCTGGATATGCTCTCGACCGTTACCAAACTGATCGCTCCGGTTACATGGGGGCCCTGTATACTAGTGATAGGCAAAATAAGGGGAAGTTCTTTGGACCCACCCAGCACACATTAGAGATCTGGCGTACAGTGCATTCTCGTCTGGGCTGGGCTGGCATCCTCACAAAGGTAGCGCCGCTTTGGTATACACAAACTGGGGATGCTGTGCTACCAGCCCTGGTTTGACAAGTGGGACCTCATAGGTATCTCGGCAGTAAACGACCTGGTCAGAAAGGGTGCTATACTTACATTCGAGGACCTCCAGAAACAATACCACCTGGCTTAGGGAGCAACATATAGATACTTGCAAATTAGACATGCAATTAAGGCGGCCTTTCCATCCCTTACAGACATACCGGAATCAACACCACTTGAGGATAGGCTGTTAGAAGGGCCCTCAAGTTTGAAAGCAATATCTCTTGCATATAAAAAATTGTGCAATAACCTCCCGGATACTTTTCCAAGAACGAGGGAGCGGTGGCAGGGTGACTTAGGACTGATTAGCCACTAGGACTGGCAGGAGGCCCTTATGTCCCCTGAAGAGGCGGCCATCACACTTTTAAATTCAGGTTGATCAAACTCAGGATACTGCACCGATCTTATAGGACAGGAAAGACCTTAGCGCAAATATAGTTTCAAGACCTGATGACCTCTGCCTGAGGGAATGCGGCCAACAGGCCACATTTTACCACACTCTGTGGAGCTGCCGAAATATACGTGTCCTCTGGGAGGGGGCTTCGGAGCACATGCAGACCGCCTTAAGTAAGGAGGTAGTGTTAACGCCACAACTGGGATTGTTGAATATTTGGGAGGCAATTCACAACGCTAGGATACACGTTGGTTTAGCGGGAGCTAGCGAGAGGGTGGGCGGGGAGTAAGCACGCCGCACGTTACCATGTGGGCGAAGGAGCTTGACAGATGCATGCTGGCGGAAACGAAAGTCTTCCTAGCTAGAGGGTACCTCAAAAAATGGGACCTGAAATGGTCACACTGGAATAACTTAAAACCTTCCTGTTCCCTGTTTCCGACTAGGATTCTTTCTGTCTTGTTCTGTTATGTTCGGTACCTGTTCACGCGCCAGGACGCCCCTTCGCTGGGGCAGCTGTGCGAGATATAAAAATTAATAACATAACATAACTACCGTGGAGATCCTGTGGTGTCCCCAATGGTGGAATTGGAAATGCGTAGACGTACAGAAAGTGAAGATATTATATAATATGTAATCCTGTCTACTGTGTGTCCAGATACTGTATTTGCTCAATTTGAAAAGTGTTGTCCATTTTTCTGTATGTATGGCTGTGATGTAAACCAATAAACACATTTAAATATAGGAATCTTAATTTCCTAGCATATCCACAAAAATTAAAAAAAAAGGTTTAGCTGCCTGCTTGAAATCACCTATTAAAAGTATTTGTGATTGCTTTTTCGTTTAAAATTGCTGGGCTTTTAATCTGTAGCGGCGGCTTTATTTTCCTTGCTAATTACAGATTATATTCTGTTTATACTTTTAATTTTCCACATTTTTTTTAAAGCTCTAATTCATTTTTCCAGTAAGCCAAATTAGAAAGAAGTTTTTTTTGTAAGATTGGAACAGTTGTGCTCCAGTTAGAAATTTCATTTCTCCCCTCTCTTGTTTAGATGTCATTGTGTCATTAAACAGCCAAGCCCTTGTCACGGGGGGCTATAACCTTAAAACACTAGGGCATTTAACATGTATATCAAAGGCAGACTTATTTAATGTTTTATGTCACCCCACTGATGAAAGTCATCTGCTCATATGGTTTTACGGCAATTTGTTATGCGGATGATACACAAACAGTGGTGTCACTATCAGCCAAGCCAGAGGATGTGTGTGAAGAAATTTAACAATTGCATGGCTCATATCAGATGAATGCAGGAAAACTATCACCGAAAAAACGGAGGTTTTACTATTTGGAAATGACCCCTCATTCTGGAACAACTCCTGGTGGTCGGGCGCCGCCGGGCCGTATACATCTCTTGTTCAAAAAGTTAAAAAAATCTAGGAGTTGCACTAGATGATCAGCTGTCCTTTTCAGACCAGGTTAATCACATCTTACTGTTTCTATACCTTGAGGATTCTAAAAAAGATATTTCCTTTCATCCCTTAGGATCTACAGAAAACAGTAATGGTAGCTCTGCTTCTATCGAAGATAGACTATTGTAATGCTCTCTATTTGGAAGCAAAAAAGCGGTTGCACCTGAAGCTACAATCTCTTCAAAATGAAGCAGCATGTTTCCTGCTATCTATCTGTGGTGAAAGAAGATTATATAGAGGTGTGAAAATGGAGACTGAACGAAAGTGGATGTTCAGAAAAAACAAGTTACATACCTGTACACTGTGGTTCTCCAATATTGTTATCTTTCATAGATTCACATGCTTGTATCTTCCGCGTCATCATGGTGGGAGTCTTGCGGTAATTAGAATAGAAGTACCATAGAAGTACGTAAGAAACATCCAGAAGGAAAGAAACTTGGAAATAGTCAGCCTCTTTATGTAGGCCCAAACTTCGGCAGATCACATACCAGCCCTAGACCTCAGCTCCCCAGTCAGAGCCACCAGACCTCAGATTTCGTGCACAAGTGTGCTACGGTAAAGACATAGCCAGAGATCAGAAGTGGCAAGCCTAGACGGGGAGGAGGGCGGAACGCATATGAATCTATGAAAGATAATACTGGAGAACCACAGTGTACAGGTAACTTGTTTTTTCTCCAGTATTGAATCTTTCATAGATTCACCTGCTTGCATCAGAGTAGTGACCAGTGTAAAAACCAAAGCGTGCGGCTAGGTGAAGCCCTTGTTTAGTCAAAGAAGACATATTGCACACATGATAAACATTATGAAGTATGCCTTAGAAAACCATTCATAAGCAATTAATTGTGACAAATACACCAATATATACACACACACACACATATACACACACACACACACACACACACACATATATATATATATATATATGAAAAAACACAGTACCTCAGGCAAACAGATGTCGGAGGACAGCTTGACCCACAGCAGCATCCTGTTTCCATGCCGAGACCAAGCAGTAATGCTTAGTAAACGTGTGCACGTTGGACCATGTTGCCGCTCTACAAATGTCTGGAAGCGTCAAATGGCAAACAAAGCTGTAGAAGCTGCCATCTTCCTCATTGAGTGCGCAGATACCTTTGCAGATAAAGGCTTCCCAGCTTTACTGTGGTAGAACGCAATCGCAGAGGAAATCCAATGTGCAATACTGTTTCTTGAAAGGGCTTGACCCTTTCTAGGTGATGTAAAAGACACAAACAACTGATCAGATTTTCTGAAAGTTCTAATTCTGTGTATGTAGAACTTGAGCATCTTTTCATGTCTAAAGAATGCAATGCTCTTTCAAGGTTGGATGAGGGATTCCCAAAGTACGTGGAAAGTACAACTGGCTCATTTAAGTGAAATGTTGGAACTTTAGGGATGAATTGAGGATTGTCCTCAGGATAAGGTTATCTTTACTGATTTGGAGAAAAGATTCAGCAATCATGAAAGCTTGGATCTCACGGATTCTTCTCGCCTATGTGAGGGCTAAGAGAAGAGCCTTCTTCCAAGAAAAGTATTTCAAATCCACTTTATGAATGGGTTTGAAAGGTGCTTTCATCAATTGAGCCAGAACTGTATTTAGTTCCCACGGAACTGCAGGGCGTTTTAAGGATTAGAAAACCCTGAAGAGTCCTTTCATAAACTCCTTAATGATTCTCGTCAACCACAAAGAAAGTTCACCTGACCATCTACGAAACCTGGAGATTACCGCCTGGTGTACTTTGATTGATGAATGTGCTAATTTAGACTTGGCTAAGTGAATCCGATCCTTTTCCTACAATGCAGCTAAATTGTGGAACTCACTTCCCCTTCGAGCAGAGCCCAACCTTCTCTCTTTCCGCAAACTTCTGAAAACCTTCCTCTTCAAATAATATTCGGCCCGGCGACTTCTTGTCCACATCTGCTCTGTCCATAGCGCTAGGACGCCTCAGGGTAGCTACTGCGCTCTACAAAAACTCATTTAATTTCATTTCAAGTAAGTAGGGCAAAATTTGATCCACTTTGGACTCGAAAGGATGCAATTCCTTTTCTTCACACCAATGACCGAATCTCTTCCACTTTGCAACTTAAGACATGTTAGTGGATGGAGCTCTGCCCCGCTGCAGAATAGACCTGCAAGATGTTGAAGTCTGCGATTTCATAGATGTGAGGTTCCAGGCTGACAAACCTAGAGACCTTATTTGAGGATGAACAAATTGGCAGTTGTTCATCGAGAGTAAGTTTGGTAGCGGAGGGAAGAGAATGTGAAGTGATATCGAACACAGGAGAAGCTCCATGTACCAGAACTACCTTGGCCATGCCAGAGCAATGAGAATTATATGGCATGGTTCCAGCTTTATTTTGTTCAACACTCGCGGGATGAGGGGAAACAGTGGAAACGCATAGGCGAATGTTCCCATCCATTGCATCTGTAGAGCGTTCCCCCAAGAATTCCTCTGCGGGAATCTGCTGGCGAACCGGCCCCACAACTTGAAGACCCGCTTCAACTGAACATCGTTTAACTCCCATTTGTGACACTGGTAGGATGTTCTGCTCAGAGAATCCGGCCAATCGTTGTCCACGCCCGGGACATGCTCTATCTGCAATGTTATGTGGTGATGAATTAACCATCTCCAAATCTCTTGGGCCTGTTCAGATAGTGAGAGAGACCTGGTGCCTCCTTGTTTGGCAAGGTAAAACATGGTGACGGTATTATAGGTTCCTACTAAAACGAAGGATCCCTAGATTATGTGAAGAATAGCCTGCAGTCCCAGAAACACTGCCTTTAGTTCTAAGAGATTCATGTGTGAACGTGTCTCATGGAGGGACCATTTTCCGAGAATTTGCAACTCCTGAAGATGTGCCCCCCAACCCTCTATTGAGGAGTCTGTCATCATAATGTAGTGAGGTTGAATTGTTTGGAAATAAAGTCCCGGAGAAATATTGCTTTCCTTCTCCCACCATGACAGAGTATTTCATCTCCTGAGAGAGAGAAATGACGTCCTCCAATGAACCGTGCAGCTGCACCCATTGCATGTCCAACTGCTCCTGCAGAGGCCTCAGGTGCAGCCAATTTGGAATCAACGGGATGCATGATGACAGCATTCCCAGTAAGGATTTGAATACTCTCAAAGAAGTGAACTCTTTTGCCCATAGAAGGGATGCTAATCGCACGATCTTGAGCTTCCGTTCGGGAGTGGTTTATGCCTTCATTAGCCTTGAGTCTAGAAGAGCTCCTAGGAACACACGCTTCTGGTTCGGAACCAAATGTGACTTCTCCAAGTTGAGGTGTAACGCCAGAGACTTGAAGAGCCGTTGACAGGCCAGCGTAGATTTTTTTTGCGGAGTGATATGTTGCACCTTTTATCAGCCACTTGTCCAAGTAGGGGTAAACTTAGTGTACCTGTCATCTCAGAAAGGCCGCTACCGGAGACATGCATTTCGTGAAGACTCTGGGAGAGAGAAATGACGTCCTCCAATGAACCGTGCAGCTGCACCCATTGCATGTCCAACTGCTCCTGCAGAGGCCTCAGGTGCAGCCAATTTGGAATCAACGGGATGCATGATGACAGCATTCCCAGTAAGGATTTGAATACTCTCAAAGAAGTGAACTCTTTTGCCCATAGAAGGGATGCTAATCACACGATCTTGAGCTTCCGTTCTGGAGTGGATTATGCCTTCATTACCCTTGAGTCTAGAAGAGCTCCTAGGAACACACGCTTCTGGTTCGGAACCAAATGTGACTTCTCCAAGTTGAGGTGTAACGCCAGAGACTTGAAGAGCCGTTGACAGGCCAGCGTAGATTTTTTTTGCGGAGTGATATGTTGCACCTTTTATCAGCCACTTGTCCAAGTAGGGGTAAACTTAGTGTCCCTGTCATCTCAGAAAGGCCGCTACCGGAGACATGCATTTCGTGAAGACTCTGGGAGCTGAGCGAAGGCCGAATGGTAAAACCTTGAACTGGTAATGAACCCCAGCCACCTCGAACCGTAGGAACTGTTGATGCTTTGAATGAATGGGGATGTGGAAGTATGCGTCCAATAGATTGAGAGACGCCAGAAAATCCCCCTTGTTTATCAATAAGAGAATCTCTTGGAGAGACCATTCTGAACAACTGCTTATTGATGTATTTTTGATTAACTGCCTTAGGTCCATGGCTTGCCCCTCCATTTCCCATATTTTTTCTTTATTAAGAAGAGTTTGGAGTAAAAACCTTTCCCTCGTTGCTTGAAAAGCACTTTTTCTATCACCCTTTTTTTTTTTTTTAGTAGTGTTGCTAACTTCGTGTCTCAACAAGGACGGATGATGAAAAGTTTTCCTTGGAGGCAGAGTTCGAGGAGGTTTATGGATAAACTCTAAGGTGTGGCCGTGTTGAATGATGTCCAGCATTGTGAATGAACTGAGGTGACTGGAGGAGAGACGTCACTGCCTTCTTGATCCTGCAGTTTTCCTCTTGCTGCAGGTTTACGTCTAATTGACTGCTGGTTTTAAGACATGTTGGAGGATCGAAATTGCAAATTTTGTCCTCCGTATTGGGATCTGTAGCCCTGTTGACCATATGGTTGAAATCTGTAGGACTGAAAAGATGGCCTCTTCTGAAATTGGGCTCTACCTTTACCTCCTTGAAAGGATTGAAATCGCCTCTGCTGCCGCGTGCCCAATGAACGTGCAGTCTCTGTATCTTTTTTAATACCCTGCAAAGATTTTCTCCATCCAACAGCATGTCTAGTACTTTTGATTGGACCTCAGGGCGGAAAGACGTCGCCCTCAAGCATCCTTGCCTGCGCAGGACTGCAGCAACAGCCATTGCCTAAAGGCAATAGAGGATACATCCATAGCAGAGTCTATCACATCCGCAGAAGTCCTAGCACCCTCCTGCAAGAGGTCCTTAGAGTCTTTCTTCTTATCCTCCGGTAGGAATTCAAGAAGAGGAGACAGATCTGACCATAATTGACGGTCATACTGTCCCAAAATCGCCAAGGTGTTAGAAGCTTTAATGGCAGTAGCCGCCATGGTCGCAAAAATGTTTTCCAATCCTGTCAAGGCGTTTTCCCTCTCGATCAGGCGGTACCGTACAGGGAGATTGCGGGTTCCTGGAACTCTTCTGGGCAGCCTGCATTATCACTGAATCTGGGCAAAGAAGGCCAATTAAGCTAGCTGGAGCCGAATGAGCCTTGTATTTCTTCTCCATCCTCGTTAACACAGCCGGGATGGAGGCTGGATTCTTAATTATTTTCAGGCCCTCACTCCAAATATGGTCGACAATCGGGATGGACCGGACAGATTTCCTTGCAGCATCCTTAAAATCATAGAGGAAATATTCGGTTTGCACTACAGGTAGAGGCAAATCGAATCTCTTGGAGGCTCTCTCAAGCACTTCATGGAAGACCCCAATGTCTTCTGGGGTGAAATTGCCAGAAAAGGGGAAGGCGAGAGAGAAGATGGAACCATCATCATCATCCCACTCTTGGCTAAGAAGGTCTGTATCCTGCATTAGCTCACCTTCCTCGGGCTGATCGTCTGGATCACTTTCTATGTATTCATCCTGGATGGTAATACATCGAGGAGGTTGTTTCTCTGCCTGAACCACAGGAGGCAGAGGCGTAGCAACTTGAATACTCGGACCACCAGGTGTCAAAGGAACCGGAGCGCGAGAATCCGGAATTCTCTGATAGTAGTCGTTAACCATATGCCTGAGATCCGTGACTAAGGAAACTGGGACTAGCATGGAATCTCTGCGGCTCTCCTGACGCTTTTCATACACCTCGTATGGATAATACTCTTGAAAAGAGTTGTAACACTGAACTTGGGGTCGTTCTGTAAAAGAATAGTCCCCTTATACATATTCTGCCTGTGCTTGTGCTTCTTCCTCATCAGTGTCCTGACATTTGACATTTAGTTGTGAAGGACTATAGGTGGGACCGAAAATACTGTCCTCACCTGACTCCTCCGTATCCAGGATGTGAAAAGGAAGTAAAGGCAAAACTTTGGGTAAAGGAGAAATTGCTGGTGACTTTGGTACCAGATGCAAGCTTCCAGTAGCCTATGTTTGATCCATCGACGATGCCGTCGACAATGTGATTCAGAAAAGGGGGTGGTGATGAACAGAGTGTCTGAATTAAGCAGACCACTCTTACCCAGTCCAAAGATCAGGGCTTGATCCATCACCGTTATTTAGCTCACTGCCCCATCCCAGCTCAGAACCTGGCTATATGCAAATTAGTCTGTCCCTGGCCCAGTGCATCATGGGAACAGGGCAGACCAAACTACCAAGCCAATTCTTCACCAGAAAGGAGACAAGCTACCGGGGACCGGTTTCTGGCATTTCAGCCTCGTCGGCCCGGCTTGCTTGAATCCTGATGGAGCAGTGAGCAAGGGACTCATGTCTGAGTATACCCTGCCACACCTATAGTGGCCAAAAACGATTCAGAAAAGGGGGTGGTCGACAATGTGAGGCGCCGGATAGTGTTCGTCATCGACACTGGACGTGAAGGCTATTTGAAAACGATAGTCGACGGGGATATCGACGAAGTCGTAGATGCCACCGTCGACGTAGAAACTTTTGTCGTCATTGCCGCAACCGTGGACGAAGAGATAGTCACCACTGTTCGCGTCGAACAGGCCATCTCCACAGCTGTCGACGGAGTGGTAGTCACGACAGCAGTTGGAGATTTTGAAGTAGATCGACGACGGATCCGTCAACGGTGTTTTCTTCGTCGACGAAGCCTGCTTGAGAGGGGTGACAGGCAGAGAAGTAGCAGACTACTTCTTTAGGCATGGTTCCTTAGGCTTAACATACGAGTTACTTACCTTTGGTAACAGTGTATCTGGTAGAGACGAATCTAGCCGCAGATTCCTTCATGTAGAATAATCCCAAGGCGTGAGACAGGACCAGGAAACATTTTTGCCACAGAATCGCTGCGCGCCAGGCGGACGGCACCACGTGACTCCGCCCTGACGTCCTCCACGTTCAGGATGTCAGCGAGCATACACAAGTCCCACCCTGGAGCGACTACGTCAGTTTTCGTCGGAGAACTTTCCGCGCCACAACACGGAGCCGTCACAAACAAAACTGTGGGAATACTGGAACAGTGTACGATAACTCAGCGATACAGAAGGGAAAGGAACAAATGGTGAAGAACAGCACCATCCAGAATAGAGCCAGGTACTGAGGCACCAAGATCTGGAATAAAAGAACAGGGCACCGTTACTGGAAAGCAACCCTGCAAACAAATATAACAGCCTCCCACAGCACAGCAGACCAAGAAGGCGACAGCCACCGCCCGGGACAAAGGGACACCAAGGTCAGAACGTAGAGCAATGACCAGTCAACCTCAGACAATACTAGCAGGGAGAAAATCTCCCAAAAGCCATGGTCGAGACCAGCCAAGGCACCGCAACCTCAAGGACCATCAAAGACAGAAATGCAAATAACAAAGGGAAGAAGAAAAGCACTAGCGAACCCCACACTGGACACGAGGGCGCAGGGACGCAGAAGTGCCTATAAAAGTCAAGAATGTAGCAACAACAGGGCAAGCATCCCCTGAAGGAGGGAGTACAAAAAAGCACTCGCAGAAGACAAACACCCGGAGGCAGGCGAGTCTAGAAGACCAAGCGGGCCTTCGCAGAACGTGGAGGACGGGTGGGCCGTGAAGGAATCTGCAGCTAGAATCGTCTAGAATAGATACCCTAGCCTTACCCAAGGGGAAGGAAGGTCTGCGAGAGGACCTCCCCATCCCAGGCGAAGCTTGACCTTTACAGGGGGAAAATAATCGCCAGGACTGGGAAATAACCCAGTCCTCACCAGCAGGGGATGAGCCACAGGGACAGTAGAAAAAACCCTAGTCACCCCTTCCCCCCCCTTCCAAGCAGACCAGAACCGCAGTGCCGCGCAGAACACCACTCCCCAAGGAGTGTGTCCCCACTACAAGCGACTGCCACGCCGTCACCAAACAAGAGAAGAAAGGCCATATGAAAAGAGACCATCAGCCAAGGTACCATGGGTCTCCGTCGGAATCCCCAGGTACAGGCAAGACGAAAGGAGACTAGTAGCTATTGTACCAAGGACCTCCATCGAAAGCCCAGGTACAGACAGTACAAAAAGAGGCCAACAGCCGATGTACCAGGGACTTCCATTGGAAGTCCCAGGTACAGGCCATACAAAAAGAGGTCAACAGCCGATGTACCTGGGTCCTCCAGCGGAGGCCCCGGTACAGGCAAAACGAACGAAGAGAAGGTCAGCCGCCCATGCACCAGGGACCTCCAGTGGAGGCCCCCAGTACAGGCAAAACGAAGGGAGAGAAGGTCAGCAGCCCATGCACCAGAGACCGGAACCCCCAGGTGCAGGCTTCACGAATACAGACCATTAGCCAATGTATCAGGGACCTCCAAAGGAAGCCCCCCCCAGGGATGGGCAATAGGAAAAGAGAACAGCAGTCAATGTACCAGGGACCCCCACCAGAAGCCCCAGGTACAGACAACAGAAAAAGGAGGCTAAGGGAGAAGAGCAACCCAGAGACCCAAAGGAAAAGAGCCAAACGAAGGCAAGAGCACTCCACTGGGAAAACACCCAGTGCGGAGGGCAGCCAGACTCATCCAACTGGATGACAACGGCCACACCGAACAGCGCCTCAGTAATAAGGCGGGGGGAAAGAGGAAACGGTCTCATAAGTTCCCGAAAGCCAGAAGCAGGGGCACCAGGCCTCACCTCAAGGAGCTCCTGGCCAGACCGGAAGAACCATTGGACGCCGCTGGGTGCTTTAACAGGAACCGCCCAGGAAATAAGAAGAGAACAAGTAGGACGAACGAAGTCGCCAACACAGGAAATAACCCATCTGGACACCAGACAGGGGACCAGGCCAACAGCAAACCAGAGGCAGAACGCCGCCAGACAGAGGGCCAGTCCAAGAGCAAATCAGAGGCAGAACACCACCCCACGCCATAGCCGTCCATAAAAACGCACCGGTGGCATACAGCAACATCAAGAAGGGAAAGGAACCCACAAGGGGAACGTCACCCTTCCCAGCGTAAGACAGGCTATCCAATAGCTACGAATACCACACATAGGGTAGGACATGGTCCAAGAAGTATTGGAATCACTCTCAGAGAAGAAATCCCGCATCAGAGAATAAAGTAGAAACCCCACGGCAAAAAACACAGAAGGTTTAGTAAGCAGCCAAAAAGAACACCCTTGCCAACAGGGGCTGAACCCCAACTAAAGAGTTAGGCCAACTCAGGACCTGGAGTGCACAGTATCTCCTACAGAAAGTGTAACTTGCACCCCACACCAGATTCCAGGAGCAGTAGGATAACACTTCCCACTAAGACTCGAAGGATCACCAATTCACCCACTGAGGAGAAGGACAAAGCCCCACCAGAAGACACCGGATGGCTGAGTCCACCAGAGTATTAAAACAACAGGGCCCCGTCAAAGGGGAGGTCGACCAGACGCTCCCTAAGAGTTTCAGCAAAAACAGCATTGCGTAGCCAAGCATGGCGAGGGAGAGCCACAGAAGTAGCCATAGCACGGCCAGTTGCATCGGTGACGTCCAAAGCCGCATGATGAATAAATACGGTCAACTCTTTACCAGTCAACACAAGGGCCCGCAGATCAGCACGGGCACCCACATGAGACACAAGAAAGAAGGGCCTCCACTGAAACCCACAGGCTAGAAGTAGACCTGGTCAACACACACAAAGTGTTAAGCGCTCTAAAGGCAGCGCTGGAAGAAGCAGACATTATGCCCCCATGAATCGAAACCACCAGGCCTCCCGAGACGGAGGGAACAACACTACAGGCAAACACGGGAGAGCGCCTTGAGTAGAAGGGTGGAAAGAAAGGCAGACCGGGTCATGCGGAGCAGGCCGATGGCATTGCAGAAGCGCCTGAGGCAATGGATCGCCCGTGGCAGGGCGCCTCCAGGCCCCCATAAGAGAATCATTGAGTGACGCCTCAAAAGGAAGAATCCACTCCCGCCCACCAGAGCCCTGGCGGAGAACACCCAAGAGATGGTCTGTAGAAAATGGAGTGACAGGTTCATCCATCCTCAGAATACCAGCAGCCGTAGAAATAGCCCAAACAAAGGCAACACTGGCCTCAGAAAGGCACCACGGAGGGGAAAGCAATCCCTTCATGTGAGACGATCGCAGACTGAGCCGCGCTTCCCCGATTCCAGGGGGAGCAGCCAGCCCCGACCTAGTGGAGAATCCACAGAGGAATGAGGGACCCGCAGGGCCTCAGAAGGAGAAAATGCAGGTGGAGAAGCCAGTCGCGAGCCCAGGAAAGAAGGGTTTGAGGAAAATGGCTGCAAGGATAGCTAAGAGCCTCCTCTAGAAGATGCAAGCGAAGAGGCAACCACACAGCACCCTTCCTCCGGGGAGGAGCAAATCGACAGACCTCCGGAGACAAAAGGACTGCAATAGGCGAATACAGAACCCGGCGCCTGCACGACTCCGTAGAGGTCGTTAGCGGCGCCTGATCGGTGTCATGTGGCGCCAGAGAGGCCACCCGCGGCGTCAGCTCGGCCTCAGACGGAGGACCAAGGAATGTACCCCAAGACCCCGCTTCTACCCGTAACTCCACCGGAGCAAGGGAGGGAGGCCCCTGGCGCCGAACCGGTGCCAGCTCGACCTCTGGTGAGGCAGTTGCCTGCTCAGAGGGTCGAGGGAGACCCGGGGGAAGCCAGAGGTTTCGGCGATCACCTGTGCCACCACAGGGAGCCCTGTAGGGATTTGCGGTGAGAGGGACGCTAGGCGCCGAAGATGGGAGACCCGAAGGACCACACCACGACGGCGCGACTCTCCCATGACCTGGAGCCGAGATCACCGGCGCCAGAGCCGCCGGCGGCTCCATGGATGTCCCCGCATGAGGCAAGGGATCCGCGGACGTCTCAGGAGGTGGTGAAAGGGCCAAAGAAGTCTGCAGAGCCACAGCGTAGGCTGTCATTTGGGCACTAGTTGTCTCTGCGCCGGGAAACGGCAGATAGGCAGGCGACAGGCGGGGGCGCATGTCCCAGAGGGAGCAGGGGCCCACCGTGAAAGGAGGACAAGGCCTCGGAGTTAAACTGAAGGACCTACCAGCCGGTGAGCCAAGCCCTTGGGGCCGTGGCGAAAGACTATGTAACAGATAAAACCGCCGGTTCCTTGCTTCCGAGGCAGGGGACGGACGTAGAAAGGACACCTACCTGGATAAGCGTGCCAACAGCAACTTCATCCGGCACTCCTGCAGCGGCTGCAGGTGCTAGCCTGCGTCGCAGCTCTCCGAGTCCTGGTGCCCACCCAGGCACCACACGCAAACTGGGTGAGGGTCCGTTGTCGACATGGGACGCGCACAAGAGGGACACGTCCTGAAGCCGGAAGGCATTCGCACACTGTTCCGAACTTGAAAAAAGTGATAGAAGCCTGAAAACAGGCCAGAGCTCAACCGGATCCGCATTGGACGTGGAAAGAGAAAAAACTGACGAGGCGCGCCAGGGTGAGAATTATGTATCCTCGCTGACGTCACGAACACGGAGGACGTCAGGGCGGAGTCACGTGGTGCCGTCCCCCTGGCACACAGGGATGCTGTGGCAAAAAAGTTTCTGGGTCCAGTCTCACGCCTGGGCATAATTCTACGTGAAGGAATCAGCGGCTAGTAATCTCTATCAGATAGCAGATTTCTCGGCAGTGGATGATTTTTCTGCCTTAAGTTTTTTCATATCAGCCTTCAATGAGGTAGAGCCCTCATTTTTACGCTTCCTCTCAACAGAAGATGGCCAAGGAATTTCTTCAATATAAGACCCAGATTCAGATTTTTTCTTTTGAAGCCATAACAATACCCTGGCTCCTCTATCCTTCAACGTTTTAAAGAGAAGGTTCTGCAGTATTTACAGTCCTTTGCCTTATGTTTAGGATAAAGGCAATGAAGGAAATCCTTATGAGGCTCTTCAGAAAAAAGCCTTGCTTTTCCACAGGACCTACAAGGCCTGAAAAGCCTCTTCTTAGAACCCTCAGACATCTTTAGAAAAGAAGGTTGAAAGTACAATACCTTGAGGTAAAATCAAACAAGGTCAAAAGTTGACCACAGGAAAACTGAGCAGAGCTCAGGGAGACTCTCTTATGACGTGCGGTTACAAATCTGATGGCTCTGACTGGGGAGCGGAGGTCCAGGGCTGGTCTGTGATTGGCCAAAGTTTGGGCCTACATAAGGAGGCTGACGATTTCCAAAGTTGGTCTCTCTTTCTGGATGTTTCTTATGTACTTCTATGGTAATTCTTTTATAATTACCGCAAGAGTCCCACCATGACGACGGGGAAGATACAAGCATGTGAAACTATGAAATATTCAATATTGGAGAAACATACACTGCACTCAAAGATGGTTTAAGTTTCAAGACTGAGCGCTCTCAATACGGTGCAATAACATCCCTGCACCTGATGTGAAGGACAATACTGACATGAGAGCTTTGTAAATCAAGGTCTGGGACTGGCTCTGCAAAACAGTAGCCACCCATCTGGGGAAACCATATCAAACGCTATACAGACACGGCTTTGCTCGCTGCTTCTCCTTTTCAAAGGACTAAAAACCTCAAAATATAAATATACTTTGCTTCAAACACCGTTTTGAGTCCCGTTGGTGAGATTCATCAATATCACTATGCTAATACACTGAGGATCAAACCCTTCTACAGCAAGTGCAGAACATATTGACTCCTTAATATTATCAAATTCTTGCTTATATTCATCCGACTTCAGGCTTTTTAGGTTTGTTTTTAGCAACTTCCTCACTTGGAAGGTTTAAAGGAAAATTCCTTACAAATTTCAAAAAGAATTCCACTAACCCCAAAAACTACCTCAGGTCCTCTTTATGCTGTGGATACAGAGCCTCTTTAATAGCTAGTAACAAACCTTTCTTAGGTTTGACTCCACATCCGCTAATACATGTTTCTTAGCAAATTTACATTTGGCATATTCAAAGGCAAGACCTTGAATTTCTAGCACTTCCAGTACTTTTTCTAGTTTCTTGTCATGGTCCTCTTTTTCTCTTAACATAACTAGTATGTCATCTTGGAAAAATAAAATCCTTTTCATTTTTCCAAACAAATTAAGATGTTGGAACACTGCATGCTGCGGAAGCTAAGCTGAAATATCCTACTTGAGTAACAAACACTATTTCTTGCACCCTTTATGAAGTAGTATTTGGTGGTTGATCTATCAAGGCTGGAAAATGCTTCCATACCCTTTGTAATAGTCAGCATTTCACTGATCCTGGGTAAAAGGAACTGATCTACAACAATGTTATCAATTAGATAATGTGGATCAATGCACAGTCTCACTTTACCATTGGCTATGCGCACAGCCACTAATGAGGCTAACCACTCCGCTGCTTCTGCTGGCTCTATGATTCCAGCATCAACTAATCAGGTTAACTACTCATTTACTGTCATTGGTACATTCCTTGCTTTGTGGGCTTTAGGTATAGCTTTGTGTTTAAGAATGATCGGTGCTCAAAATGTTTCAACCTTCCAATTTTTCCATTAAATACATTGGGAATGTCTTCAACATTTCCTTTCCCATTACTTTTCTTTCATCCACAATTGAATCCTGTTCTTTACTATTGGTATTAAATATTATACGCACATTCTTTTGATCTAGCCAAACTGTCTGTGTGGTCCCCAAGCACGCAAGAGAAAGTCTACTTTGGCTGCAAGACTCATGAACTTTACGAAGCCGCCTGCAGCCTCTGTGTGCAGGTCCCTTCAACCATGAGTGCTTTTGGGCAAAGAAACCAGACACCTCAAAGACCCTCTGCAACCGTCAGTCCAAACCTGCAGTCTCTTTTCCCACAGATCAATCTCCATTATTAACAGTGAGCACCCAATGCTGTTTTTTAACCACTGCACTCAGCTGCCCCAGTACCGCTGTAGGTGACCTGCTGTTGCTGACTTGGGTCTTGCACCATACTTATGTGGAAAAGTAAATTTTGCCATGTTCTGTGTCCCTACGCCTCATCCATCATATGTTATGTGTGCATGATCAATATGCATATGTTATTCCCCATTTCTGATTAAAGACGCAATTACAGTTGTGTCCACCTCTAGTATGCTAGTTTCCAGTCCTCGTGAATACTACGAATATCAGGCCTATGTAAAGTAATGTTGCCACGTTTCTTAGTGTGCACGTTATTCCATTATAAAGTCCCCGTTTCTAGGCCTCAAAAGGGCCCGGACCACAGATTCAGCTCCTGTCTCCTGAAAGCCTCGCTGAGGAGCGATACAGCCCCCACCTGTATCCTCGACCCTTCACTTACTTCCTGCCTCGCAGTGCCCGGTACACCCCGGCTCTGCCTCTGAGTCTGCCAAAAGTATGTTATAGTTCCAGCTATCAGTTCAGTCCTCCTCTTCTGCATTCCTAAGCTACTGAACTGCATCAATAGTTTCCGTCATTGTCTAGCCTACTCGGCTCCACGTTAGAGAAATACTGTATTTAATGGTCATTTAATATTCTTCACGCACTACATGTAGAATAATGCATGGTCCAGTCTTAGAATCAGGTTAGCCTCTCCCCTCATGACTTCTAGTTCATATCAACATGTTCCCTAAACATTAGATACCAGATAGGGTTTAGGTACATGTCGCTCCGACCCTCCAGACTCTAGTCTCTGCTCCTAGCACAGAGTTCGCAGCCCCCAGCTTCTCCTAGTAACACGTCATTGCCAGTTTTCGCGCACCATTAGGTTAGAGGTCCCGGCTCCTTAGGTAGCCCCCTCCTATGTTTCCGCCCATTCATGACATATTCTGTTACGTTCACATCACATGTCTATGTATACTCCCAGTTACACCTCTTTTTACTGTTATCTCTCGCGACTGTTACGCGTCACGCCTTCTACTCCACCCACTGTTACGCCTACTGCAATGTAATGCTATGTGTTCGCGCTATGTATATATATCAATGTTATGTTATTAAATGTTAGCGCGCTCATCCCAGACCTAGCCCCAGCAGCTGCTGGGCCTCTTTTTCCCCTGCTGGGTCCCAGTTGTCCTGCTGGGCCCTGTCATTCTGTTCCTATGCAGGTTGTCCTGATCCTGTCCCTTATGCTGTAATAAACCTGCAGAAACTCCTACTACCTCGAATCTTGACTCTTATTTATTGAGCTATCTGTTATTCATTCATTCATCCAAAAATAGGGTATTATTTATTTATGTACCACATAATGGCGCCCGAACAGGGACTTGCCCTTTCCCCACGCGTCGGTGAAGCCACGCCGACCCCCTGACCCTCTGCAGTCGTGACGGAACTCTCCTGCGCAGTGGCAGATATTTCTGCTCAAGTATCCCTCAGGCCCACGGAGGAGACGGAGGAGGCGGTCCAGCATCCGAACGAGACGGTGGAGGAACGCGGCGAGTCCCGACCAGAGCCCAAGCCGAGAGTCCAAGGTCCGAGGTATCTGGAGGTCCACCCGTGATTGAAGTCCGAAGTCCGAAGTTCGTCGTCGTAGTCCAGTCCCGTCCGAGGCCTTCCGTTCCGTGCTGCCCGGTGAGTACCATTGCTGGGGTAGTGTCTAGACAGGGTCAGTCTAAATTGACTCCTGGTCCGTGGGTTGGTGGTACCCAAGCCCACAAACGAAGTGTTCACCTAGGTGGATACGGGTCTTGATGTGTTCCTTTATGGGACCGGTATGTTCCGTACTGTTTTAGCAGTGCATCCAGTAACTCTAGTCTGTTCCGTTCTCGAGAAATTCTGTTCTGTTTCTGTTTTCAGTTTTTTCAGGTAGTATTCTGTTCGAACTGTTATTTATAATGTTGTTTAATGTATTTCCAATGTCGTGGTATGCCTGAATTGTTTTCCCAATTGTTATTGTTTTTCATGTATTGTATTGTGTTCCGATTCAAGTTTAGAATGCCGCTCTTTTCAAAGTTACGTCAGTTAAAAACTAGAAAGGGTCTGCTGGAAGCAGCAGTTCCTGTTCCGCCTAGGGACAGTCCAGGTCACTTTATGTATCAGAAACATGGCATAAGCGCCATATTGTATCTAGATTTATGGGTAGAGTATACCAAACAGTTAGAAGAAAAGTATAGATGGCCCGTATCGGGTACATGGGATGCCGAATGTATCATGCGAATAGAAGAAGCATTATGGAAAAAGAAAGCCAGACAGTCACAGAAAGATGCCATCGAGTTATGGCGTAAGGAAGCTCATAAAAGAACGGAAAAGGAAGTCAGAAAGTCAGAGTCAAGTAGAGAATCCCAAGAACGAGCCCAAGAAAGAGAATTGATCGAGATAGGTGAACAAGTCAAAACCGAACAGTCAGACAGACAGAGGCATGCCCTTATTAAGGGTATGTATCCTCTCCTTGCCGAGGGCTTGCCAAAGGCGACCCCAGAGGCATCCAGTAATTTCCCGCCACCATTAGTTCCGACCAAGCTACGCCACAAACCGACCGCAGCTGATATTTTTATTTCGTCCTATTTGGACGACACAGTCCCCGAATATGCAAATCCAGTTCGCGCTCCACCTGTCCCTGTAAATCAGGCACTTCCCGTTCCTCCAGACACCGGAGTACCTGTTACGGTACCCCCGGTCCAGCCTATAGTTCCACTTCCCACTCTGCCAGGACGTAGAGCCTCAGTCGACGATTCTAGTCTAGGGGCCGCAGGAGGAGGTCCTCCCCAAACCCCGCCGCCACACAAGCGTTTATCAGCACTCGAATTACATGCTCAAGCATCACAGCGTACTCCTAAAAGTAATAAGTCTGTTACAGAAATCAGGCAAGCCCTTAACGAATGTGTTTATGATCCAGTTCCAGGCGAATATACTATGGTTTTATATTCCTTACGTGTAAGGAGAGTGACCGAGTATCTAGTCACCTTGCCGAATATGAAAGAAGATCTAGACAGAATATATCGTTTCATCCGTACAGGGGATGATCCAGAAAGTATTGGCGAGATTATGTCTCAAAGGAAAGCCGAGATTCAGCTCATGATATTAAAGTTCCTGATCAATTGTCTAATAAGAGAACAAGATTACCCGTCTAAAGATCCCGCCGAAATGAGAATCCTGACAAGGTGGAGTGATAATATAGCCGAGGGTAAGCACAAGACCGTCAGTGCCATGGAGAGTATGTACAAGAAAATTCGTAAAGAAATAGTAAGGTTACACGAACAGCGTAAAGCAGCACAAGTAAGCGAGAAAGAAAGTATCTCTGATCCTGAAGAGGAAGAGAACGAGAATCCCGCCAGGATAGCGTATGTAGGAAAATCCAGATTTCCAGATCGCCATTTACGCCTAGAACCCAAGTCTGTTTTTCATCATCCAGCACCAGAACAAGGTTCTCTAGAACAAGTATTTCAAGCTACCGATCACATTCTGAAATCACGAGTCGGTTATAGTGAGTTAAGTACCATGCATGAACAAGAACTAGCCCGATCAGCAGTCCGATGGATTACTGATTCTACCACTTTTCCAGACGAAATAGTGGCACAAATGTTTCTGAAACTGCCCCCAGCCGAGCAACGACTGGTGGGTATGTATATGATCCAGCACCTCATTATTCTGTATGAGGGTCAACATTCTGATCCAGGCCCGTTACACGATATCCTGAACGAGTTACTCCAGTATAAATGGAGAGGTCTAGGTACGGACTTAATTATTGTCATTCTAGAACAGCGCCACAAATATAGAACGTTTTTGAACCCGCATTTTGTTCATGTCTCACCCCCAGAAAGTAAATCGTTTTACATAGACAGACAGAATCCGTTACGAGAAGTCCACCCAGTCCAAGGGGCGGGTGGCGTAATGCAACGAGTGTTTGTATACACTCCGATTTCAAAGATGGAACTCTTAGAAATGAAAAAATTAATTCCCTGTCATGACAAAGATCCAGCAGGGTTCCATAGAGAATTAAAAGACATGCTCCGTATGGGAGAATACACTTACCCAGATATCATTAAAATGTTAAAGGTCCTGTTACCCGCAGGGGTGTACGAAAAGTTAAAGGAAAAAGAATGGGAGGTGGGAGAGAAAAAGATCGATTGGACAGCTCTAGAAGCTGAAGACAAGGCACGAGTACCAGGTACCGGTCTTGGAGATAAATGTAAAGAATTACCAGAATTATTGATTCAAGTTTTACCCAGATTATTGACAACTAGGAAAGAAGACTGGGATGCAATCTCAGCCTGTAAGCAGAAACAAGATGAAGACATTAGTGATTTTTATTCTAGATTCGAGAAATGTTTCAGTATTAACAGTGGTCTCAAGACAAGTAGTGAGTCATACCCTCATCTTTTCGTTACCAAATTAGTCGAGAATTCAAGTCCACAAATTAAAAACCGAGTTTTGAAAGTCGAAAGCACCTGGCAAGCAAATACTCCGTCCCAGATGCTCCAGATGCTCCAGTATCACCAGAATAGAATCAGAGAAGAGCAAGAACACGAGAGAAAACGTATGAAAGACACGAAAATGAAAGTGCTAGTTGCACAATCTATTCCTCAAGACAGTCAGAAGAGGGGTCCGAATCAAGCCAGTCATCCTGCGGCTCCCGTTAAAGGGAACTGCAATTATTGTAAACAGCCAGGTCATTTTATAAACGAGTGTGCAGTTCTGAAACATAATATAGCTACTGGTAAGACTAAAGAAAGACCACGTCCGCCTAGACAAGAACAAGTTTCACAGATTCCTCAGTCACAGAATGCACAACAGATAGTTACAGTACCGCAGCCTATTGCTGCAACACAGCACGTTACATCACAGATGTACCAGTATGCACAGTCTGAGTATCCAGAGTACCAGTCATATTCATGAAACAGCCTAGAGAGGGAGGTAGGCTTGCCTCTCATCGAGATACCTGTAGACCAAGAAGGTCCCTATGTTCATAGTCAAGTATTAGGGAAAGACAGAAAGTTCTTGATCGATACAGGGGCAAGTAGGACCACAATTAGTCACGCCGAAGTTCCAGGGGCTCCGCTCTCAGGCTCAAGAAATGTTTCCCTTGGATTTTCAGGAAAACCCATAGTTAATGAGATATCAAAGCCAGTTACTCTAGAAGTAGGTCCATTGTCCCGTACTACTGATCTGTTACTTACTAAGTCATGTCCAGAAAATCTATTAGGCATTAAGACACTGAAAGAATTAGGTGCAGTTATTTGCTGTTCCCCAGAGGGAATACGTCTGTTTCTACGTGACTTTAAGGGTCACTATGTGTTACGAGATTTTGATTCAAGATTGTCTAATGTTCCGCAGCATTTATGGGCGCAAGGTCCAACTGATGTAGGTTACATGCAAATCACACCCCATCGCGTGACTCTCAAACCAGGTGTAGTGTTACCCCGAATCAGACAGTACAGATTGCCACCTGAGGCTGTAGCAGCCTTATCCAAAATTATTGACGAGCTCATGGCTCAAGGAGTAGTTGTAGAAACTGACTCCAATGTATGCAATTCTCCGATCATTCCAGTCATGAAACGTACTGATCCAAATGCACCCCCAGTATATCGATTAGTGATTGATTTACGAGAGCTTAATAAATGTATTATTCCTCAGTATCCAGTTGTCCCAGATATTTCTTCCCTGTTAACAGCCATTGATTCCGAAGCCATGTTTTTCACTGTTATTGACCTCAAGAATGCATTTTTCAGTGTACCAATTCATCCAGACAGCCAGTTTCTTTTCGGATTCTGTTTGAATGGAAGGAGCTATATGTTTACACGCGCTCCTCAAGGTTTCACAGAAAGTCCTAGTATTTACAGTCAAGCACTCAAGAGACAACTAGACAATATTCACATGCCAACTGACACTGCCCTGCTCCAGTATGTCGATGATCTACTGATCACAGCCCGTTCTGAACGTGCTTGCGAGCGAGCATCACTTACAGTTCTGTATTTTCTAGCCGAGATGGGGCACAAAGTGTCACCTTCAAAGCTTCAATTCTGTGTCCAGCAAGTAGTATACTTAGGACACTTGCTGTCCAAGAGGGGTAGGCAGTTGACACCCGACCGTATCCAGTTAATAGCGAATCTTCCCCAGCCCAGAACCCAGAAGGAGGTACGTGCTTTTATCGGCCTTACTTCTTATTGTAGACAATGGATTCCCCAGTATGCATTTCTAGCCAAGCCATTGATACAGTTAACGACACAGGAGGCAGCCGTATCGACTGTCCTCCCTTGGACATCTGACCATACACTTAGTTTCAACGAGTTAAAGAAAGCCCTATGTCAAGCTCCAGTTCTAGCTACACCGAACTACAGTAAGCCTTTTACACTTTTCGTTACTGAACGCGAAGGTACAGCATTATCTGTTCTCACGCAAGATCAAGCAGGTCAATACAAGCCCTGTGCTTATTTTTCGAGCACATTAGATCCAGTCGCCCAGGCGTTGCCTGCGTGCCTCAAGTCAGTTGCAGCCACAGCACTAGCTATCAGACAAAGTGATTCCATAGTTTTAGGACATTCCCTGACAGTACAAGTTCCCCATTCAGTAGAAGTTCTTTTAAACCGAACACAAACTCAGCACTTGACAATTGCACGTTTAACAGGTTATGAATTGACACTGTTCCAGCCACACATAGAAATTAGACGCTGCAACGTTCTGAATCCTGCTACACTGTTACCATCAGTTAATTCAAATCCAGACCCACATGATTGTGTGGAAGTAGTTAACATTACGACTAAGCCAAGACAAGACCTGACAGATATTCCGTTATCAGATCCTGACCTGACACTTTATGTGGATGGTTCATGTATGAGAACTAGTACAGGAGAACTAGTCGCCGCGTATGCAGTGACTACTGACACTGAAGTTATTGAAACACACCGTATTGATACTCTGTCCGCTCAAGCAGCAGAGCTAGTCGCTCTGACACAAGCCTGTATACATGCCAAGAACCTGAAGGTTAATGTTTACACAGATTCACGTTACGCATTCGGAGTTGTACACGACTTCGGAGTGCTCTGGCAGGAGAGAGGTTTCATGACTTCTCATGGAACCAAGATTCAGCATGGTCTCCTTATTCAAGCCCTGTTAGATGCCATACATTTACCGACATCTATTGCTATCATGAAGTGCAAAGCACATACGAAAGTTACTGACATTATTTCCCAAGGTAATGATTTAGCAGACCGCACAGCCAAGCTTACAGCACAGACTCCAGACATTCCAGTAAACAAGACACATATTCCAGATCTGACTACATGCATGACAGTTAAGGACCCTATTCAAGATGTCATAGATATACAGTCACATGCTACTCCCGATGAAATCAAGAAATGGTCTGTACAAGGAGGGGTCCAGACAGATCAAGGATGGTTAACGAAGGGTAGAGCCACATGGTTTCTCCCCGATTCTATGGTTCAAGTCATTATCAATACCGCACATAGTCCAGCACATTTAGGAGAAAAAGCTATGTTAGACAGTATCCAGAACATTTGGTTCAACAAGCATTTACGAGCTGCAGCCAAGCAGAAAGTCCGTACCTGTATGATATGTTGTCAGTTTAATCCAGGTAAAAGTGTCCCGGTGGAACAAGGTGGTTTCCAGCCCCCTGACCACCCTTTTGAGGTCCTCCAGATGGATTATATTCAAATGGAGCGATGTCGAGGTTTCAAGTATGTCCTTGTAGTAGTATGTGCCTTGTCCAGGTGGACAGAAGCATATCCAGTCCCAGATTACACAGCTGCGACCACTGCCAAGCAGTTGGTTCGTGAATTTTTCCCTAGATATGGACTCCCTAGAGTCGTATATTCTGATAACGGTCAGCCATTCTCATCCGAACTCATGAAACACGTTTCCCTGTTGTTAGGGTACCAGTGGAAGTTCCATTGTGTACGCCATCCAGAAGCAGCTGGACTAGTCGAGAGACATAATCAGACTCTGAAAATCCGTATAGCAAAAGTCTGTAAAGACAAGGGTGTGGACTGGTTAGTAGCTTTGCCAGTCGCTCTGTTTTACATGCGTATGGTCGCACATTCCAGATCAGGTCTGTCCCCGTATGAGGTCGTTTTCGGCCGCCCCCCTAACATGTGGGGTACTCCTAGACCCCGAAGTATTACCGATGTTTCATGTAATATGCTGACAGATTACCTAGCTTCCTTGATGTCTGCCCTCAACTCATGTCGTTCACAGGTTGCCGCCGCATTTCCAGACAATACCGAGGTGGCACCGCACGAGATCGTTCCAGGTTCCTTGGTGATGATCAGAAATTTTGACAGATCAAGTCCGCTGGAACCACGTTGGAAGGAGCCACGTCAGGTCCTCTTGACCACCCGAACTGCCGTCAAGTTGGAAGGCAGGAAGGGGTGGGTACACCTTTCTCATGTAAAACTTTTCAAAGGACCGAAGCCCGTCTTCAAAAACATTTCCAAGAACATTTCCCAGGATTCAAAGGATTGCCAGAACATTGTTTTAAAGGACTGTCCCGCACCGAACATTATTACAACCCCTCCCTTGTTAGAGAAAACTCCGCAACAGGAGTATAAGTTAAAGCTCAGGTCTAATAAGTCAGCCAGTTTGATTGTATAAGTCCTCCCCTAGGTGAAACGGTTAAATTGTTTCTGACATGTATAAAATAGACCCCCATAGTGAGAGAATCAGTCGAAGTTCACTCCAATGTATCGTTTTTCTGAGTTTCGTCTTATTTCTCAGCATAATGATTTCCTGCACCAGCTATGCTTTCTATCTGTGTTTTTCAGTTCCTCATGTAAATATGTCTGCTCATGCTACAGTAGAGCACACGTTTAGTGATCTGCCTCCTCACGAATATTCATACCGCCTCGCAATGCGTAATAACACATTCATCCGTATGTTACATTATTCACACCAGACCAGCAATACCACTAATTGTTGGGTGTGTGGTCGACTCCCCCCTTTCCAGACACCGAAGGGAGTTCTGCCACTGTTTCCTTATCCATTCTCACACAATGGTTCGTGTGGAGCATGGTCCACGTTAACGTCATCCTCAACAGATATGTCTTTTCTTAACAGTACATGTTTCCCAGACAAGCAAGGTTTCCCCCACAGAACAGGTTTAGATCTAGAAAACGAAGTATATAATTTAGGAAATTATTCGTCGAATTTCATGGTCCTGAATGTTCAGTCTGATACTACTCCAGACTCACCCGCTATTTCAGTACTACCAGTCAAAGGCGAATTATGTGTCCGTAGTTATGGTTCTGTACATATAGGTCATAGTGAATGTACTACTGTTATCCAGTATAGTGACAGTAGGAAATCTATTTTTAAAGCTTCACGTCATTCTTATTTTATTTGTGGTCAAACTGCATATGTCCGTCTGCCCCTCGATTGGGAGGGAACATGTTACATTGCTTTCCTACTGCCACCTGTTTTTCTAGCCCCACCTGACTATCATAGGAATTCTTTCTTAGTACACACTAGACACAAGAGAAATCTCCCGATTGTCGATTATACTGAAACCGCCGCAGAGCAATTCATTGATATAGATAAAGGTGTTTTCCCTTATTTAGGTACAGTTGTAAATAGTAAGCTAATTCGTAGGTTAACCAGAACCCTCGAAGCAGTAGTAGATGAGACTGCCTCTGCTCTAGGTAACTTAACTGAAGAGCAATCCTTTATGAGAATTGTCGTTTTACAGAATCGTCTCGTCCTTGACGTCATACTGGCCGATAGGGGCGGGGCCTGTAGAATTCTCGGATCCAGTTGTTGCATTTTCATTCCAAATAACGCGCCGTCTGTTTATTCAGCTATAACCAGACTCCATAAAATTGCCCATCTGTTACATCAAGATCCAGGCACCTGGACATGGTCCGGTTGGTTCTGGAATATAATTTCCGCATGGGGATGGAAAGTCCTGTCCTTCCTAGGTATTGCAGTAGCGGTCATATTTAGCTGCTGCCTCTGTATACAATGTGGCCCTGCGATTTGCAGTATGTGTGCTACCTCTTGTATTCCCAGTCCCAAGCCCCGTTCTAAATCCCGTTCCAAGACAATTCGAGACGGGCAAATGGTACTGTATGAAATGATAGACGGTATCATGAATATTGATGTTTCCTGATGGAAACGTAGTGACAAGGAGGGAATGTGGAAAAGTAAATTTTGCCATGTTCTGTGTCCCTACGCCTCATCCATCATATGTTATGTGTGCATGATCAATATGCATATGTTATTCCCCATTTCTGATTAAAGACGCAATTACAGTTGTGTCCACCTCTAGTATGCTAGTTTCCAGTCCTCGTGAATACTACGAATATCAGGCCTATGTAAAGTAATGTTGCCACGTTTCTTAGTGTGCACGTTATTCCATTATAAAGTCCCCGTTTCTAGGCCTCAAAAGGGCCCGGACCACAGATTCAGCTCCTGTCTCCTGAAAGCCTCGCTGAGGAGCGATACAGCCCCCACCTGTATCCTCGACCCTTCACTTACTTCCTGCCTCGCAGTGCCCGGTACACCCCGGCTCTGCCTCTGAGTCTGCCAAAAGTATGTTATAGTTCCAGCTATCAGTTCAGTCCTCCTCTTCTGCATTCCTAAGCTACTGAACTGCATCAATAGTTTCCGTCATTGTCTAGCCTACTCGGCTCCACGTTAGAGAAATACTGTATTTAATGGTCATTTAATATTCTTCACGCACTACATGTAGAATAATGCATGGTCCAGTCTTAGAATCAGGTTAGCCTCTCCCCTCATGACTTCTAGTTCATATCAACATGTTCCCTAAACATTAGATACCAGATAGGGTTTAGGTACATGTCGCTCCGACCCTCCAGACTCTAGTCTCTGCTCCTAGCACAGAGTTCGCAGCCCCCAGCTTCTCCTAGTAACACGTCATTGCCAGTTTTCGCGCACCATTAGGTTAGAGGTCCCGGCTCCTTAGGTAGCCCCCTCCTATGTTTCCGCCCATTCATGACATATTCTGTTACGTTCACATCACATGTCTATGTATACTCCCAGTTACACCTCTTTTTACTGTTATCTCTCGCGACTGTTACGCGTCACGCCTTCTACTCCACCCACTGTTACGCCTACTGCAATGTAATGCTATGTGTTCGCGCTATGTATATATATCAATGTTATGTTATTAAATGTTAGCGCGCTCATCCCAGACCTAGCCCCAGCAGCTGCTGGGCCTCTTTTTCCCCTGCTGGGTCCCAGTTGTCCTGCTGGGCCCTGTCATTCTGTTCCTATGCAGGTTGTCCTGATCCTGTCCCTTATGCTGTAATAAACCTGCAGAAACTCCTACTACCTCGAATCTTGACTCTTATTTATTGAGCTATCTGTTATTCATTCATTCATCCAAAAATAGGGTATTATTTATTTATGTACCACACTTACCTAAGTCCAGGAGATTGATCTCGTAAGTTGCTGTACTGAACCTGAATGCTGTACTTGTTTTGTTCTGAAAAATGCCCTGTCAACTTTTTAAAACGGGAAGAATTTCTCTTGCTTAACGTACTTACCGGATAGTATTGATTCTGGTGCCTAAACATATATAAAGACGTGTTATTTATTGGAATGGATCTTCATACTGAGTAGTTTGCATCTTTTATTGAATATTGTGTGTATTTGCAGATGTCTACACTCTTCTCTGATAAGGCAAAGGCTGTTCGAACAGACTATCCCCCAGAAGAGCACTTTGGGATTGCCAGAGCCTTTGCAAGTATGTCTCTTTTTGATATTCTATATAAAGAACCAGCTTCCTACACTAGTACCCGCCATACTAGTACCTTTCATCTCAACACATTTTATCTTAGGACATTTCCCTTTTTTCATCTTGCAAACAGGCACGTAGTGGCTACTTTTCACACATCTACTACATTTTTAGGGCTCACGAAGAGAGCCCTTTTGAGGGGAGTTTAAAAATGGACCTGCAAATTCCTCACGCTCGTGCTTGTGAGTTTTCATTTGCAGCCTGCTATTGGCCTTTCACTGCTTGCTGCTCTGTAAAATAGACACCAATAGGCCAGAGGCGGGCGCATAGCTCCACCCCTGGCCTATTGGTGTCTATTACGCGCATTCCCTGACATATGCTTTAAATTATCGTGACAAGACACGGGCCGAGATAATTGGAAGCATATGTGCACGCACCACTTGTTTTTAGTTGGGATTGCAGCTGCTCTAAATCTGTTGCTGTGGGTTCCTGCCGGTTTTTTTGAGAGGGAAGAGGCCGCGGCAGAGCCAGATACTCGCTGCAAGTGCATTAATCCCTTGCGATGTGTGCCCGGCTGGTGTCACGCTGGGTTCACTGCAAGGGCTGTCGCATGTCACCGGGATCGGAGGGGTTGAAGGAGCATAAGAGAGTGAAACGTGCTCACAATTACGAAGATGTCTGCTGCAGCCACACGACCTCGCCGATTTATACGATCACTGCTTCCGGGATGGGGGCTGCCGGTGAATGATCCGCACGGGGCGCCATTCGGCGAGTGAGTTCAAGGGGAGGGGCCGAGGGAGGGACCCGGAGTCACACACAGGCACATTCACACAGCGTACCACGCTGCAGACTGCGGGCTTGTGCCTCCGAAAAGTCAGACGACTCCTGGTCCGGTCCACGTCAGGGACCCGACCAGGAGTCGTGAACATGGAGGCATCCGACCGGTTCCCCTTTCTCATACAAATGGACAAGTACAAATGTAGGAGACTGCCTGACCTCAGAGCCTACAGCAGCCTAGTAGTGGGGAGAGTGGGCATTGTGCAATGCGTCAGCACTTTTCAATCTATTTGTACTTTTAACACTGTGCGTGCATGATGCTTTTTCTTCGCGCGTCATTCAAAATAAACATAAATCATTGTAACACAATTGTACACCCGAGGGGAAATATGGGGGAGGTGTCTGTGCTCCTCGGCGCCAAGTGTAGTATACCTCTACTTCTCCAAATTATTTTGGAGACTCTAGTATATATGGATCCATGTTTTTTTATTTGAATAGCGCGGAGCGAGGGAGGGGAAATGGTCTTTCGTAACGTCAACCGCTCTTTAAGCGGAAAGGTGAGTGAGTAGTACAAGTGGAACCGACCCTTCGGTCTTGAATCATACTTCTCTGCGCTACATCTCTGTGGGCGCTACCTCTCGTGAGGGTGTCGTGGTTTCAAGACTGGCTGGTGTTCAGGGAGCAGAGAAGCTACAGCTGGATGGGGCTAGTGCAGATCCACTCTGTGCGCTGAACGCTACCTTCCTCTGTTTATTGATGTTTAAATGTCTGACTTTTCGGAGGCACAAGCCCGCAGTCTTCTTAAAGAGGGGGGACTCAGAGTGCGCTCTTCCAAAACTTAAGTTTTTAGCTGCAGGGGGTGAGAGTAGAAACAGGGTGTGTAGAGGAGGGAAGTCCACGAAATAATAAATAGCTGGAGAGGATGGGGTGGGGGCGCGAGGCGGGGCATGCCCCCCTCGAGTGGGGTGGGTGGAAAACAATTCCCGCTGGTTGCTTTTCCCTGACTGGGATTGGTTAGTGTATAACTGTTCTCGAGGATTCCAGACACTGTTGGTGTATTCTGACGTTTTATTGTTTTGGAAGAATGAACTGAGTGGGAGTGAATGTTATGCCTTTCCGTGGGCTACACTGCTCTGGCCGAGAAGCATTAGCTCCCTGAGCTCTGACATGGACTTCTGAGGGTCCTCGAGGGACATACTTCTCAGCGTTTTATAGAAGATCTTTTTAAAGCAGAATTAGTAGGTGCTAGTGCGAGTCACAAATACCAGTGGATCAGAACATGTCCCATTCCATCGATCCCGCTTGGTACACCATTATGTACACACGTCCTAAAAAGAGCTAAACATGACTGCCGGCAGAGCGCTACTGCTAAGTTAAAACCCCTGATATGGTACTCCCTAGCACTCTCCTTCTAGGTACTTAAACCGACAATAGGGCCCTCTTCCGCAGCTGTGAGGGGGCGGCTGAGTTCCTGCTGGTTTTTCACAGGTGCTGCCCCTTGATGTGTGGGCGTGGCATGGGATGTGGTAGTCCAGCTGATAGACATTAGTTTGCAGGGTGGAGTTACCGCTAGGGGCCAGGAAACAACAGAAACCAGTCACCAGATGGTTCTATATTTATTTTTTTCTGCCAGTTGCTGCCATTGCCAGAGGGTTGTTCAGAGGTAGATACACTCTGTACTAGACAAAGGTGATTTCAGATCAACGCTCCCACCCCCAGTGCTAGAACAATTACCTGTTGCTCGGTTTAGAAATGTCTGTACAGCTTGTGAAAGAATGTTAATGCCTATCTTATCAGTCGGTTATAAGAGAAGCGGCTGTAAATGTACATTATCCAGGTCAAGATTCAGAATATCCATTTAGGGTTTTTGATTCTGTGTATATAGAGTGGTCTGGAGTATTCATTAAGGTTGGTTAAACATTTTTTTTAAAGACCTCCTTTATTGTTTTACGCGGAATAACCGCAGTACAAATGATAAAAAAAAAAAAAAAGCTACTGCCATCCCCAAACCTTTGACATGCAGTAAGAAGTAATCGCAGGTCAGTGGCCGCAGAAGGAGAAATCATAAGTGTCGGGTCCCAACACTCTCCTCTCGTGGCACCGCAGCGCAACAGCATCTGTAACAAAAAGGACTTGTGCCTCATCCTCAGAGGAAACCTCCTGCGACCCCCCCCCACTCCTGTCCCAGAAACGCAGGCAGCACCTCCCCCAAGCCTGCAGGTCGTACTAGCTTGGGTAAACACTTGCTTTCAAAAATGAGCATTTTTAAAATGTTGCTCGGGAGCAGCTGGTCGATATTTTTCATAGTTGCCTCATCTCCGGGCAGCTCCCTGTTCTCTCGCTGATCTATAGGGAATTCGAGGTCTTGGATAAGATTTAGCTGCTGATTTTCATAGCTAAAATCAACACAACGTACAAGATGGGTTTGGGGCTGGAAAATCAAGCACTAAGCGCTCTATGGAAAATGAATTAGTGAAACATGTGACAAGAACTTTAGTGCTACAAAAGCCAGTAAGGAAATACAAAGTATTTGTCAGCCTAATTCACTTATTTGGATTACTGCTCATCTTTTAATAAGTAGTGTGTCTGGCTTTCTGGTTGATTTGGGGCACTATGTGGGTTACAAAAAGAGAAGGACCTGAAGACAGCAAGACAATAGGTTTGAGATGTGGTTGACAATAACGACAACTGTGATGTTGGAGTATGTCTGTCTGGTCTTTCAGGGAGCCTGCTAGGTGTTTTATTTTTGTTGGTAAAGCCTTGGTATTGAATGTGGAAACCTATTACATGGTGTATGTTACACTAAAATGCTTCTGAGGCACTCGCCGGAATCAGTGTTTTTATGAAATGCTGCTTAATTCCACGGAGTACAACTCCATTCCGCCCATCCCTAGTTCAAATACCATGCACCCTACCTTATGGGCTGATAAGTTTAGATATAGGTGACTTAGTAATCTTTTAGGGAGGGTCTTGTCCTGTCAAAAAGATTTAGTTTGACAGATTGAATTACAATGTTTACACCACTAAAGCCAGGCTACAATGGTAGGCCTGAAGCCATGTTTGAACTGCCACTGTTGTGGACGGCACCATAAGTGCTGTAGTCCACTAGTGCCATCTAACTTACATGCCCTGGCTACACCATATGTCATATAGTAGGGACTTATAGGAAAATTTAAAATACCAATAAGGGAAATGCCAATTTGACAGTGTTTTAAGGGGAATCCCAGGCACTTTACTAATGGTTAGCAGGTGTAAGGGCTGTTTCCCAATCACAGTATGTCCCATCTATGAAGAGATGCAGCTTGAATACGGCCCCATGCATCTGGTGGTTGATAAGGGTAGGTGATGGAGCACATTTATTCTCTTGCATAAGATTCTGGAGACTTAGGGTCTTATTTATATCTTGTCAGATGGCTCGAGGTTCCTTCATGGGGATGAAATAAATGCCTCTGACCACATGACGGAGGGACCACCCGCTAAATTTCATGATCATCATCACAATCATTATTTCGGCATGTCAGACATAAAAAAACAATTTAAAACATCCAATAACTTTAAGATAAAAATGGTTAAATACATAATTAAAACATCACGTAAAACAATTAAACAATGATCGTTATAAATAAAAAGTATAATTAGGAATAGTATTAAAATGTTAAAAACATTGGTACCATTCAAAGCAAGTAAAATCCGCCGGCCGGATTAGAAATGCTGCAAAATAACTAACATCGTGGACTCAAAAATGTGATAGAAAGGCAGCATTAGGCATTGGAATGCAGGGACATTGAGATGTGTACCCCGCACTGCTGATTTCACACCACGCGAGTTTAAAATCCAACAAGACACGGACCGGCGCCGAGAGGTTCGCGCTGTGCACAAGATGGCGTCGCCCAGCTACCGAGAACGCTCGGAGTGACCCGGCAGAACAAACCTTTTGCAGATCTCTGTGGGCGCTCAAAAAGAATTAGTAACTAGCTCCGAGCATGCCGCTGTAATCACTGTGACAAGGTGAGGCGCCGGCGGTTAAGAGGAGCGAGGTGTGCGCGATAGTTACCTGGACCATGCGGTAGTGGTTTACAATGGTGGAACACGGCGGGGAGGACAGCGGAAGACGCAAGCTGGCAGCCTTTCTATACCGTGAAACGGACAAGGACTACGCGCATACAGGTAATACTGTACACCTGTAGCTGGATGCGAATGTTGGGACAACATATGGCCCTATGCCTGGCTTTTCTTAAATAAGTGACATCCAAGAACATACTCGCCAGAGGGGAAGGAGACATGAGTGAAGAGGCCAGCGCTAACTCTTAGACTTGGTTAAATGCCCCTACCTCCACGAACTGCAGTACCAGCGACAAAGAGCATGAGAAACCAGCACAGACGGTAAAACGCAGCATCATCTCGAAGAAGGGGGGTGATGACGGCCGAGGAGACGGCTTGCACTGCGATTAAAATGGCGGCTCGAATTACGGAATAACGGGAGACTTTCTTGCTTACACAGCGGCGGCGCGGACGCAGCAGCATCTGTGAGGAGCGCTTCACCGCCCAAGGTACTGAATATGCTACTTACCAGTATGCATCTGTTCTTGGCATGTAGGGCTGCTAACATTCATATCTTTTGCATTAGATCGCCGCCTAGTGTTGGGTCCGGATGATCGCACATTGTTGTCCTGGAAGAGTCTTCGAAGTATCCTGAGATAGGTGGCTCCTCCCCTGGACTACAGTGCGCATGGGCATCGGCTCCATCTCCAGATTGTTTTTAGCCATTGTGGCAGAGATAAAGTGTAAAGGATGTCCATGCTAATGATTGTATGCAAGAGTATGTCTGCAGCTGCGACAGGCACCGGGGAGGAGGGTGGGCGATATGAATGTTAGCAGCCCTACATGCCAAGAACAGATGCATACTGGTAAGTAGCATATTCAGTTCGAGGCATGTGGGCTGCTAAATTCATATCTTTTGCATAGAATATATAGCAGTCCCTCCATTAGCGGCGGTTGCCCGTGCCAGCTGCAGAAACTTGAAAAAGTGTTTTGAGAACAGCCTGTCCTACAGCTGCTTGCTGCTTGGAATGCACATCAACACAGTAGTGTTTTGTAAAGGTATGTGGTGTAACCCACGTGGCTGCTCTGCAAATGTCTTCTAAAGGAATGTTCCCCAGGAAAGCCATGGATGCCCCCAATTTGCGTGTGGAGTGCGCCCTTGGGGGTATTGTTAAGGTACGTTTAGCCTTGTGATAACATATTTGGATGCACTTAACAATCCACCTGGCTATTCCTGCTTTGGAAATAGGGTTGCCCTTGTGCTGTGGCGAGAAGGCAACAAAAAGTTGTTTTGTCTTCCTAAAGTGTTGTGTCCTGTCAATATAGTACATCAACGCCCTCCTGACATCCAAAGTATGAAGCATTCTTTCCGCCACCGTTTGTGGGTTTTGGAAGAATGCAGGCAAGTCAATAGTTTGGTTGAGATGAAACTGTGACACCACCTTCGGAAGGAATTTGGGGTTAGTACGTAGTACCACCCTATTTGGATGAATCTGAATGAATGGCTCTTGGATTGTGAGCGCTTGCAGCTCACTGACACGCCTCAGTGACGTAATAGCTATCAGGAAAGCTACTTTCCACGTTAGGAACTGGAGTTCACACGAGTGTAGTGGCTCAAAAGGTGGTCCCATCAGCCTGGTGAGGACCACATTGAGGTTCCACACCGGAGCTGGCGGTGTTCTTGGGGGAATGACTCGTTTCAGACCTTCAAGAAAAGCCTTAATGGCAGGCACTCTGAAGACAGAGAGATGCTGCCTGTTCTGAAGATAAGCTGCTATGGCGGATAGATGTATCCGAATGGAAGTGTACGCTAGATTGCACTTGTAAAGATGTAACAGATAACAAATGATGTTGGGGATAGATGCATCTAGCGGGTTGATGTTATTGGCCGTACAGTAAATGACAAAACGCTTCCATTTTGCAGCATAGCATGCTCTGGTAGTCACCTTTCTTGCCTCCTTGATGATGTCCATGCATTCTGGAGGTAGGTGAAGGTATCCAAACTCTAGGACTTCAGGAGCCAGATCGCCAGGTTGAGCTGTTGCGGATCTGGATGCTGAATGTCTCCATGGTTCTGCGTCAAAAGCCTGGGCGTGAGGCGCAGCCTTTGATGCGGCACCACCGAGAGTTCCAGAAACGTGGTTACCATGCTTGGCGCGCCCACGTTGAAGCAACTAGGATGAGTGTCATCGAGTGCTGTCTTAGTTTTCTTGCCACCAGCGGTATCAGAGGGGCTGGCGGAAAAGCGTACGTAAATCTGCCTGACCAGTTCATCCATATCGCATTCCCCTGCGACTGTGGGTGACGGAACCTGGCGGCAAAGTGTTGGCATTTTGCGTTTACGTTTGTGGCAAACAGGTCTATCTCCGGATGACCCCACTGCTGGAAGTACGGGCGGAGTACTGATGGGTGTAACTCCCACTCGTGCATTTGATGGCTGTATCTGCTGAGCAGATCCGCCATCTGATTGTCCTTGCCCGGGAGGTGTTCTGCCATGAGGAAAATGTTCCTCTGAATGGCCCACTTCCACATGCTCTGAGCCAGATGAGACAGCTGTGGCGAGTGGGTGCCCCCCTGCTTTTGAATGTAGTACATCGCGGTCATGTTGTCCGTCCGGACTAACACTACCTTGTTGCATAGATGTACATTGAAGGACTTGAGCGCCATGAAGATTGCCATCAGTTCCAGATAGTTTATGTGCATCCTCTGTTGCTGCGTCGTCCATAGTCCCTGCACTGTGTAAGTGAGCAGATGAGCTCCCCATCCCTGGAGAGATGCGTCCGTTGTCAGGATAATCTGTGGCACTGGCTCCTGGAACAGTCGGCCCTTGCAAAGGTTGTGTGGATTCCACCAATGCAGAGAGTCGTATGCCCGACTGGTAACCAACACTAGGTCTGTCAATTGTCCCTGAGCCTGTGTCCACTGATTTGCTAAGCACTCCTGGAGCGGACGCATATGTAAACGTGCGTGAGGGACTATGAAGATGCAGGAGGCCATCATGCCAATCAACTGCATGAATACTCTCGCTGGAAGCGAGTGTTGCGGTCTGAACTTTTGGATTAGAGACTGCATGCTGTCTATCCTGACTTGGTTTGGCTGAGCCATGGCCGTCAGGGTATTGATCGTCGCACCCAGAAACTGCCGGACATGTGCCGGCTGAAGATGCGACTTTGGGTAGTTCAACGAGAAGCCCAGACTGTGAAGGAGGTGAATGGTAGTCGACATGTCTGCGGCGCACTGTTGTTCCGACTTGGCTTGAACAAGCCAGTCGTCTAGGTAGGGGTAGACATGGATGTTCTGCCTCCTGAGGTGCGCCGCTACTGTCGCCAGACACTTGGTAAACACTCTTGGGGCTGTGGTCACTCCGAAGGGCAGGACCTTGAACTGATAATGCTTGCTGTCGATAGTGAACCTGAGGTATTTTCTGTGGGACGGGTGCAGTGGTATGTGGAAATAAGCATCCTTGAGGTCTAAGGTTGCCAAGAAGTCCCCTTGATTTAACAAGGGAAGAATCTGTTGCAGTGTAAGCATATGGAAATGTTCTGAGAGTATATACAGGTTGAAGGGACGCAGATCCAGAATGGGTCTGAGAGATCCGTCCTTCTTTGGAATAAGGAAGTACAGGGAATATACCCCTGTGCCTTCCTCCTCCACTGGCACGAGCTCGATTGCGCCTTTTTGCAGCATCACCACTACTTCTTGCTGCAATAAGTGCAAGTGCTCTGCGGACATAGGCCGTTGCCTTGGTGGAATGTTGGGTGGAGTGGACTTTAACTCTAGACAATAACCGTACTGGACAAGTTGTCGTACCCACCTGTCTGTGGTGATGTTTGTCCAGACTGGCAGGAGCTGCTGGAGTCTCCCCCCGACAGGTGTTAAATGGTCGGGGGGCAGTGACAGAGAGTCACTGTTTGTTTGGGGCAGAGGAACGGGAATTGTTGTTTCCTCTGCCACGTCCTCTGGTGCTGTTTCCTCGATAACCCCCTTTGTTCTGCTTGGGGTACGAGGACTGTGCTCCACCTCTAGAGAACTGTGACTGTTGACCCATCTGTCCTCTGGTGACTCCACGTGCACCTGAGCGACGAAAAGTGTTGCCCCGGAACTGTTGTGATTGTAGGGCCCCCATAGACTTAGCTGTTTCGTTGTCTTTCTTAATCTTTTCGAGGGTGGTGTCAACATCAGGACCAAACAGTCTATCAGGATTGACGGGCTGATTGAGTATGATTGTTTGAATGTCCGGTTTAAACCCCGATATGCGGAGCCACGCTTGTCGTCTCAGCATGACGCTAGTGTTAATAGCCCTAGCTGCCGTGTCTGCGGCATCAAGTGCACACTTTATGGCTGCGTTGGAGATTAGTTTGCCCTCCTCTATAAGCAGTTTGGTACCCTCTTGAAACTGCGGAGGCAGGTGTTGTAAAACTTGCTCTAGGGTGTCGTAATGCGCCCCATCATAACGTGCCAATAGTGCCTGTGTATTCGCAATACGCCAGAAATTGGCAGCCTGCGCAGCTACCCTTTTCCCCCTGCCTCCAGCACTTTTGACTCCTTGTCTGGGGGAGGAGCTTCACCCGTCGTTTGGGAGTTTGCCCTTTTGCGGGCATTAGCGACCACAAGGGAGTCAAGTGGCAACTGTCCCCGAATGTATGCAGGGTCCGCAGGTGCTGGTCTGTACTTCTTCTCGATGCGTGGATTGACCACCCTCGCCCTGGTAGGTTCTTTAAAGATGTCCGCAGCATGCTTAAGGACACCTTTGAGCATAGGCAGTGTCTTTACTGTCCTTTCAGAGACTGAAAAAGTGTCAAATAGAAAGTCTTCTTCTACTGGGTCAGCATGCATGTCCACATCATGATTGGCAGCTGCCCGTTCAATGAGTGCATGAAAACCTGCAGAATCTTCTGTTGGGGATGCACGTGCACTGAAAGGCTGTGGGTCTTGCCCCACATTCTGGGTGCCTTGGTCACCTATGTCGTCATAGGAATCTTGCTGTGCATCGGGTTCATTGATGGGGAAAGTGTATTGGTCATCTTCTCCATATTCCTCTCCCTCAGAGTGTTCTGGGGAAGGTGTTGGGCTCCTTGGAGGAGGCTGTATAGGTTCCATCAGGGCTGAAGCGTCCTGAGCAAGCCTTTTCTTCTTCAGTGGGATAACATAGGAGTCCCACTGGTTGTGAAGTGATCTTTCTTTTGTAAAGGGTCAATTTGCCTGTGTCTGCGTCGATAAAACGCTCAGAATCTTCTCCTGAGTCGAGTAGTCGACCTGAAACTGCTGCAGACGCTGCCAATTCCGATGTCTTTGGCGCCGTTTTTGGCGTAAAGGCCTTCGGTGCCTCCTTTGGCGGCAGAAGGAAGAGAAGTTTACCAGCAGGCTTTGCCGGCATGTCCATCGGCTTCTGGTGCGACGGCGTCGGAGCCGACGTCGCAGAGGCCTTCTCCCGAATTCTCTGTAGTGAAGAGCCGATGAGGGACGCGTCACTCACAGCGGCACTTGGCGCCGACGAGGAGGCCTTCACCTTGCCTTCGGATCCGACGTCTTGTGGGCCCTTCTGAGTCTTAGACGTTGATGCTGCAGCCGTAGACACAGAGTCCTTGGACCGATGTGTTGAGCTTCCAGCCTTCGATCCGTGTGATTTTGCAGGCTCCGTCTCCACCGCGCGTCCGACTAACGACGTCCCAGTCGGCACCGGAGTCTTGTCGCTGGCTTTGGCGGGCTTTGACGGCGTGGCACCGGTCGACCCGTGCCGAACTCCCTTCTTAGAGGAAACCTCCTCTGCCGACGACTTCGACACTGTCGAATCGACAGTTTTCTTCGACTTCTGTGGACCGGAGGCCGACGGAGTCGATGAGGCAGCAGGTTTTGGTGTTTTTGGTGGAACGGCCGCCATCTTAGGGACGCTCAAATCCGTAAGTTTCGGTTTCGTTTTCGGGTCGGCCATTTTAGGTGTAGTCGATACCGTTGGTTTCAGTTTCGGTTTCGATACGGGCTGCGCAGCAAGTATGTCCGTGGCCGGGCCTGAAGGCGGGGCCGTGGCTTGCGATACGGGGTCTTGGGTAAGGCAGACTGGCGATCCCCTGACCCAAGCCTGATCCGCGTAACCTTCGGGGCATAGCTCATCCCCTGAGCTATCTTCCGCGGCCCCATAAACTTCTTCGACGTCCCCTACCTCGTCGACGTATTCAAGGCCTTGACCCACGACTCCGTCGTCGTCTTCCGGATCCGCCTCGATGTCCGTCGCGGGCGGTGAGATTTGAAGATGATGGCTCAGGCCCTCTTCTTCCTGGTCGCCGAAGGTGTTTTCTGGATCCGGGGTCGCTTGTCTGGCCTCCAGGCGCACCGCGTGCCGAAGCTTGAGTGTCTTTTTTGACCTGAATCTGGAGCAGGCCATGCAGTTGTCCTCGTTGTGGTCCGGCGAGAGGCACTTGTTACAGACCAGGTGCACATCGATATGTGGGTATTTTGACCCACAGACGGGACAGTATTTAAACGGGCTCCGCTCCATGCTGAAAAGTTGCGGTCGTCTTGCGATGAGAAGGCCTCGATGTCCGAAGAGTGATACGACTCCGTAGATTCCGACTCAAAGAGACGGAAGAACTCGAGACCGTACGCAAACAATACCGACGCAATGAAAGTAAGGCCTTTTGGCCGTAAAAAAGCTAGTTTTCTCGGTTCCGACAGAGAGACGTCGAGACCGCATCCGAACCCAATGGCGGAAAAAAACAATCTGGGGATGGAGCCGATGCCCATGCGCACTGTAGTCCAGGGGAGGAGCCACCTATCTCAGGATACTTCGAAGACTCTTCCAGGACAACAATGTGCGATCATCCGGACCCAACACTAGGCGGCGATCTAATGCAAAAGATATGAATTTAGCAGCCCACATGCCTCGAACTGTCTGTTTTGTGGACATTAGCGGTGTGCAAAGCACCTTTTTGACTCTGGCTGGCGCTGCATTATCTACAATTGCCTGACCCTAAGATGGCGGCGATGTCTCGTCAAATGGTGGCGGACTTAATCCCTTCATAACCGATGTCCTGGGGATACCATAGATTCTCACCCCGGGGGGCGCTTTAAATACAATATTTAGCGCATCCCTCCCTCCATGCACTGCGAAGCTTACATGCGCCTATTGATGGCGGTGGCCCATCGGATCGATCGGATCGATGAAGAAGGCGTCTGCTGTTGGGATGCGGACAAACTCCAGGTTTGAAACTGCGGGAGCGGTAGGGAGCGAGTGTTGGTGGGGCTTCATCGGCTTCCCCTATCCTTTCCCCCATCCCTTCACTCTCTCTGATCCCTCCGACCGCTTCCGCTGTGTTACTGGGGCCTCTATGACGCGGTCTCGAGCAGCAAGTCCCGCTGAGGAGATCAGACGCGGGCACACCTGCCTGTGTTACGCCGTCGGCACGGTCCCTGCTTTCCCCCCTTTCTCGCCTTCCATGCCCCCTCCCCTCTACGCTCCATTTATTTTGCCTCCCATGTTTCTTTAATTGTTTTTCCCATTGAGACCGAGCTATTTGGCCAATGCCCGGTGGAGATACCTGATAGCTATAGAGGAGATGTGTTTTGGGACTTCCCCCTCGACCGTCACCTACCCAGCCGGACTTTGGACAGACTTTCCTTTTGTCTCTCTGCCGTATCTCCCTACTATCCCTTTACCCATACCCCCTTCCGCTCTACACTTCAATCATCTCGTCTTCTATGCTCTTGCATTTGTTTGTCTAGCATCTGATGTTAATTGGAACTGATGTAATCTTGTAATGTAACTTTTGTGGAACCTCATGTAAAGCGCTCCGATTCCTCCGGGTCTAGCCAGCGCTAAACAAAACTACTGAATAAATAAATACATTATTAAAGTTTGAGCTATTGGTGTTGCATTCTTTAGCAATGCCAATAGCTCAAACTTGAATAATGTGAGACCTATTGCATTGCAAATGCTTGTTGTTTTAGTGCCAGACAGTTTTTACAATTTGCTAAGTGGGAAGTACAGTCACACCTATAACATTTTAGTTTTTCATTCCTTACTCCTTCATGAACCAATGACTGTAGGAATAAAATGGTTTTCTTTCACTTGCCAATTTGTCCTCCAAATCAATAGTCGCTATGTAGTTTAAAAAATACTCCTTCCATTGTAACCATGATATAGGAGGGTTTACCTAGACTGCAGAACAATTCTTTAGGAGGGTTTAGCGTTCCATTAGCCATGTTAGAAGTGGAGTGTGGCTTTGACCTCCTTCACCACTTCTCTTAAGGTACCAACGTAAGGATAATACAGCACACAGCCTGAACATACACTCCACTAGTACAGAATTATTACAATACTAACTTACTCAATTTCTTTCAATTATGCAGCTTAACATGACTTAGGATGAGCGACCATATCTGCTTGCCACTGATATTTACTTAAATAATGATACAATTTATGATCAAAAGTATTAACATGAATAGCTTAAAATTGTTAACTATAAAGTGTACCAATCAGCATGTATTCTTCTTATTGAATGCCTAAGATATTCAGATATGCTTTAAGGTGTGCAAATCACTGAGTGTTCAACACAGCATTCATAAAATTATTCATTTTGCCTTAAGGTGGGCGAATCATTGAGTCTTTTTAGCAACGAATACTCAAGACTAACGGATCACATCTTGGTACACTGGTACACCCTGTTGCTCCCACTACTTCCAATATGGTGGTTGATGTCTTTCAAAGCACAGCGCGTGCATCCGATACTTCGGATGTGGCGGTTGATACCTTTCAAAGCACAGTGTGTGCGTTCCCCTGACTCAGCATGAGACCGTACAGCCTCATGAGAGAAAAAGCACGTGCCAAAGAAAAAAGGCACATCCCAGCTGCCTGAGCAGCAAGCACCTTCCAATAGCTCCAAGGTGCGGTTTCTGGAGTGGGGGGAGGGAGGGATTTCACTCCGAACATTCGTACACAGTGCTCCATCAAGCACGTGAAGGAAGAAACCTTCAACGAGACACCAGCCTTCACAATCTCTTCAGCCAAACAGTAGAAAGACACTCCTTCACAGTTCCTTGTCAGAATCACACAAAGAAGTTCACTGGAAAAAAATGGCTGGAAATAAATTGGTTCTTGAATAAGGCTCAGCAACAACTAGTCGTCAATTTTGTGTATTGACATGCTACACAAATGGAAGTTAAATAATCTCCTTCATTATGCAACCAAGCGCTCCTAGTCTTCTAAGAAACTGATTGTTTCAACTGTAATTTCTCATATTCTAACCAACATTCCACGTTTTACTGAGTCATTACTTCCTTTACATCACCGCTACACAAACCTTGTCTTAAAAAAGTGAGAGTCTCCCCGAGCAGAAGAGAAAGGGAAGGGCAAACTGAGAGGAAGAGCATCTCAAGTACCTAGGCGCATCTGCAGCAACCCATTGTAGGATGCCGAACAGCTATAGGATTGCCAGAGCCACAAGGCTTACCTCCACCTGAAAAATAGGAAATCTGCAACATGTGCTTAATACTAGATGACTTGCACCAATGAGAATGCATTCTTAACCATCCTTTTTAAAAAACGCCCAAAAAAAGCAACTGCAGAGTTAGCTGTAGCGAAGACTTGGGGAAGCACCAGCTATGATTAGCTTGCCTTCGTTAGTCAAGGGAGTAAAGGAACATATTAATCCCAGCCCTAAAAAGATGAGCTGCAACCGCCAATATGACCATCTTTAAGACTTGAGGGGCTGATGAAAGGACGAGGAGAGGGACCATAAACTGGTAGTGAATGGAATCTATGACCAAGTGCAGATAATTCTTAAGGGATGGCAGTACCAGTATATGAAAATACAAATTTGACAGACAGAGCAATGTCATCAAATCTTTGGACTCAGAACTACACGACAAAAGTTGGGAGGATCTGAGACTATTTAAGTCTGACCCTTTTGTGTCACTATGAAAATTATTTATAGCTTCAATCAGGAAAAAAAAGTTTTGGATTCACTACAAAGGACATGGGGAAAAAAAATAAAGAAGAAAATGTTACAGACCTGCAATACTAATTTCATATTACGGGTATCTGCATCAACTCCATGAACAATCCTTGCTCTTTAGGATGTGCAATAGGAACAGACATACTTCAGCAGATAGACAAAGTAAGTAAAGAACTCTCACTTAGATGATCGCTGGATTTTAGAGGTACACTGCCAGCCTTAAAGTGAAACAGACTTATTCTCGTTGTGAGGATGTGTTCATGGAATATTTACTTTGTTTTTTTTCTTTTAAAAATGTGATACACTGTTTATAACAATGTGTCCTGAACTAACCTTGATTTCACAGTTTGTTTTTAAATATTATTCCCTTACACTTTAATTAAGCCAAAGAAAAGCCGATGCTGTCTAATATAGGATTATTGTTTTTGCTTTGATTGAAGAGCTTTGTATCAATTTTATACCAAATTGTGATCTAGTGCATAAGTAGACATATTCAGTGCTCTTGAATAGTAATGAAGATCCCATAACAGCGGACTTAGTTTTCAGACAGTGCTTTTTCATGCAGATCTCAATGAGCTTGTATTTTTTAAAAGAAGCCACAATACACAAAATATAAAAGACTATGCAAAGCAATCTTTGTGACAATTGGGGCAAAACCTAAACAGATGCGGCTAGGATAGTAAATCATCCCCAGGCTCTTCCTCGGCTCCCTAGCTGAAACAGCTCCACTGGTTACCAATAAAGAAGCGTTCCTTCTTTAAGATCTGCTGTCTCACTTTTAATGCAGTGAATGGCAAAGGCCCACTTTACCTGCAGAAGAAATGTATGAAGCAGGTTTCGGTCTGCAATCTAAGATCCAACTCTTTGGCTTTGTTAAAAGTTCCCCGTATGCGTTTAAGCCGCACGGGGAGAGCTTTTCCGTATCTCGCCCCGTGATACTGGAACCAGCTTCCCGTTGCCCTGTGAAAATGTACTTCGTACATTGTTTTTAGGAAACAACTGAAAACTTTCCTTTTTTAATATACCCATTTAATGTGACCGGACTTCACCCTCATTTTGCTAGGTAAGCACCGTGATGCCCCCCCGGTGATTCATGCGCTATAGAAAATTAAATAACATAACATTCTTCTCCCGCTGGGAAGGCAATTGTCACCTTCATAGAGAAATTACCATTTATCAAGATTTCAGTTGTATATAACCTGTGCCAGAACCTGAATGCCCTAGCACTTTCCAATAGTCACTGGTGTGTTGGATGGTCTACAAGTCATGCCCTGAACAAGTCTTAAGTTTTTTGTTGTTGCAATCAATTGATGGGCCAAACATAAGGGAAGGGGTCATCACAAGGTCAACCCCGTGAAAGTGGAGCTCTCATTTCGGGTCGGCCACCTGAGAGAACATTACAAATGAGCCCGTCCCCTTTTCACCCCCACAAAAAATAATGTTTATTTTTTTAAATATCAAGATGTTTGGATGCAACTACTTGAGGACATCTGGGTACAGGCAGACAAAACATGTATACAGCAAAAACATTTTTTGAAGAAAAAAAATAAGATAAAGATAAAAAAAGATTGCATGCTCTCATTCAGTCATGCTTAGGCTACAATTTGTTTCATGCATTTAGCAAACAGAAAAAAATCAGAAAAAACTGAATGCCAATAAGGAATTTAACATACTTCTTAACAACAAATTTGATTTTTGCACTGCCACGAACAATTCTTTCCAAACGTGGAATTCCAAACCATGTGGGGCTTCGGAAAGGTATTCCTTCAGGCAAACCTTCTACATACAGATTCTCAGGGTTGGATTCAAATACAGGGTAGGGAACCTTCACTGGCTCTGAAAGTCCCAATGCCTGTGCTAGAAAAGAAACACATACATCATTAACGTGGGAACTATTTAGATAAATTTTTACTCCTTTTATATGCTTACAGGGCTCATTTGACAAAGAATGGTGTAATAATTTACAATCACAAAAAAACCTGTTACATGAATTTTCAAACTTCTTGCAGGAGGCAGGCACGTCATGAACTACAATTCTCACAATTCGCTCCCCAGAGTTAATTTTTGATTGCAACTTTGTTAAATAAATGTCCATTCAGTTATCGAGCAGAAGGCAAAGGACATTCCAAAAATGGTTATATTCAAACACAGCACTTCATTACTCTTCTACAGAACAAATCTACACCACACTCAGTTTGAAACTCTTTTTCTCCCATCTGTGGTAAAAGGAGAATAGATGAAACAGATACTCTAACCTTTTTCTAAGGCTCCTTTCCCACTCCTATAGAACCCTTGAACAAATTATTCACCTTCAGTAATGCTCCTTCTAGCGGATAGTCTATTCGCAGTTTTCTAACCTTTAGACCAGAGGTCTTCAAACTTTTGTAGGCTGAGACCCCCCAGCTGAATTTTGTTTTAGATGTTGCCGCCCCTCCACACCTCCAACCACCTGATGCTCCACATTCAGTCTTGAACTGTACTTAGCCTTCAATATTGCAAGTGCTGAGGACCCAATCGCACATAAATAGGACGAGCTGAAAGGCAAGAGAGTTTTGATAGCAGTTTCTCCCAAAGCTGAATATTCTGCAGACATTTTCAGCCAAAACAGGGACTGTAAGGGAGACAGTGTTGTCAGATTTCTGAGCACTCGCTAGCTCAGAGCTGATACACGAGAAACAAATCTCTAGAAATCATTAACAAACGTCTTAGGCAGCATTATAATGGGATAATTGCCCACCAACCAGTTATGGATCCAAAGACAGTTGAAAGTCTGCAGAGAGGGTGTTGAACGAACACCTAATTGAGAATGCCTTAGTGGTACGATAATTGCTTGCCTGACGCAATGGGGGTTTAGGACACGTCGGGCTTATGTTTAAAAAAAAATAAAACAAATAATAAATTAATGATGTTGTCTATTTTACTTCAGAGCAATGTTGTCTGACAGACTTTGTGATGCATGGACATGTTAGGTATTTTGGGTGCCCTGGGCAAAAACTATTTGGGGGCCCCTGTTCAGTACGGATTTTAGTTTATAGGATTTCCTTTCAGCTCTGCTATACCCTATTTAGCCAGGCTACTAACGGTGCACAGGCGCTATAGTCGAAATTCTAAAAGAGTTTACATCTAATATTCAGAGATAGTGATGTGTTTTCACTGTTGTAACAAAGCAGCAGCCCACTCATTTTACAGTGAATAATATCGGTTATAGCCTCCAATTTCTCATATGTGAGGACCCGCTTGGATCTAACTTTTTTATAGTTCACTTTTTTATAGTTGTTGCATGAAACAAACATTTCTCTGCAAATAGTAATAGACTCCCTCACATCAATCACATTAAAAAGAAATGAAACAAAACAGTATTTGCAAGAATCTGTTTAGGAATTATTCCAGGCTATCAGGGCAAAAACAGAACTGTCTCTATCAAGGGGCCCCTGGAAAGCTGGATAGCAGTGCATTTAGATGTCTCCTTTTGTAATTTAGGACAAAAACCTTGATGGGACAGGACATGCCCATACAGGCGTACAGGGTTGAGTGAGGTGACCATATGAATTTGGGTGCGCATGTTGGTGCAGAGTGGGACTAATGAATGTATGGTTAGTGGTGGGCTTATATGAGTGAGATTGCAGATTGAGCAGTGAGGGGGACAGGTGAGTGAAGTGTGACGAGTGCAGGTTGAGTAGAGTGCTTGTGTGACTGCAGGGTGAGGTACAGGGTGAACAGCACAAGTGCATTGTGAGTGGAGGGTAAGTGGGTGAATGGTGTTCAGTGTGAGCAGGGTGAGCAGGTGAATGGTGTGAGTGCATTGTGATCAGTGTGAGCGCATTGTGATCGCTGAGTGAAGGGTGAATGGTACGAGCATATCAGGATCAGTGTGAGTTCAGGGTGAGGGTGAAAGTGAAGGGCGAGATTGAGGAGCGAGTTGTCTGAATGCAAGGTGCAATCCCATACACTTGAAATAACTCAGCATGTTATTGACAGCAGTGTAGGGTTTCAAATGTGTTAAACTATTGCTATTATGACAGTAACCAGGGATCAGGGTGTCGGAAAGAAATAATGTGCTCATGCCTCAACAAACTTCCAGTCTTATGATTAGGGTTTTGCCAGCTCATTATTTTGATGTCACAGATGGTATAAAAATAAGTAGTCACCTAAAGCTGTATTTTCAGCACTTGTCTGTGCATACTTTGAACAGCAAATATAAATAGAAAGAACTTTTAATTGTTTTCTAGATTTGCCTGAATGATCCATTACTGATAATAAAAGGGAACAGAGACACAAAAGTCAAATTACAAATGAATACATACAGGGCCAGCTTTAGGGCAGTGCAACAGGTGCGGCAGCACTGGGCGCTGACCTCTGGAGGGGGAGCTAACCTCATGGGGAGGCGCTGTGTTTAGCAATAACTTATGCATGGCACATATGCCTGGTGGTAGTGAGAGAATCCGAGGAGGCAGTCATGGGGTGTGGGGGCACAAAAAATGATTCTCGCACCAGGTGCCACCAGCGCTACAGCCGGCCCTGAATACATACTATTTAGTGTCAAGACAAGCAATTTGCAGGCTGTTTAAACATCAAAGAAGTCCACCATAGGAAGGCGGGAAAGAGTAAAAACAAGGGGCAACAACCGTCCTGACAAACGTCGTACAATAATAGAGTTAAGACTACATACCACCAGGACTGTCCCTGAACCAGCATAAAGCAGTCTCGGCATGCGCACCAAAATGGGAGGAGTCATCTAAAGGCATGTCGATTAAAGCAGTTTGCACAGCCTCTGAAAACCTGGAAGTACACATCCATAAGCGTCAATGTAGAGCAATGGAAGAGGCTATAGCCCGACCAATAAAATCAGTAGTATCCATACCACAGCAGATGCCAAGTGTGGCAGCTTGCTGCCTATCTTGTACCAGGGGAACAAGATCATTCCAAGATTACTCCAGAAGGGAAGGCAAGAGGCATTCCACAGAGACCCACGAGGCATGGGAGAAGCAGGTGAGCACACAAGAAGTGTTCAGAGAGTGACGCTAGAAGAGAAAATTCGCCTACCACAAGGTTAACATTTCTTGGCCTCCACTTCCAGAGGAACATGGGGAAGAAAATCAGAATTCTATGTGGCCAACGTAGCCTGAACCACAAAACCTTTAGTAGAGGGATGTCCAAGTAGACAAGAGGGATCCTTTGGGGCCAGGCGATACCAGTGAGAAATTGAGCAATCCACAGGGAGCACTTTTTCAGGTTTACTCCAAGCACCCAAAAGGATATTGAAAATACATCACTATTCGGAAGTACAGGCCCAACATTAGACTGGGCAGGGTGTACAACACAAACTAAGGGGTCTGTTGACAATTCCACCCAAGGAAGGAGTAAATCCAGGGCAATCGAAACTTGATGGAGCATATCAGCCAATCCAGAACTTGCCTTCGTAGCCTAATTGGGAGAAGACAGCAGGCTAGTGAAGATTCAAAGCCACTGGCGTCAGCCAAGTCAAGTAACAAGCCAGATGGCATAGAGAGTGGTATCACATCCTGAATTGGACTAGGATACATCAAACCTTCCGTAGTACTTCCACAGCCATGGTCCTCAGAATAAAAACCCGGATGAAAGAAGTCAGACGTACAGCTCCATCGGTGCCACATCAGGCGCCATAACAGAAGCTGGTCAACTCCGAGACGGCGACGCTTCAAGAAGTGTTGACTGACAGCACCATCACTGGAGCCGGCAGACAAAAGCTTTACACAGACGTCAGTGTTAACAGAACTGAATCGGGAGCCAAAGGTGGAAGCCGCAATGGGCTGTGCCCCTGCACCGGTGAGGTGTCGGACACAAGAGGCTGTAAGAACAATTGGGGATCAAGGTTGAGATGCCTGCACCGGTGCTAAAAGTCCCCAGTGTGAATGTCTAATATGGTGAAGGTGCAAGTGGCCTAGAACATAATCCCCTTTGTCCTATTAGTGAGAGAAATGAGACAGATCTCCCACTTCCTCAACAAAACATATGCACAAATGCCCTGCACCCTTCAAATGTTTGACAATACTTTTGTGGAAATCGTAACACTATTCACATCATCACCATGTTACAATCGTTTTCCAAAGAAGTTCAGATGAAGACTCTTCAATTTAAAAAACTTATTTTATTCAAATTTCTTTAAACAACGGATAGCCAACGCGTTTCGTACATTACCGGACTTCTTCAGGGTTCAAAGAGAGTGGCATGCACGCTTCAGTGACGGCTAAGATTCAAGAGTATTTTAACAACAAAACGTTTAGATCCGCAAATGTCAGCGTCCTGGTTTGCATGTGGTCATCTGGTATGATCACATGCGGTAACGGACGAAACGCGTTGGCTATCCATACAGCGGGAAGGAGGGTGGTCGGTGAGGAATCTGCTGTTAGCTAAAGCATCCATCAAGAAGAACATTACTATGAATAAATAACTTGCTTTTTTCTTGCTCTTCTGTTTACTTTTTACCTGTGAGTCTTCATTTTGGGAACAGTACCAAAGCACTACCTTCCCAGGTGGTGAGTCTATGGAACAACTCAGATCCTGCAAGACCGAATGGGCAAAATGATCCTCCAGCCAGACCTGGCTATCCTAGCAGTAGTTCTTCATTCACATGTGTACTGACAACCGCAGAGTAGCCAAGCAACGTTTCAAGACGCGCGCTCAATGTGAACATGAAGTGGATTTAGCCCTGGCTCTAGTGGAATGAGCCCTTCCAGAGGTTGTTTCTTGGCTATCCATAGCAAATTTGTATAGGGCAATCCATTTTGAGATGGGCCGATTCTTTAATCCACCCGATAGTTTCTGGTCTGGAGTATTCATTAAGGTTGGTTAAACACGTTTTTTTAAAGACCTCCTTTATTGTTTTCAGCGGAATAACCGCAGTACAAATGATTAAAAAAAAACAAAAGCTACTGCCATCCCCAAACCTTTGACATGCAGTAAGAAGTAATCGCAGGTCAGTGGCCGCAGAAGGAGAAATCATAAGTGTCGGGTTCCAACACTCTCCTCTCGTGGCACTGCAGCGCAACAGCATCTGTAACAAAAGGGACTTGTGCCTCATCCTCAGAGGAAACCTCCTGCGACCCCCCCTCTCCTGTCCCGGAAACGCAGGCAGCACCTCCCCCAAGCCTGCAGGTCGTCCTAGCTTGGTGTAACAGGGCCAGTAGGAATAGGCAACCAGTGGGTCTTTGTTAACTTCTTATTTATTGTTTGGTACAGGAAATCAGTACATGACTTCTTCCGTTCTAATGTTCGGCGTGGGGAACGGCTCCGATCAAGTCTTCGGGGGTCGGACCTTGTGGAGACGACTCGACGAATTCTCTCTCGAGTCCGTCTGGGAAGCTCTTCTTTCTTCTCCGTCTTGGCTCTCGGAATAAGTGAAATAAGAGAGTACGGTATCAGTGTACTGTTCTGTAATGTACCTTACGTTTAGGGATAAGGGAGTGAGGATACACACCACCCGTGCTCTTGTTAAAGAAACGTGAATACGTGATAGTCGGTGCTCAGGAGGGGGGAGTAACACCGGGACCAGAGATACCCAGGTCAGTTACTAATACTGCCCTTCCGCCCGGTCCAACCCCTGATTTTGTCCCGTACCTGGGAAAGCCACACACCTACCCTGGGTGTATGGCTGGGCAAGTTGCGAGGTCGGTGGCCTCCTGGCTTTCCTCCCGGTTGGGTCTTCGGTCTTCCTCCGTCCGGTTCTTTATCGGGGATTCTCCAAGCGTCCTCTTCGGTTTCGCTCCTCGTCTCCTCGTCGCTCTCCTCGCCAACTCTTTCTCTCCGGGTGAACAAGCACACTCCTGATTGGCGGCTTCCTGTATAAGACGGTTCCGCCTCTTGAGGTAGACCCGCCCACTCTTCATCCGATTCACAGTTAAAGGGCCAGTGTGTTGACTTATTGTCCGGATCTTGAACCTCGACATTGATGTTCTGTAAGGAGCAGAGAGAAGGGGAGGGGGTGGGTGAAGAACAAGTTACTTACCTTCGGTAACGCTTTTTCTGGTAGATACAATATCTGCCTGTGGATTCCTCACCTTGTGAATATCCCCTTGCGTCAGCAACATTCGGAAATTCTTTTTGTAGCCTCGTGCCGACGTGGACTAGGACGTCATAGAGACACGACCTCGCTCGCGACTCCACTGACGTCACCGACGCCTACAATAGGCCCACGCTGGCGTGATGACATCAGTTCCGCCCTTTTTTCCGTGCCATCGAGGCACACGGACGGACCAATGACAGTAGAAATGCATACAGTATACACAGTACACAATAGCAAAGGCAAAACACACAGTGTAAAGCAAAAGCAGGAAAGCTATTGAAACATTCCCTGATAACAAAATATATATATAGATTACATTACAGTAACACTGGTATAGAAGAGTGGACAACGGGGAGGCGGGTGGGTCAGTGAGGAATCCACAGGCAGATATTGTATCTACCAGAAAAAGCGTTACCGAAGGTAAGTAACTTGTTCTTCTGATAGATACATCTGCCGTGTGGATTCCTCACCTTGTGAATAGAGTCCCACAGCAGTCCCCACTCCCGGAGGAGGGTGTCCACTCTTCTACACCAGGAAATCCTGAAGTACAGATCGCGCAAAATGACCATCCCTCCTCACTTCGGAATCCAAGCAGTAATGCTTCGCGAAAGTGTGGAGGGAAGACCAAGTTGCCGCTCTACAAATATCCTCTACAGGCACACCTCTAGCCAATGCAGAGGTCGAAGACTTAGCCCTTGACAAGGTTCTTTTATGGACCGCTCTTCCTTTCTTGCAGCCAGCAAACCCAATGAAGAGCTGGTCTCCCAAACGAAAGTCCTTGGATCTGTCCAAGTAAAAGGACACCGCCCTCTTAGGGTCCAGACGGTGCAGCCTCTCTTCCTCTTTAGAAGGGTGAGGGGGAGGATAGAAGGCAGGTAGGGTAATTCACTGTCCTAGATGGAAGGGAGTTACCACCTTAGGCAGAAAAGCAGCCCTGGTCCTAAGAACCATTCGATCAGCATGAATGGTCAAGAAAGGGGGCTTGTGACTAAGAGCTTGAAGCTCACTTACCCTCCTTGCCGAGGTTATTGCAACGAGGAAGACAGTCTTAAGGGTAAGAAGCCTCATGGGACACTTGTGAAGAGGCTCAAAAGGAGCACCCATCAAAAATGTCAAAACTAGATTCAAATCCCACTGAGGCACAATAAAAGGAGTAGGAGGGAACTTATTAGTAAGGCCCTTCAAAAATCTTAAAACCACAGGAGACTTAAAAAGAGATGGCTGGTCAGGCAAGCAGAGAAAAGCCGACAGCGCAGAAAGATAACCCTTCACTGTGGCGACCGCAAGCCCCTGCTGAGCCAGAGAAAGGGCAAACTGAAGAACGTCAGACAAATGGGCCCTCAGAGGGTCAATAGACTTTTCCCCACACCACGTGACAAATTTCGACCATCTATAAGAATAAATGGACTTAGTGGAGTCACGCCTGGCTGACAAGATGGCATCCACAACGTCAGGCGGGAGGGAAAAAGAACTCGGGTTGCCCCGTTCAATCTCCAGGCATGAAGGTGTAATGTCTGGAGGTGGGGGTGTAGAACCTGCCCCTCCATCTGAGAGAGGAGGTCTGCCCTTAAAGGGAGACGGAGCGGCGGGTGAGAGGAGAGGTGGAGAAGATCTGTATACCACACCCTTCTTGGCCAGTCCGGGGCGACCAATATGACTAGGGCCCGGTCTTGGCGAATCTTCCTCAGAACTCGAGGAATCAAGGGTATGGGAGGAAACGCGTAAAGGAGTTGATTTCCCCAACTCAACTGAAACGCGTCCCCCAAAGCTCCTTGCATCGGAAACTTGAGACTTGCAGAATGACAGGCAGTGAGCATTCTCGCGAGTAGCGAACAGATCCACCCAAGGAGTTCCCCACATCTGAAAGATGTCGTGAACCACCTCCGGGTGAAGCCTTCACTCGTGGTCGGCAGAGAACTGCCGACAGACTGTCTGCACGAACGTTCAGAACCCCGGCCAGATGATTTGCCATCAGACAAATCTGATGGTCTTGAACCCAGGACCAGAGGCGCAGAGCCTCTCTGCAGAGACACTGCGACCCCACTCCTCCCTGCTTGTTGATGTACCACATCGCGGTCGTGTTGTCCGTTAGGACTTGGACCGAACGACCGCGAAGGGAAGGGAGGAAGGCCTTGAGCGCTAAACGAATCGCCCGCAATTCTAGAAGGTTGATGTGAAGCAACCTTTCCTCTGGAGACCAAAGACCCTTGACCTCCAGATCCCCCAGATGAGCACCCCACCCAAGAGTGGATGCATCCGTTATCACTGTGGCAACCGATGGAGGCAGATGAAAAGGCTTCCCTTGTGACAGATTGCCTTCCACGCCCCACAAAGACAGATCCGCCGCAGCTTCTCTGGAGATCCTCACTGACTCCCTGAGATCTCCGTTGTGCTGATACCACTGCCTGCGGAGGCACCACTGGAGTGCCCTCATGTGCCAGCGTGCATGGTTGACCAACAGAATGCAAGAAGCCATCAGACCGAGCAGGCGAAGGAACTTCAGGACTGGAACGACCGCTCCATTGTAAAACAAAGGAATCATTTCCTGTATGTCGCGAATCCTTTGAGGGGGAGGGAATGCACGACATACAGTTGTGTCCAGTACAGCACCTATGAACAGGTTGCGCTAGGAGGGCACCAGGTGAGATTTGGGTACGTTTATCGAAAAACCCAACCAGTACAACAACTGGGTTATCTCCCGCAGATGATGGAGCACAGTCTCCGACGATTCTGCCTTGATCAGCCAGTCGTCCAGATACGGGAATACAGGAATCCCTGATCTTCTGAGATGCGCCGCCACCGCTGCCATCACCTTGGTGAAGACCCGAGGTGCAGTAGTAAGTCCAAACGGAAGGACCGCAAACTGGTAGTGTTGCGATCCCACCGTAAAACGGAGATACCTCCTGTGCGACTTCAGGATGGGAATATGAAAATACGCATCCTGCAAGTCGAGTGACACCATCCAGTCTTCTTCCAGCAGAGCCTGAAGAACCTGAGCAAGGGTGAGCATCTTGAATTTCTCTTGCTTCAGATAAAAATTCAAGATCCTGAGATCCAGGATTGGACAAAGTCTGCCATCCTTCTTGGGAATCAGGAAATACCGGGAGTAGCATCCCTGACCCCTTTCCTGCTCCGGGACCACCTCTATCGCACCTTTTCTCAATAGAGTTTGGACTTCCTCCTGGAGGAGTAACAGATGTTCCTCTGAGCAATACCCCTATACCCCTTGCAAGGAGGGTAATTGGGAGGGAATTCCCGAAAAGGAAGGGCATACCCATTTTCTACGAGATTGAGAACCCAAAGATCTGATGTAACCGATTCCCAATCTCGTAGAAAGTGGGTAAGCCGACCCCCCACTGGGCCTACATGATCCTGAATGGCGGATCTAGGGCTGCTTTTCTGTGGCTGGGGGGTTGGAGGAGGTGGAGGAGGAGGAGGCTTGACGCCCTCGAGGACGTGCTCTCTGCTTTCCCCTGTATGACCTATACAAGGTATTCTGCTGCTGCTGCTGTTGTTGCTGCTGCTGACCTTGTCTATATGAGCGAAAGGAAGAGCGGCCAAACCCTCTAAATTTCCTGGTCGTAGAACCTCTGACCTGGAAGCCAAGAGATCTAGCAGTTGCCCTGCTATCCTTGAATCTCTCCAAGGTCGTGTCTGCTTTTCTTCCAAAGAGCCCCTCACCATCAAAAGGCAAATACAATAAAGCAGACTGCACATCAGCTGAAAAATCAGACGACTTCAACCAGGCTGAGCGCCTCGTGGCAACCACTGTGCCCATGATCCTTGCCACAGAATCCGTAGTATCAAGCCCACTTTGGATGACCTGACGGGCTGCCGCTTGAGAATCAGACAAAGCTTCCTCAAAGTCTTTTCTGCTATCCTCAGGGACCTTAGGGATTAATGAACGCAAAGAGTCCATAAGAGCATGAATATATCTACCCATAAGGCAAGTGGCATTAGAAGACTTCAACGCCATACTAGCCGAAGAGAAAGTCTTTTTTGCAATTTGATCCTGTTTTTTGGCCTCTTTGTCGCCAGGCACCTGCGGAAAAGCACCAACTGACTTTTTAGAACAAGCGGCCTGAATTACCAAACTCTCAGGAGAAGGATGTGAAGATAAGAAAGCAGGATCCTCAGGAGCCACTCTATACCTCCTAGCCACACTTTTTGAAACTGCAGGAGCAGAAAAAGGTTTCTTCCACACCTCCATAATGGGATCTTTTAAAGCATCAATAAATGGAAGCAAAGGCTCGACTGCCGAGTTTGGAGAATGAAGGACCTCAGTCAGTAAATTCGACAGTAGGCAAGGTCAAACCCAAAAGTCCTGCTGCCTTCTTCATGACAACATGATATGGTTGCACATCTCTGGAGGGTGCATCAGGTCCTGAAGGCAAAGACCACTCCGGAGGAAATTCGAGACCACTTGCCTCTGCCAGGTCCTCAAAACAACTCCCATCCAGCTCGCCTTCCTCCACTTCAGAAGAAGATTCATCAACTCTCTGTTCATCAAGAAGACGCTGAGCTTCTCTTCGAGACCTCATTTTAACTCGAAGTGCAGTCGAATCCAACGCCGAATTCGACGGCGTCGGAGCCGACTTCGGAATCGAATCCGAGGGCTTGGAAGGCTGCTCCATAGATTTGTTAGGAGTCGGTGACGCCGGAACCGGAGTCGTCGACTTCGGCCGAGCCGGCGTCGACACCGGCGTCGATCTCGGTGGAGCTTGGTACTGCCACAACGGAGTCGGGGCTGGCATATACGGCATGAAAGGTGCCGGAGCATATGAGTGAGGAACACCCAAGTTAAAAGCCATAGGACCCATGGGAGCCGAAGGTGCTCCAGAGGGGTACCACGATCTTGAGAAAAGACCATACATTGCGTTTAAAAACGCAGAGGGGTCCTGACCTGGAGTCGGGAATGGTGGATGCTCAGGTTGATCTCGAGGTAGGTTTGAATCTGCTTCCTCAACAGGATTCGAAGCCTCCTCCTCAACAGGAACTCCATTGGTGTCATCTGGAGCCGGAGATGGAGATGGAGCCGGAGCCGGAGCCGGATCCGGAACTGGAGTCGGAGAATGGACTATCGACTCCGAAGGCGAAGCCTCACCTTCTTGATCCGACACTTGCGGAGGAATTACCTTCGACTTCATCCTCTTGGGAGACTTCGATCTAGAACCAGACTTATCACCTGAATGATGACGGGATCCATGTCTCCTTTTCTTATGTTTCTTATGAGAACCGGAAACGTGATCAGACGAAGACTCCGAGGCCGACGCCTCTCGAGACCTCGATCTGGATCTCGACTTCGATCTCTTCGAGTGCTTCGAGGATCTTTTAACCTTACTCGCCTTTAGTTTGGCCACAAGAAGTTTAGATTCTCTTTCACGAAGAGCCTTCGGATTCATCTTCTGACATGATGAACATCCATCAACGTCGTGATCCGAACTCATGCACCAGATACAGTCCTGGTGGGGGTCCATAACGGACATCATCTTCCCACATTCTCTACAAGGTTTAAAACCGGTCTTCTTTGTCGACATGACAACAGAGCAAAAAGTCAGAGAACGGAGAATCGAAGAAATAAAGTAACAATATACTATAAGCTACAGAGTATCCCGAAACCGTTAGCGTCGACGACGCGGAAAAAAGGGAACTGATGTCATCACACCGGCGTGGGCCTATTGTAGGCGTCGGTGACGTCAGCGGAGTCGCGAGCGAGGTCGTGTCTCTATGACATCCTAGTCCACGTCGGCGCGAGGCTACAAAAAGAATTTCCGAATGTTGCTGACGCAAGGGGATATTCACAAGGTGAGGAATCCACACAGCAGATGTATCTATCAGAACGATCATTTACTGTCAACGGGTCCACAATAGGGTTATATAGCAGACCCACGTTGTTACACTTGGGTAAACACTTGCTTTAAAAAATGAGCATTTTTAAAATGTTGCTCGGGAGCAGCTGGTCGATATTTTTCATAGTTGCCTCATCTCCGGGTAGCTCCCTGTTCTCTCGCTGATCTGTAGGGAATTCGAGGCCTTGGATAAGATTTAGCTGCTGATTTTCATAGCTAAAATCAACACAACGTACAAGATGGGTTTGGGGCTGGAAAATCAAGCACTGAGCGCTCTATGGAAAATGAATTAGCGAAACATGTGACAAGAACTTTAGTGCTACAAAAGCCAGTAAGGAAATACAAAGTATTTGTCAGCCTAATTCACTTATTTGGATTACTGAAGACAGCAAGACAATAGGTTTGAGATGTGGTTGATAATAACGACAACTGAGTTTGATGGCGGTTTCCGACACCACTCTAAAATTGCAACCGCGGGGGCGTGGCCAAGATGGTGGAGTGAACGGACGTGGGTCTCCACTGCTCCTGCCGACGGCCTTGTTTTAGCACCGGTTCAAACGCACCCGGGCCCGCTGTGTTGGGCAAAGGACTGCCGGAACTGAGCACTCAGCAAGACGGGTTCAGAGAGACAGGTGGAGGCGAGACGCGCCACAATACAGACTGCCTAGAGCCTCGAGAGCGCGAACCGCCCCAACCCCCGCTGGGCCGAATGAGAGGCCGGCTTCCGAGGTGGCGTGCGGCCGAGCGGAGGACCCTTATCTCGGCGGCCGCGTGGCTGCCTAAAGCACGCGCCTGAGCGTTCGCCACGGAGTGGAGCTGCGTCCCGCAGCGACTGCGGTAGTGGACGCACAAGTAGAGGCATCGCAGCAGGGGCCCAGAGTACCGCGGGGACGCCGGGATGCGCTGTGCGGCCCAGAAACCGGAGGGGACGTGCAGCGGAAACGAAGGCCTGGGGCGAGACACACGAACGGAGGCTCCGTGCAAAGGACCGGTGAGTCCGGGGTCATTGAGGCAGTGGCCGACCGGGGAGAGAAGGGCGCCTTCGGCGGGCAGGTCGGCCCGGTGGTAGAAGTGCCGCCTCAACAGAGACGACCTGGGCCTGGGCCCGGCTGGCCTGGGAGGGACTGAGCGAAAGGCAGCGAGTGGCAGCGCGAGAGCAGAGGCATCGGGGGCATTGTGAGCCATTCCACGGCTGGAGTCTGCTCTCCCCGCTCTGGAGGTTTGAGGTCGACCTAGCGCCGGACTGGAGGCGCTACGGAGGTGAGGAGGCCCCCGCAGACAGCGTCTAGAGCAACGACCGGGCAGCTAGGGGAAGGTGCGGCCTACCGGGAAGGAGCAGAGGCGGTTGGTTGAAGCGGAGCCCGCCTGGGCCCAAAACGACGGCCGAATTCGGGTGCAGGCAAGTCAGAAGGAGGGGACCGCGCCAAGTTGAGCAGCCGGGGTACACTGGCCCGAGGGGAACCGGAATCATTTTAAAGACACGGTGAGGAGGAGGTCCTACCGGACTGGCAGAAGTACACCGGAGTGCGGGGTGGAACGAGTATCGGGGCAGGGTGATGTCTACGGGCAGGCCCCCCCGGGGCAAGACTGTGAAGGAGCTGTTCGCAAAAACGCAGACCCCCCCACAAAAAGACGCAGTGGTCCCGACGCCGAAGAAGATGGAACAGACCTCCGACAATGGAGCGGAGCCCATCACGAAGGCCTTTCTGGAGTCCCTCTTTGCGTCCCTGCGGGACGATATTCAGACCTTTAAGACGGAATTTACCAGCGAAATCAGGGAAGTGCGGCGTGAGATGGACGGCATAGGGGAAAGGGTTGCAGACTTGGAGACTGAAAGTGACGACAAAGACACTGAACTCGCGGCCCAACAACAGGAAATCATCCGTCTGCACGACCAACAGGTGGCTAATATCGAGACTCCTGAGGCAGAAGCCGGGAGCAGGGCACCAGAAAATAATCACTCTGATCACTTGCTTGTGTATTTTAAAATTGTTATATTTGCTTTTTAGAACTTGCTCACTCGAAAATTTTAAAATTTGCTTACTTCTCCCGCCGCTTTCCCCTCCTGCTGAGCGCTATTTACAGGGAACATTAGGCTGTGTGAGGAGCCGATTTAGGGCTTCTACAACATTTAATCTTCGTTCCCATTTTTGAAGCATTGCGGCCGCCATCTTAGGTGTGGGCGATGACAGCGCTCTAGTGTTCGGCCGATTGGGGGCCAGAATACGATAAAATGGATCGCCCTCCTCGCCCGCGCAGCGGGCGGGCGCAGCGGGCACGCCGATGGCGCGCCAGAGGCAAGCCCGTCTGGGACCTTCCGGGCCTGGACCGGGACCAGGGCCACGTACCCTGATCCTATTCATACCCACACCATCTCCACCCGATAATCGGCATCTCAGCTACGAGCACTAAACAACCCTATTACTAACTCGTGCTGTCAAACCCTGTTACCCCCTAGCTGCCTCATGTCGGTCCCTGTTTCATGTTCCGGATGTAATTACACTCTACCCCGCCCTACCCAGTCTACCCTTAATATCTGTCCCAGACCCAAGCATAACTATCGCTTGGCCCTTCTTAATGCCCGCTCTCTCCCGAAACATAGCCTAGACATTAGAGACTTGATCGGGAGTCAGGAGCTGGAAATTCTATTTATAACTGAAACATGGGGTGACGAGGCTTCTGGCCCGGATTTCTGTGCAGCCACTCCTGAAGGTTATTGCGTGGTAAGACAGGACAGAACCACGGGAAGAGGCGGTGGATTAGCCATCATCTATAGAATGACCTTCCAAACTAAAATCTAATTTATTCCCAAAACCAACTGTGAAGCATGTACTTTTTCCATCAGACTGAATCACAAACAAGTCTTCAAGGGAATTCTTATTTATCGCCCCCCTGGTCCACACAGCGGCTTCTTGTCAACCCTTGGTGATCTTACGGAACTCTCCTTGAGCTATCCGGACTACACCATGTTGGGGGATTTTAACTTCCATCTGGAGGCCCTAGGAGATAAAGATACGGCCCAATTGATCACTGATTTACACTCTGTAGGTCTACAGCAGCTGGTTGCAACTCCTACTCATCAGGCAGGACACATACTTGATGGCCTTTTCACCAATAACCCCACTATCTCACTGAACACAGTTCTTCCGGTAGTCTGGTCAGACCATTCAGCAATTATCTTTACCATTCTGGCCTACAATCCTAACCCCCTGCAACATACTTCTTGTACCCCTATTACTAGGAGAGCCTGGAAAAATTTAGACCTTCCGCTCTTGGTCAAAACCCTGGCTGATTCCTCTTATGAGCCATCACCAAGTCCGATCCTGCTGTCTAGTAGATATCAGGACTGGATTCTGGACGCCATCAATAAAGAAGCCCTGGTTAAATCCTTCTACTCCAACCGGGCTAAGCCATCTGCTCAATGGTTCACTGAGGATCTTCGGCTACAACGCAAATAGTGCAGAAACTTGGAAAGGCGATGGCGTAAACATTACAGCATCGCAGATAAACAAACTTATAAAGATGCGCTTGCACTATACAAAAAAGCAATCGCTAGCCTTTCTTTTGTGATCAGATTGAATCTGCTCAGAATTCGTCTAGAAGGCTTTTTCAAGTCATTGAAGCTCTCTCCAATCCTCCAGTAGGCCTTTTAAATGAACCATCTCAAGACCTTTGTAATACGCTGGCTAACTTCTTCCTTACCAAGGTTACGAATATCTACTCATCTTTCTCCCCTGCAACGAGTTTTGATCATGTTGAACCTCTCTCTCAGTCCCTCCCCCTCACCCCTCTCTTTTCTAATTTCCTTCCGACAACGGCAGATCAGATTACTATCCTAATCAATTCTATTAAATCAGGGTCTCCTCTAGATCCATGCCCCCCTTCCATCTTGTGTGCCTTAAAAGAGGTTATTGCCTTCCCTCTTACAGACCTGTGCAATTCCATCTCCCAAACAGGTATATACCCTGAAATCTGGAAAACTGCGATCATCAACTCATTGTTAAAGAAACCCTCTCTGGATCCCTCTGATTCAGTCAACTACAGACCAATTTCTTGCCTCCCCTTCCCGGCCAAAATATTCGAATCCATCATGAATAAACAACTGGCGAATTTCATCAATCATCATCAGCTTCTAGATTACACCCAGTTTGGTTTCAGGAAGGGTCATGGGACTGAGACGGCTTTGATAAAGGCCTCAGATGAGATCAGGACCATACTGGACCAGGGCGGGGCAGCGATCCTGGTTCTTCTAGATCTCTCTGCCGCCTTTGACACGGTCGATCATTCCATCCTGATCGACCGTGTCACCTCCCTGGGAGTGACCCACAGGCCAAGGACCTCATTGCCTCCTTTTTGGCAAATCGTACCCAGGCAGTAAAACTAGGATCCTTCTACTCGCCAACATTTACCCTACCGTGTGGGGTTCCGCAGGGCTCTGCACTAAGTCCCACTTTATTTAATATATATGTGGCAGATTTGGCGAGAGTCATTAAAGCTCAGGGTCTCCGCTTAACCACCTATGGGGATGATGCCCAATTGGTGTTGGCAATACACAAAGACGGGCCAGCTGTGGCTGCAAGATTTCAGGAAGGAATGAGGAGCATCAGTTCATGGATGTCCAGTAATTGCTTGAAGCTTAATTCGGACAAGACCGAGGTTATGACCTTTGGCAACCTTGCACCAGAATGGTCTTCCAGCTGGTGGCCCAGTGAAATGGGCCCACCCCCGACCCCGGTTGCCAAGGTCAGAAACCTCGGTGTTGTGTTCGATAATAAACTGCTGTTCAAACACCATGTGAACAAGGTGGTCTCTTCATCATTTTTCATGCTAAGAAAAATTAAAAAACTGCTGCCGTACCTCCTGGCAGGAGCTGGGATAACTATGATTACCACCCTTGTCTTCTCAAAATTGGACTATGGCAATGCCCTCTTTCTTGGCACACAGGAACAGATTCTAGCAAAAATGCAGTCCGTGCAAAATGCAGCGGCCAGAATCTTGCTTAACATCCCCAGTCGTCGCTCAACCACCATGGCCATACGCCATCTGCACTGGCTAAGAGTTAAGAATCGCATAAAATTCAAAGCTCTCTGCATTGCTTACAAAGCTATTCATGACTCCGGACCAAAGTTCCTCAAAGATGCCTTTCGTATTTATACCCCACAAAGATATCTTCGCTCTGCAAGCACCCATCTTCTTGCTGTCCCGCGTACCAGGACTGCCAGCTGGGGAGACAGGTGTTTTCTAGTTGCCACCCCCAAGCTGTGGAACTCCCTTCCCCTGTTCATTAAAACCAGTCCAACCCTTACCATTTTTAGAAAACTCCTGAAAACTTGGTTATTTGACCAATAACTATAAGGCAGCTTCATCGCAGGAGTCCGATCTGCGCCGAGACACCCTCGGGTATTTGCGCGCAATAAAAATTTCATAAACATAAACATAAACATAAACAAACCTCCAGCTTCACCTGGAGGATCTAGAGAACCGCTCCTGACGCCATAACATTCGCAATGTTGCTACGTCCGAGGCCACCCAAGACGCGTTTCGCTACGCTAGAGAACTCTTCAACCACGTGCTGGGGCAGCCCTTAGACTCACCCCTACAACTAGACAGGGCACACAGGACCGGGCCACCTCGTGCGGCGACGGCACCTCCCCCGGACATACTGGTGTGTGTCCAAGACTACCGCACCAAAGAAGAGATATTACAGAGGGCACGCCAGAAACACCCGATCGCATTTCAGGGCACATCGCCATTGCTATTCCAAGACCTGGCGGCCCTCACACTGCACAAACGCCGTCTTTTCAAGCCCGTCACATCGTATCTCCAACAGCAAAATATTCCATACAGCTGGGGTCACCCCTTCCGCCCCATTTTCAGACTGGAGGACAAACAGTACCAGCTCCGATCGGTCTCGGAGGCCTGCACGTTGTTAGGAATAGAAACATCCGAGGAAAGCACCGAGGCCCCGGGAACTACGCCGGAGGCGAAAGGCCGAAGGCCCCAGTGGAGCCAGCAGAGGCGGCGGAAACGAGTGAAGAAACCCCCGGCGACGGAGATTGCAGCGGGTCAACGTGCCGCAGTGGACGCAGTGGCCACGGACAGTGGTACCGGGCCCACGGGGTGAAGAACCCGCTGAAACCTGTTGATCTGATTGCCCGTTCTGACAACATGGCCGCCGGCGGGAGAGTGCTCCCGGACAGACTAGTAAGACTACCTTATACAGTTTTTTTCCTTTTCATCTCTGGATGAGAGACTTTGACAGTTTGCAGTTGGGGGGGGGGGGGTCTGGGTGGGTTAGGGAAGTTGGTCGATGGTTCGGTAGGGTCGGTTCAGGCGCCAGGGTGTTGGAGTTAGTGCGCTGGGACAGGTTGGGGGGCTTCAGACTCGGTTCTCCTGGGGAACCACACGGGGCAGCTCATGGTTTTGCACCTCTAGATGAAGATGGGTGAGCTAATTATCCTCACATTGAATGTGCGCGGTCTGAATAACCCTGTTAAGCGCAAAGCGATCCTGCTTCAGTTGGAACAGTCCCAAGCAGACATATGCTTCCTACAGGAAACACATCTTCTTGCCAGGGATTGCCACCGGCCGAGGTCTTGTAAATTTCCCCACCAATTTTTTTCCTCATGCCCTGATAAGAAGGCGGGAGTTGCAATACTAGTGGCACAAAAGTTTAGGGGCAAGGTGTTGGGGAAATTGGCTGACACCAAGGGGCGACTGTTAGTATACAGGTTTGCACTAGGAGACAGGACTTTTACGATTGGCTCGATATATGGGCCCAATGACGGTCAAGAACAGTTCCTTCACAGAGCGCTTACTGATGTCACTGACACGACTGACCATCAGATAGTCTTGGGCGGGGACTTAAATCAGGTTTTCGACAACATACTGGACAGGTCCTGTCAACGCACTACACAGGTGGGGGCGCTCACAGAGGCAGGCAAAGGTAGATTACAGGATTTAGGATTAATGGATCTATGGCGCACGCTTCATCCTGGTGAGAGGGATTACACTTACTTCTCAGCTGCCCACAAAACATATGCGCGTCTTGACTACCTGCTTGTCTCCACTGCCACTAGGGCGCTTGTCACTAGAGCCGACATAGGTACTGCTTCACTCTCTGACCACGCTCAAGTTACGGTCGTCCTTTCGGTGCCGGCTACCCAGCGCTTGCGAGGGGTTTGGCGCCTCCGAGATTCACTGCTGCAGAGGAAAGTGGTGGTCACTAAAATCCAGAACGTGATCACGGACTACCTCGCCCATAATAGCAACAGCGACACCACTCTGTCCACACAGTGGGCCGCGCTGAAAGCGGTTCTTAGGGGTGAATTTATATCTATCTCGTCAGCAGAAAATGCAGAACGACAATCAAAGAGGGATGAGCTCACACGGCAGACCAGGGAACTGGAACAGATGCACCGGAGGACGGGGGCTCCGAGGATATGGAGGCAATTAAAAATTGCCCGCCAACAACTCGCAGCCTTAGATCTAGATAGGGCAGAATATGCAGCACTACGACTGCGCCACGCCTATTATATGGGCGGAGACAGGTGTGGGCACCTGCTGGCACACAAGCTCCGCGAGGTCACGCAGAGCAGGGAGGTGCGCGAAATAAGAGGGAGCGATGGCAGTGCAGTGGGCGGAAACCAAGCCATAGCGGAGGCTTTTAGCGCATTTTATGCGGATTTGTACGCGGCCGACCCCCCAAACCCAGAGAAGGAGACAGAATTCCTGGCGGCTATCCCTCTACCGGAGTTGACGCAGGATCAGATCGATTGCTTAGAAAAAGACATCCGACCGGAGGAGGCGATTTCTGCCATCTCCCGGCTCAAGCTAGGCAAGGCCCCGGGTCCGGACGGCTACCCGGCGAGCTTTTATAAAACATTCTGTAGCCAAGTGGCACCGCTACTCGCCTGACTCTTTACCTCCTTCGCGGAGGAGGGAGCGATCCATAGAGACCTACTAGAGGTGTCCATCGCGGTGATACCTAAGCCGGGTAAGGATCCAGCCGAGTGCGGAGCATATAGGCCTATTTCCCTCTTGAATGCCGATATCAAGATTTATACAGGGATCCTCGCCTCCCGTTTAGGACCATACATGGGGGGACTGATCGACCCGGATCAGTACGGATTTATTCCAGAAAGGCAAACCTCAGACAACACTAAAAGGGCTTTCCACCTTCTGGAGAAGGCCGCCCGGACAGAGGGTGAATATATGATGCTGGCCATCGATGCCGAAAAGGCATTCGATAGAGTACACTGGCCTTATCTGGAAAAGGTATTGCTAAAGGCTGGGATGAGGCCCAAATGTAGTACTAGGGTGTTCAACTGCTACAAGTTCCCAACAGCTGCAGTCCGAGTCAATGGCTGCACGTCTCCGCGGTTTGAAATCGAACGAGGTATTAGGCAAGGCTGCCCATTATCCCCCCTATTGTTCGCCCTTTATATGGAACCCCTTGCGCACCTTCTGCGGTCCGATCCGAAGGTGCAGGGAATCAAGTTCGGAGGGGACGTTCACACCATAAGCCGGTATGCCGACGATGTGCTGATATCGCTCGCTAACCCCCGGAGTTCTCTACCGGCGTGCATTGCAGATCTCGAGAGATTCGGCTAGGTCTCTGGCTTCAAAGTTAACATGTCTAAATCGGTGGCCCTCGACTTGTCCCTAGAAGCCACCACACGTGCCCATTTACAGGCGCTCTTCCCCATGCCGTGGACGACGGACGCGGTCCCATATCTAGGGATACAACTGGCACCCTCCCTTCAGACCTCTGTAGATCTCAACTATTCCAACCTACGTCAGAAAATCAGACGCGAGCGGAGACAATGGAAGTATTATCCGCTGTCCTGGCTGGGTAGAGTGGCAGCTGTTAAGATGACGGTTCTTCCCCAAATATTATACCTCTTTCGCACGATTCCCCTTGCGCCACCTCGGGGCTGGATAAAACTGATGCAGTCGGAACTGTCACAGTTCATATGGAATGGGAGGAAACCCCGCCTGAAGCGACGGATCGCCATGCTGGCACCAGAACAAGGCGGGATTGGGATGCCAGACTTGGCAACGTATTTTCAAGCATCCCAGCTCCGCTTCCTAGTGGAATGGGTTAGATGGGAATCTGGGAAACACTGGCTGTTTCAAGACCAGGCCGTCGCTGGACGGACTTTGCAGGAAATCCCCTTTATGCAACGGGAACACAGGCCTCTCAATCTATATGCATCCCTCATCACGCGGGTACCCCTAGAGATCTGGGATCGTGTAGGGGTTAGCCAAGAACTCACCACTCTCCCTTCCTCCCTTACCCCCATCATCGGGAATCCGGAATTCCACCTGGGGATGGACGGGACGTCTTATGCGCGCTGGAAGCCTGCGGGTTGTCGAGCACTCCATCACGTCAATGGCCCAGAAGGGGTCATTTCCATCCAGCAATTACGGCAGGAATTCGGCCTTCCTGAAACGGAGAGGCTTTGCTACTTTCAGGTCAGGCACTGGGCACTCAACACCGCGGTACGGTCCACGGCGGACAGGCACTTGACAAAATTTGAGTACTGGCTGACCTCCCGCACTAGTGATAAACAACTGATTTCAGACCTCTATAAAATGCTTATGAAAAAACACAAATACACCTACAATGCGGGCAGGGTACGCTGGGAGCGAGAACTGGGGAGAACCCTAACTCACAAGGAGTGGGAGGGAGTCTACTATAGAGCGCGCCACTCAGCCTACCATATGGGACTTACAGACACCCTTACAAAGGTCGCGTCCTACTGATATTACACCCCCGAACGCCTGTACAAAATGGATAGTAGACAGGATCCCCGGTGTTGGCGCGGCTGTGGTCAGATTGGCACGTTAGTTCAGGTGCTCTGGGATTGCCCACTTTTACAAAAATACTGGAGCCAGATACTAGAGGACGTAGATGCACACTTCGACACAGATATTCCACGCTTTCCCGCCTATGTAATCCTGGGGTTGCCCAATGCACTGACCAACCCACTGCGTTCACGGAGGGGGCGCCTGATAGCGATTGCGCTGGGGTCAGCGGTACAGAATATAGTGGCGCTTTGGCGATCAAAACACATCCCCACGTATCAGGGGTGGCTTCACCGCCTTTGGTTGGTTCTGGGCATGGAGAAACTATCACTATCCAGGGCAGGGGAGGGGGCGAGATACGCAGAGCTGTTGAGGCCATTCTTGTCCCTGCTGGCGTCTGAGTTTAAGGAGGTGACTTGTCCTAAGTACCTCCGACTGTTGAGGTTAACAGACACCGACACGAACAAAACTACACTGCTTCAGCACTGAGGGTTGCGAGGGACAAGAGGCTGGAGTATAAGCGGACCATGGACCAAGGGGAGGCAGGGCGGGGGGAGTTGGGAGGGGTGGGGGAACACAGGGGGAAGGGTGGTCGGGATTTGGGTAGGATTGGGACTGTTTGGGGGGCTGATAGGCCGTAGGGCAAAGGAAGGTGCTCGAAGAGAGACTATTGGACATAAAGCTTCCGTAGCGCGGATAATATGGATACAGGTCTTCAAACGGACGGGGAAGCAATATGGTCCCGGGGATGGTTTACAGCCTCAAATGTTTATGACGCGGCCGGCCCAGGTCGGGTTGTAGGCGGCTTGCTGTGTATAAGACTGCTTCCTCATGACTTGGCCATTGGCTTGTGCCTTCCTTAACACCACTCGGTGGGTCGGTCCTCGGACTGATCTGCTGCTCCTATATGGCATTAATGTTCGCTAATTGTTTGTAAAATCAATGAACACATTTAATACTAAAATTGCAACCGCAGCTAACCCATTGACTTGAGCATGCAGTCTTGTTCCCACACTGCACACTGCCTACGTGGGGTTCCTGGTTACTTACCTCGGGTGGTTCCTTGGGTCCCCTGCACTTCTAAGTGTTCTGGGTATAGTTATAACTGGAGTTGTGGTTCGCATCCCACTATTCTAGTATATGGTCTGTTCTTCCTCTGGCAACCACTGTGTATTCGTGCTACTTACTTGTTTTCTTTGCAAAGTATTGTGTGCATTGTGTATATCTCCAGGTAGTAGATATTTGTATGTGTTAGTGTCTTATGATGAATACATATTTTTATAAATACACGGTGTGGTCCTTTTTCAAATTAATTTATGCCAATAAGACTCAGTACTGGTAAAGCAAGCTGCTTTGCATTCCTTCGGTACTAAGCCTGAAGTCTGCTCTCCACAGCTACCACTTAGAAAGCTCTCTAAAGTTGTCTAAGACCTCTAATATCACCATAAGGGTTGTCTGGATTAGTGCAGGGTCCTACACTTACATAAGTGAGCATCATATACTAAGCCAGCCTCCTACAATACATTTTAACTTCCACATAAGGGAGCTGTAAGTCCAAAACGTCTGCTGCATGTCTCCATGCTGTTGCAAAAAAAGTACTTTGTTTGCTGTTGGCCCGAGAGAGGATGTGGCGGGGTTGGGAAGAATCAACCCAGAAGTTGGCCTGATATGCAGTGCTCACTATTCTAGTGATCACTATGTATCAGTCCAAACAACCCTTATTGATGATTGGTTGTAAGTCAACCTTATAGACCAGCTATCCTAGTAGCATGGATACGAGCAGTCTAAGGCTAAGACTCTAGAGGGCGTGTTAAGCCAGCTGTTTTACCATCACATTACCCCTTGAACACCAAGTGAAAGGACACCACACAAGTTGTTATCAAAAATAAAGTATATTTATTTATAACAGGACTACCCTGGCTCTTTATGAGACAGGGAGCTAAGCACACAACAAAACTCTTACGAAAATACTTAAAGTCGCACAATTTACACAAATGCCCGAGGGGCACGAAAAACCATATACACAAGAAGTGGAATGCGAATTACTAGCAGGTAAGTAACTATTCTCATAGACTTTAGAATCGCTAGGCCTACAATACTAAACACTTAGGTTAGGAGCAGGAGGCCTGTGGACGTCATGTGCAGAGTGGGAACTCTCACGCGTAAGGCGGGAAAAAGTCTATGGAGGCTAGTAAATGCAAAGTTACTGTTCTCGGGCGAACCCGACTAGGTGGGTCGAAAACAAGAGTGGATCCGAACACTTAGGGTGTTGGACTATGCTGGATCACCGGAGTACTCAGTTTACCTAGCCCAGGGGCTGCGGCTGCATAGGGTTCAAGTTGCGTCGGAAACCCTCGTTGTCGAACCAGGAGCCTGAAGAAAAGAAGTTGCTGGCCGGCGGCCAGTGAAGAAGTTCGTGGAGATCCAAGCCTGGATCAGGGAAGAAGAAGACCTGTAAGCAGAGGGGACCAAGTTCTGAATCACTAGCCAGTGATTAAGTGGGCACCGGACGAAGTCACCTCGACCAGGTGAGTGGGCGCTGCTGGGCTCTGCAGTCTCTCGGACCAGGAGGCGTTGTCGGCGACCAGGATGGAGGTGCGAGCTGTCCCACGAAGGTACTTGCTGTCGACGTCGCTGGACCCAGGATTGGGGCAACAAGTCTTGGCAAATTCAAGCCCACGCGGTGGACCTAAAATGGAGTCTGGAGTGGACCAGGAGGGTCCGGGGTGCTCCTCTGTTGGAGGGGAGCAAGGGCCAGTCTGGAGCAACCAGACCAGCAGTGGTTGTCGTCGTGAAGCGTTTCCTGGATTCAAAACTTCGGCTTGCTCACGGCCCACCGCGGCCCTCTGGACTTTACAGATTGTTTTTATCCTGCGAACCCCTTTATTTCATTATAAAATTAACCTACTCTTATCCTGTCCGCGATGGCGGCTCGAAGACTTGTTACCTTTGCCTTCATATGCGCTATTTAGAAATCCTGTTGTCACTCCTGTATTGCCTCGTATGTCTCTTTATTGTGGTGGCCGGCCCGGTGGGTTGTAGGCCCGTATCTGTGAGCGCCTTTTGTACAATAAAGGTTTAAAAAAAAAAATCTGGGTGATCATAGGATTGCAGACCCTACTCTCCTACAAGCATCATATACTAAGCCAGCCTCCTACAATACATTTTAACTTCCACATAAGGGGGCTGTAAGTCCAAAACGTCTGCTGCATGTCTACATGCTGTTGCAAAGAAAGTACTTTGTTTGCTGTTGGCCCGAGAGAGGATGTGGCGGGGTTGGGAAGAATCAACCCAGTATCAAGGAAGTTTAGAGTCAATTGGCTGTCTGTAAGTTCATGTTTAGATTGGCATAATCTTAATGTGGAGGTAAGACATCCCCAGAATCTCCATCATTCTATTGGTAGACTCTGATCAGAGTCTGAACCAAACCGCTGGTGCAGTAAAGGCAGTGTTTTATCTGAATCTGACTGTATGGGGACTGAGCGAGTCAGGGAGAATTTGGGATAAAGGAAGAGTTCAGATAAGAGTAGGACACTGGTATCGGTAAAAGATCCGACAGCAGTGCTGGAGGAGCTGGGACCTGTGTCAACATCAAAACAACTGGTGTAGATTTTGGAACCAGGGAAGAAGTCAGTACTGAAGACAGTGCAGAACCCGAAGCAGGTGCGAGCAGCACAGACTGCACGGCAAGGATGGATCTTCTGACAGAACCCAACAGCAGGCACACTAGAGGAACCCGGAAAAGTGCCAAACATGTACAACATGGACTCCCTAAATGTCACGTTCTCTTGCAGCATCCCTGATTACCCGCAAAATTAGGAGTGCACAGGACCAATTGTGGAATCGGCTCCTCGATAGGAGATCAATGATTGAGACAGAGTGGCATGTTGACACCCTAGTAAAGATTCAGGAAATAGACAGTGGCGGGTATATGTGTATATACACAAGCACACACACTCCTATACACCATATATTCATTGGAAAAAGAAAGGGTAAAGTGAATTTCTAGTTAGGTATGGTATTATATATTAATTTACATAAACATAAGAATTGCACTGAAAAAAAGGCAAAGGTTAAAGTGACGTCATAGTTAGGTGAGAATATCAGTTAAAACTTTACATTTTAAACAAAAAAAAGAAACATATACTGAAGTACCTATAATTTTCGCTCCTGCCCACTACGTCCAGGGTCACGCAAGCAATCAGGAACCTAGCCCAAAACAAAACCCCTGGCCATGATGCGTTACCTCTAGAATATTGCACTACCTTTTCCTCAGTCCTCGCCCCGTCTCACGGAGATGTTTGAGGCAGCCCTCCAACCTGCTGCAATCACTCCAGGAGTCCCTTCTGGTCTCAAATCCCAAACCCGACATAGCATGCACACCTAAGGCCCTATTAGTAATGCTTTTGAAACCTGATAAGAAGGCAAATGTCTGTGACTCCTACAGGCCCCTCTCTATCATAAACCTCGTTGCCAAAGTATTGGCTAAAATGATTGCAACCAGGCTCCAGCCATTAATTCCCAAACTGGTCCTTCCAGACCAGTCGGGATTTGTGCCCTCACGATCCACAATGCATATCCTCTGTACAGTTTTTTCTACTCTACATTATTTTGAGCAGGATTTCCAGGCTGTGACCGTACTCCTGGGTGCAGCCAAGGTCTTTGATTCCCTCCAGTGGGAATTTATGTTCACTGTCCTGCTGCGGATGGGCCTACCACCGTTATTTTTAAAATGAATTTACCTCCTGTACACTACACCTGTTGCACGTATTTGTGTGAATGGATGGGTTTCTACTCCCTTTTGTATTAAAAGGGGCACGACGCTTCCCCTGTCTCCCATGTTATTTGCGTTCGCATTGGAGCCTCTGGCGTGCAAGCTGCGTCAACTGTATGCCCAGGCGGCGTTGCGGTTTCGACAGAGCCCTGGTGGTTTTGTTATATGCCGACAACATGCTGCTCTATGTCCGCAAACCCGCCACATATTTACCGGAGCTATTACGAGAGTATGTCAAATTTGAGAAGTATTCGGGTTTGGGCATCGACTGAGCTAAGTCCACCGTGTTTCCATTACCGGCAGGTACTAAAGAGATCAACTTAGACTATACTTTGCAGTGGTTGGTTGACCCAGTGAAATATCTTGGTATATGGCTCCATAGGGACCCAGAGGCTAATTACGGCCGGGTTGTTGACACGATCACAGGCCAAGTTGAGCTTGGGGCTAACCTTCCCCTTGCACCTGCGGATCGCATTGCGGTCATAAAAATTAATTTTTTGCCTAAACTCCTTGTTTGTTAACATTCCTATCTGTCTGAACAAAACACTGTTCACTGCGTTGCAGTCGACTTTAACATTTGTTTGCAGGGGGTAGATGGGAAGCCCCGTTGCAGCTGGAATGTACTGGCTTTGTCATTTGACCGCGGTGGCTTTAAGGCCCCTGACACCCGCTTGGATTACTTATGCGCCCAGGCGCAGTTTGCACACTTTTGGTATTTCAGTTTTCAGTATTTGGTTTCAGCCCCACACTGCGATTGAGGTAGACTCCGTACTACCGATGCCACTGATCTCGGCGGCATTGATGGGCGGTGGAGGAGGCCGGTGCACTGAAATTAGTCCAGTAGAATGCACGGACTGCACGTGGAAAATTCTTGCTAGCAGAGCAGAGTTGGATTATTTGTATGCACAAAAACTGACACTTGCTGTGCACTGTGGAATCTCTGCCGCTCGAGAACCGGCAGCCTTGAAGACATTGAGTACAGTAGGGATTACTTGCATTGGCGACTTATATAAACAGGGTCGATTGAGGACTCTGTTGGACCTGCATGCAGGTCAAGAAGCCGGTCTGATGCTTCGGTTCACCTATGTGAGTGTGCGGCAGGCAATTCGGGACATTTACCCTGCATTCCTGGAAGAACCGCGAACACTAATGGCCTTACAGGTCACCAAATGCCTGATCACCAAATTCTACAATGTGTCGCTTCGGGAGCAAGACATATGTGCATCTCCCTCTTACAATAAGTGGAATACTATCTTGAGCTCTACGCTGACGTTGGAGTCTGGATATCTCCTTATAAATCAAGATTTGGCATAATCTCCTATGCAAGTGTCTGATATCTCTGGGCCGGGAGAAGTGGGAATGTTCTGACATGGTAATAGGTACCATATTGTTTGTTTCAATTGGGCGTTTTCTTCTTTAAATGTAAAATGGCTTGTATACGATATATTGGCATAGAAACTCTGTTCTGCACTTAATTGAGCACGATACATGTCGTTGCTCCTAGAGTTTGCTTATTGTATGTATGTATGCATTGGTTTTTATTAACTGCCTATCTCACCTGTAGGTCTCATAGCGCAAGCTGAAAGCCAGATCAAAAACAGTGTTTTTAGAAAAGCCACGTTTTCAGGGCTTTACAAAATGTCTTGTGATTTGTTTCAAGACGGAGTTGCAGCGGTAAAGTATTCCACATCTCCAGCGCGGTTCTAGAGAAGGACCTGCTGCCGTTTTTTACCATGCGGACCTTAGGAACAGTCAGAAGGTGTTTACTGGCTGAACGGAGCGCTTATACTGGTTGATATTTACTCAGTTTCTTTGTCAGATAGTTTGGGCCATTATTGTGGACTGTTTTGTGTACTAGGAAGCATATCTTAAATTCAATCCTCTTTTTAATAGGGAGCCAGTAAAGCGTCTTTAGGCTGGGAGCCGATGGTGAGCGTGGGGGAAGATTTAATACCAGCCTAGCTGCGGTGTTTTGTCGTACTTGGAGTTTAGATAGCAGCTTATCATTTATGGATGCAAACAATGCGTTACCATAGTCCAGGCGATTTATGACTAGTCCCTGAAACAAAGGTAAGAGAGAGTGCAGTGGAATCCATTAAAAAAATACCTGAGGGCTCGCATTATACCGTAGCAGGTACGAGTCACAGTATTTACGTGGTCGGCCATTGTAAGTTTGTTGTCCATTATGACTCCTAAGTTGCGGACAGCTAACTTTGGTGAGGGGCACGACCCTAATGAGGGTGGCCACCAGTTGGAGGACCAGATGTTTTGGGCATCTCCGAAGAGCAGGATTTCTGTCTTGCTCGCATTGAGCAGGAGATGATTTTTGGACATCCAATCATTTATGGTTATCATACACTGTATAAAGTTGTGCTGTGTATTGCTATGGTCAGGACCCCGAGTGATCAGTAGCTGTGTGTCGTCGGCGTACGACATGGTATCAAAACCATGTGCTCTGATTATTTTTACTAAGTGTGAAATATAAAGGTTAAAAAGGTTGGGACTTAAGATTGATCCTTGGGGAACGCCCTTATTGATAATCTTACTTTTTGAAGAAAATCCATCAATTTCCACTTTGAAAGATCGGTCCGAGAGATAACTCTCAAACCACTGTAAAGCGGAGCCCTCGACACCACATTCTCAAAGGCGGTCCAGAAGAATAGTATGAGATATGGTGTTGAAGGCCGCCGATAGATCTAAAAGAATTAGAATTGCGGATTGTCTAGCGTCAAGGGAGAGCCTTATGTTCTCTGCAATCTCAACTAGGGCGGTTTCCAAGCTGTAATGAGATCGGAAGCCTGATTGTAACGGGTCGAGAATTGTTGTTTTCTAAATGATTTGATAATTGCTTATTGATCATTGGCTATTAATTTCCCAAACAAGGGGAGCAATGAAATAGGCCTGTAGTTCGGTAATTGTTTGGGATCAGCAGATGTTTTTTTCATGATTGGCCTAACCACAGCTTCCTTCCAATGAGAAGGGACTGTGGACTGCATTAGTGATAAATTTAAGATTTTGGTGAGGTTAGGGATGAGACTTTTTCCAATCTTAAATAGGATTTGTGGGGACGCTGGATCCGCTGGTGAACCGGATTGAATCTTTCTAAGTGTTGCCATGGTGTATTCCTCTGTTATTTCCTCGAAATATTTTAAGTGGTTAATAGGACTAGGAAGAGATGCTACCGATGTATCCTGTTGTAGAGTGTTTGTTGGGGGGGAAAGCTTTATGAATATCATTGATTTTAGTGATAAAGAAACCTGAAAGTGAGTCCACCCATTCCTGGGAGGCGGTTTGGGATGGTAAACTGGAAGGGGGATTAGTGAATTCCTTCACGATCTTATATAATTCCTTATGGGAGTTCGCTGCTTGGTTGATGCGATTTCCTAAATATGTTCTTTTAGTTTCTGCTATACTGTCCATGTAGTGGTGATGTAGGATTTTATAGTGTTGTCTATCCAGGTTATCTTTTGTCTGTCTCCATTTGCGTTCTGCCTTCCTTACGATGATTTTTTCCCTTTTTAGATCCGGGGTGTACCAAGGGGATAGTTTCTTCGGGAATCTAGTTATTTTCTTTGGGGCAATAATATCCAGAGATGTACTAATTTGCAAGGTCAAAGTTTTTTCCACATTGATTGACATTGGGTTTATATTATTCCAGGATCTGCTTAGTTTGAATTCTTTCGTAGAATGGGATTGTGTTAATAATCCATTCAAATAACATGTTATTACATGGTGGTCGGACCATAGGATCTACTTTAACATTCATGGAATTAGTGAATATTAGGTCCAGGGTGTGGCCTGCGACGTGCGTAGGTCTGGTCACCATCTGTTTTAGACCTAGGGTTTCAAGGCTATTGATGAGGTCATGGGTGTGAGAGTCTGTATTTAACTCGGCGTGAATATTAAAATCGCCTAGTAGCAGAAAATGATCAGCAGCTAGGACGTGGGGTGCTATAGTCTCCGTAAGGTTGCTAGGTAAGTGGGTTTTGTTTCCTGGCGGCCTATAGAGAAGGGCGCCTTTCCACGTTCCCTTTATTGCGTTCTCCAATGAGAAGATACAGATTTCACACCAGATGGCATGTATTGCCTCTGCCATATGAATATTGGTCGTACTTCTGGAAGCAATGGCTATGCCGCCGCCTTTCTTTTTTTTTTCTGCCCAGTCTAATTATTTGATAGTCAGATGGAAGAGCGACTGAGAGGTCGGGTTGTGACTGTTCATGAAGCCAGGTCTCAGTGATAATAAAAAGTTCTGGTTTTTCAGTATCTAAGAGAGACCAGATCTCAATTGCATGTTTAGCGAGAGAACGTGCATTACAGTATAGACCAGTCAGTTGTTTGCATTCTGTTTTTTCTAGGATTGGTAGTGTTGGTTTAGTTTTATAATTTATTTGATTGTCTTGTCTTTTAATAGGGGGAGCTGAAGGTACCCTAAAGATCTCCGCTGGGATGGAACCCACTGCCAGTGGATGGGCTTTGTTAAATGAACGGAGCTCATTTCTGGAGTATCGAATCTGAGTCATTGTTGTTGGTCCAAGGGAGTTTGATGTGAGTTATGGATGTAAGAAAAAGGGCAGGGTGTCTGGCGTTTGGCGTCGGTCTGGCGCAGACGGGCTTGCCTTTGGCGCGCAGCCGGCGCGCGTCCGCTCGGCGCACTTCCTCTTAACTCGAGGAAGTAGGCGGGACTACACTGGACTATCCTGGGGCATGGACTGCTAACCTGGCGTTCTGGGTGGCAATGGAACAAAGATGGCCGTATTGATCGCCTCCGCACAAACGGCACAAGCCGCGGCGGAGCAGGGGTAGCAGGCACAGTGCAGGTAAGCGGTGCAAAGTACAATTCTTTCTAAGTGCAGGTTAAAACAGATTGCTCTGACTGGCGCGGTGGATTTAAAAAAAGATTCAGCAGCGCGTCCGCTCGGCGCACTTCCTTTTAACTCGAAGTGGGCGGGGCTACATTGGACTATCCTGGGGCATGGACTGCTAACTTGGCGTCCTGGGTGGCAATGGAACAAAGGTGGCCGTATTGATCCCCTCCGCACAAACGGCACATGCCGCGGAAGACCAGGGGTAACAGGCACAGTGCAGGTGAGCGGCGCAAAGTACAATTCTTTCTAAGTGCAGGTTAAAACATATTGCTCGGACTGGTGCGGTGGATTTAAAAAAGATTATAAGATTAATAAAGATACTTAAAAAAAAATCCAATTATTTATATTAAACAGTGGACATTTCTCCTGCCCAATTGAACGGCTACTTCCCAGATGCGCAGATCGCAATACCCGATCTCAGACTCCTGACGCAGACCTCTCATATATGCTATGGTTCTGTCAGGCCCTACAGAGCTACTGCCAATCTATTCATGGTACCCTACGAGAGGTCACGGAGCTGCCTGATGCACAAGTTACTTATCTTCGGTAACGATATATCTGTAAGAAACAGTAGCTAGTATTAGATTCCTTACCTTAGAATATCCACAGGTGTCACACTGGATGCAGAAACGTTTGCATAGCAGTACCCCTGCGCGTCGGTAGGCGTCGTCTGCGGCTCCGCGTCAGTTGTCGGCGCCGGGATGTCGTCGCCGGAGTACTTAGACGCAGACCTCGCGCCCTGACGTCAGTTCTTATACACAGCTTTTCCGTGCCAGAAACGCAGAGCCATGATAAAAACCAACACTGGTGCCATGAAACTAGGGCCCTGAAAAGGGATGACCTTAACCCTAGATATCGGTTCGCAGAACGGGGAGGATGGGTGGGGCGGTAAGGAATCTAATACTAACTACTGTTTCTTACAGATATATTGTTACCGAAGGTAAGTAACTTGTGCATCTGAAAGAAACAGGTTAGTATTAGATTCCTTACCTTAGAATAGATACCCCAGCAATACCAACCCCGGTGGTGGGCCTGCGAACCAATAATCACACCAGAAAGTCCTGGAGTCCTGGGACTGCCAGAAAAGCCATCTCTCCGGACTTAGCTGTCCAGGCAGTAGTATCTTGCGAACGTGTGCAGCGTGGCCCACGTAGCTGCCTGACAGATGTCCTGCAAGGGGACTCCCCGACCCAGGGCAGTAGTAGCCGCCATGGCCCGAGTGGAATGGGCATGCAGCCCCACCGGAGGCTCCTTTTTAGTCAGTGAATAACAAGCCTTGATGCACAAAACGACCCATGGAGAAATGGTCAGTTTGTGCACCACCCATCCCTTCTTAGCGCCCACGTAACCAACAAAGAGTTGGTCATCCACCCGGAACTGGCGTGTGCGATCCAGATAGTATGAGAGCGCATGTTTTGGGTCCAGGCGGTGGAGCCTCTCTTCCTCTTTCGAGGGATGCGGAGGCGGAAAGAAGGTGGGCAAGGTGACGGACTGCCCGATGTGGAAGGCTGTGACTACCTTGGGAAGGAAAGAGGGTCGCATCCGCAACACAACTTTGTCCGGATGAACAGAAAGGAGAGGAGGTTGTGAAGAAAGAGCCTGGAGCTCACTCACTCTCCTGGCAGAGGTGATGGCAACCAGGAATGCAGTCTTAAGAGTGAGGAGACGAAGAGGACAGTTATGAAGTGGCTCGAAGGGAGCGCACATCAGATAAGTCAGAACAAGATTCAAGTCCCACTGAGGCATCACTAAAGGAACAGGGGGAAACATATGAGTGATGCCCTTCAAGAACCTATTCACAACTGGGGACTTGAAAATAGAGGGCTGATCAGGGAACCTTAAGAAGGCGGAAATGGCAGAGACGTAGCCCTTAAGAGTGCCCAGAGCAGAGCCCCGCTGGGCAAGAGAAAGAAGAAAGAGGAGAACCTCAGAAAGGGGGGCAGAGAGTGGATCCACAGCCTTTGCTGTGCACCATGCCACAAATTTGTTCCACCTGCTGGCGTATACCGATTTGGTGGAGGGACGCCTGGCTGCCAGAATCATATCGCAGACTTCAGGAGGCAAGTCAAATGGCCTCAACTGTCGCCACTCAATCTCCACGCATGGAGGTAGAGGCTGGACAGGTTTGGGTGGAAGACTGTCCCCTGCTGCTGCGACAGTAGGTCCTCCTGAAGAGGCAGACGAATCGGGGGATCGAATGACATGCTGAGTAGCTCGGGATACCAGTATCTTCGCGCCCAGTCTGGAGCCACAAGGATGACTTGGGCCCGGTCGCGCCTGATCTTCTTCAGCACTCTGGGCAGAAGTGGTATAGGCGGAAAGGCGTACAACGGTTCGCAGCTCCACTCGTGATGAAAAGCGTCTCCGAGCGAGTGCCGCCTTGGAAATTCCAACGCGCAGAACTGATGACATTGCGCTTCCTCTTCTGTGGCAAATAGATCTAACCAAGGCTCTCCCCACTGCTGAAAGAGACCTTACCCACGTCCGAGTTCAGACGCCATTCGTGATCTATCATGCACCGACGGCTGAGTTTGTCCGCCCTGGCCTTTCAGGGAACCTGCCAGGTGTTGAACCACCAGGGTCACGCCCTGATGTTCCAGTCATGTCCAGAGGCGCAAACCCTCCTGACAAAGGGCCCACGACCCCACCCCACCCTGTTTGTTGCAGTACCACATGGCGGTGGTGTTGTCCGTGAACACCTGCACTACACTCCCCCGGACAGAGGGGAGGAATGCTTTCAGTGCAAGTCGGATCGCCCGCAGCTCCAGAAGGTTGATGTGGAGACGGGACTCCGCCGAAGACCAGAGGCCTCTGATCTCCGCCTCTCCCATGTGGCCCCCCAGTCCAGGAGGGACGTGACCGTCACAACTACGTGCTCCGGTTGGGGTAGGGAGAGGGATCTGCCGCTGACCCAATCGCGGTCCGTGAGCCACCACTGCAACTGTCTTGCAGTGCCCTCTGAGATCAAGACATGGTCGGACATGTTGCCCTGATGCTGGGCCCACTGAAACTTCAGGTCCCACTGCAGAGCCTGCATCCGCCCCCTGGCGTGATGCACCAGAAGGATGCAGGCCATCAGCCCCTGAAGCCGCAGCGTCAACCTGAACGAGACTCGGGATAAATGCTGAAAGATCGGAATCAGAGCCTGAATATCCCGAAACCGCTGTTCGGGAGGATAAACCCGAAACTGCGCAAAGTCTAGAACCGCTCCGATCAAGAGGAGCTTCTGAGAGGGACACAGGTGTGACTACGGCACATTGAAGGAGAACCCCAGCAGGTGCAGGAGGTCAGCCGTAGTCTGGAGGACGGCTGTCTGGGGTGAGCCTGCCTTCAACAACCAGTCGTCGAGATAGGGGAAGACTGAAACTCCTAAGCTGCGACCACCGCCATCACTTTCGTGAACACCGAGGGGCGCTGGTAAGGCCGAAGGGGAGCACGGTAAACTGAAAGTGCTCGTGGCTTACCGTGAACCGCAGGTAGCGCCGGTGGGCCGTCAGGACAGGGATGTGAAAGTAAGCGACCTGCAAGTCCAAAGCTACCATCCAGTCTCCCGGGTCTAGGGCAGCTAAGACTTGAGCCTGAGCCAAAGTCAGCATCTTGAACTTCTCCTTCTGGAGGAAGCCGTTGACGAACCGCCACAATCGCTGCAATAGCCCTGCCTAGCGAGTCCGTGGTATCCAGCCCACATCAAATGGAATACCGTGCCGCATCTCGCCCCTCCGCAAGGGCCAGGGCGAGTTTAACCCGGGCCTCCTCCGGGCATTGTGGCAGCACGTCCGTGTCCCACATAGAGTGGGTATAACGGCCCAAAAGGCAAGCGGTGTTAACCGACCGCAACCCAAACTAAGTGAGGAGAACATCTTTCCGTACTGTTCATACCTTTTGGGTTCCCGATCAGAGGGAGCTGTCGGGAATGAGGTCTGGGAATTAGAGGCCTGGATAACCAGGCTCTCGGGGTGTGGTGGGTGGACAGGAAACAAGGGTCGCCCGGGGCCGGGCAATGGCGTCTGGCCACGTTCCTATCTACAGGGGGACATGTAGCGGGCCTGGACCAAGTACCCAACAGCACGTCAGTTAAGGCCGCATTGAACGGCAGTAGAGGCTCCGAAGAGCTTGCCTGCGGTTTGAGGACCTCAGTGAGGAGGTTAGTCCTCACGGCCACGACAGGGAGCTCAAGAGACAAGGCCTTGGCTGCCCTCAACAACACCACACTGTAGGCAGCCCCCTCCTCCGTAGCCACAGTAGGAGGGGAGACAAATCCAGTGTCGGACGAAGTGACCAAACCACTGGCCTCCCCTAGTTCACCTGCTCATCCTCAGACCGCTCCCAATCCGCCTCGCCCAACATCTCCTGGTACTCAGGTTCAAATGATGGGGCCGGATCATAGAAGTATTGCACTTCTCTCGACGTCGAATGCGGCGTCGATTGACGCCGTTCCGAAGTCGGAACCGGATCAGGGGGGTTGGGGGGGGGGGTGGGGGGGGGGGAAATCGGGGACGACTTTGTCCAGGGACGGCGTTGGGGGTGACACCCTAGGAGTCGACGCCGGCGGAGTGGTCTTTAGGTTGACCAGCGGCGACCTGGATCCAATGGATCCGGTGGGGCACTGCAGCGTCAGGACCGAAGTCGCCAACAGCGCTGGGGCCGAAGCACCCAACGGCGCCAGGGCCGAAGCACCTGGCCCGCTTAGGCTCCCAGTCGGGACCGTGGGGCCCGAAGGAGCCGCGGAACCCGATGGAGGAGCGAGCGACCTCTTGGCCATGAGGAAGGCATCGATCTCCGGCGTCGCGTTCTGCCCAGGGACCGGCGGGTATGTAGCAGGCTGCGACATTGTCGGGGGGAGTCAGAAGAGCGGTGTCGCTTCTTCGACTTCTTGTGCCCCTTACCTGAGGACTTGGAGCCCGACGTGTGGTGTCGACTCGCCGAGCTGTGATGACTCCGGCCCCGCGACCGGTCCCTCGACCTCCTCCTGGACCGGGACCTAGAGCGGCTGACTACCGGAGCTCGAGGCGCTTGCGGGACCGCTCCAGCCTAGCTTTCGACGTCAAGGCCCGGAAGTAGGGGCAGGACTTGTCATCGTGGTCGGCCCCTAAGCAATACAGGCATCGGCCAGTGGGTTGCAGTCGGCACAGGGTTTGAACCCGGTCTACCCTACCAGCACCGATGGAGTCTTTCGACTCGAAAAACATATCAAAAGGATCGAAAAAGTTTAGTCAAAAAATGACTAAAGGGTACCACTTTTTCTGGATCGGCGCTTGCTGGTGCGGAAAAAAGAAGAACTGACGTCAGCGCGCGAGGGCGGCGTCTAAGTACTCCGGCAACGTCATCCCGGCTCCAACGACGCCGACGACGGACGCGGAGCCACAGACGACGCCTACCGACGCGCAGGGGTACTGCTACGCAAAAGTTTCCAGATCCAGACTGACGCCTGGGGATATTCTAAGGTAAGGAATCGAATACTAACCTGTTTCTTTCAGATCTCCCTATGTGAGAAGCATGTGCCTTAGACATTTTTAAGCACAGGAAGCAATATAAAGTACGCATACAATTCGCAATGTTGGAATTTCTCCTTGCCAAGCGCACACTTTCACTTCAGTGGTGGTCCCTGACGGCCCTATCAGTGGAAGCCTGGCATGGGGCAGTGCACAAGTGGGGAGGTTGGGGGGAGGGGAGGTCTGCCATTTCCACAAACAACCTACCTATCTCCCCTCATGGGCTCCACGTCTCATGCAACACCTACAAAGAGTGGGGCACAACAACTTTGCCCGTGAGCTACAAGAACCAGCCCAGTGATTATCACCAGCCATGTGTGCTGGACACGGGAGCCCCATTTGGTAACTTGGATTACTACACTTTCTACATTCCCTATATTTTATGGCAGGGGAGACCCATTTAATCCATCCCCACCTTCTCTCCCAATAGGTCGGCCGGCACTGTATATAACGCCCTACAGCATCTATTGCTAACTCCTATGCAAACAATATATCTTTCTCAACAGTAGTGGTCTGCCACCGCCTCCTCATACACATACCCTCCTCTTTCCCCAATTCTTATTCTCACCCCCGATAGCACCACTGAGCCAAGGCAGAATTAGTACTCACTGATTTACACCATCAAATTCTACACAGATCTCTTTTGAGTTACACCTGATGAAATACGTATGCACCGTTATCAATGCTTTTATTATACCACCATGTGCCCCTCCAGTCAACTTTTTCACAATGCATCTTAGGATGATCTGCCTTGCTGCATGTGCTGTTTAAAATAGAAAAACCAATAAAAATATATATATTTCTTTTAACTTGCGCTCCTACCATGCACAGTGTTGTCATCAATGATGTCATTTCAGAGGTCATATTGAGGTCATCAGTGATGTCACGGAACACGGATATACTCTGTGAGGTAATAAGCAGTGCATGGCAAGGGCGAGAGTTATATTTACTTTAGCTAGCTACAACTATTAATTTTCAGTGGTTCGAGTATAAAAATGTAACGTTTTAACTGACATTTTCACCTAACTGTAATATCACTAACCATTTTTCAGAGAATTTCTAGGGTTTAACGCAAAGTAATATTTTATTACTGTATCTTAATAGGCCTATCCTCGCCGTGCATCGCGTGGGGTTGGCAGCAGGCCTTCAACCCTCCCCTCCCCCCATGGGCTACCACCCTCGCCCAACCGTATGCAGCATGAGGATAGCCAAAGGGTTGGCTGCAGGGCCTAGTATTTTTTTCTTTTGCAGTACCTTGGTTCTGATGTGTTGAGAGCTGCAATGTCACCAGAACAACATGGGGAGGTGGGTGGGGTGGGGAGGGGAGGCAGGGCGGGTAAAGCGCCCCAACCACACCAGTTGGTGACACGAAGATTAGATCATGGACACCTGCCCATCATCTCACCCTTAACGGGATAAGGGGGGAGAGGTGGAAAAGTGCAGGTAAATATCCCTGGCAAGCTAATCAACAATGCATTGTCCATGGACTTTGTGTGCAGGTACTTTTATGCAGAGTTTTGGCTTTTTCTGTTTTTGAATATGGTGAACAGGTCTATCGCTGTTGTAAGTACTTATGACCGATGTGGGTAGAGTTCCCACTTGTGGACTTATTAGTGCGTCCTGCTGAGGAATTCTACAAGGTCACTCTTCACTTCCAGGACATGCTCCACTAACAGATGAATGCTGTTGAGGGTTTCCCAGTGCCAAGTCTCCTGAGCTACAGCGGAGAGTGGGTGCCTCCCTTCGTCTTGATGTAGAACGTGGCTGTAATGTTGTCTTTTTCAGTCCTGTTTCCCCTCGCACAGGTGAGGCACGCTTTCAGGGCAAGTCTTATGACTGGAAGCTTCAGGTAGTTTATATGGAGACCTTAATGCTGAGAGGTGCAGGTACCTTGGACAGTCATCTTGCAGAGATGAGCTCTGCCCCCCACGAGTGAAGTATCGGTGGCGATTTTCACCTGCAGAAGTGGGATCTATAAAGCCGGCCCAGCAACAGGTTGCTGCTGTTCCAAAGTGCGCGAGCGCCCTGGTTGATACCAAGATTAGATCATCTCAATTCTTTGTTGCCTTGCGAGGTATGCTTGCAGCAGTGTAGGCTCCTGACATAAGGTATAATCGCTATGCATGAATTGATCATCCCCAACAGATCGTGACAGGTTGAACTGTGAAAGGAGTGTGTGGCTGGAGAAAGAGGAAACCGCTGTTGGAATTTCAGCACACTCCTTTGCCTGAAACCACATTTAAAACGAAAAACAACTGGGCATGCTGCTTCTGAAGGTGCGACTTTCACACGGACGGTGAAACCTAGGCTGAGAAGTATACATTTGAACTTATACACAGCGTGAATAGAGCGCAGACGAGGCGAAAATAAGCAGGCTGAGTGGCAGACTTTGATGAAAACTGCGGACACTTGAAACGCATCCACGGCTTCACTATCAAAGTAAACCTTCCTAAAAAATCTGTATAAAATGATATTACTAGATGTGTTCTAACTACAAACATGTAAGCATTAACTGTAAAAATCAATAAAATTCGGTTTGAAGTATGGACACTGTAGTATGGGTGTGCTAAGCATTGCCGTTTGTTGTTGCCCATGTTACACAGCCAATCGCCTTGGTATGAAAAGACGTATATGGTGCTTCAAACACAAAGCAACCTAAAGGTTCCCCTCTGTGGCGATAAAATCTCATAACATGGTGTTCAATTTCACCTTTTGTGTGTACTACAAAAAAGTTTGAAAGGAACTCCGGTATTTTTGAATGGACAGTTCCAAAAGCCCGTGGAGTGGTGACAGGATCAGTGCTTTACGGATGTTGAAGTCCAAATATTTAAATCAAAGCAGGATATACCGCACCTGTAGGTATGATAGCTAGTGAAGAATTACATGTGCATTTCTAAGAATACGCTATATTTGTGTGCTTTTTGCATCAGGATGGTCTGTAAATATATATGTTGTTAAATGTTTTAACTACCATAAGCATTTTAAGTATTACATTTTATCAGAGTTCAAAATTGTGTGATAAATTTCCCTTTTCGTTTAATCAGACCGGTTGTCGGCGATTTTTGGATTCATTTTGCATCAATTGCTATAGGATGAGTAACTTATATTGAGTTGTGCTGATGTTACAGACAACGGATGGCTTAAAAATATAACACGACCACTACGTTCTTCATTTTCCTATTCAATTTCTAGGCTTCATATCCATGCCGGATTGTACCTGGTTTGATCCATTTCGTGGAAAGCTAATGGATTTGTGGAGCTAAATATATATTACGCAATTCTACGAGATCTGCATTAGGTAAAAACAGTTTTAAGAATGAGATTGCAATTCCAACATTTGATGAATTATCATGGCAGGATCTACTGTGACAGATACCAAACAATGGTGTTATTCTTATTCGAAACACGAAGGTATCAAAACACTGAGTCCTGTTTTTTAATATAGGACTGGTGTAAAGTATGATTCACGGAATCACTAAGAAATTTGGAATAGAACCGTGTTGCCTAAAGGATTTTGTCCTGATTATGTCCCAATATATCATGTGAAGTAGCATACACAAATCTAATGTTGGGAGAAAAGAAGGTGTTGTATATTGCACTTTCCACATAGTTATGGACTGTTTGCTCAATTTACAGCCGGAAGAAAAAGTTGGTCATCGCTTTATAGTAACTAAGATGCTATGTGAACAAGACCTGCAAGGGTCAAAACGAGTCATGTCTTCTTGAATGAAAAAACAATTTGAAGCATTAACCACTTTACTGATGGGTCTCCCACCCCTCACCACCACCAAGTGCTGAGCCCTTTTTTGACAATTTGGGGTAGTTTGTGTGCAGGCCTTCTAAACATTTGGCCACATAAGGTATCCACACCAAATCTACATCCTCCCCCTTACAACATCCTGGGGATTCTAAAGGTACCCGGGGTTTGTGGATTCCCCTAGAAGGGACTGAGAACATTGCCAAAATATAGCTAAACTGAGTTTTTGGGTAAAATAGGATAAAAGTCCTCTGGGTAAGTGTCAATTGTTTTTCCTCATTAAAATGGAATCAACAAACAGTTTGCTTTGCTAAAGTATACATCTTCCGTGCTTTCAGGCACATGCACAGCTGAATCAGAAAAGCTTTTTTTTTTTAAACCAGCAATTTTTCATGAATTTAAATCAAAACTTTCAGCAATAGAAACACCCCTCTACCCCCTCACCCCCCACCCAACCCTGGCACTTGAATGTATCTATGGAACCCCTTGAGACAGCTTAAGGTAGACATACACCGATTAAGTCGACCCCCTCCCACCGCTTCAAGTATTTAGTACAGTAGTACAGTTCCTTAGTGTAAATCTGGCTTGCCTAAAAGGTACCCTGTTAATGTGGCCCAGAAACCCTTAGGACGCGAGGCTTCAGGCAAGTCCTCTGAATAGATCCCAAGTTGGTCCTTGCATTACAGAGGGTCCCGGATCCACCTTTTTACTGTTGGTAAAGCCTTGTCCTCCCCCCCCCCCCCCCCCCCCCCAGCACTGCGCAATCGCCCGTTTGGTACACAACTTGGAGATTGCCACCAGCCGTCTATTGCATGGCTTGAGATTTTTCACCCACCTGAAAATGCAGACATCAGGCGTACACGTCATAGACTCCAGCACCGTCTCCGTGAGCACCTTCACAATCTTGACTCAGAAGGCCTTAATGCCAGCACAGCCCTATGCAAGATGCAAGAAATTTGCATCCTCCTGTCCACACCGGACGCAAATACCACTGTCCCGCAGAACGAATCTGAGCAGCTGAACGGGGTATAATAGTTCTGATGTAAATATTTGAAGTGAATGATGCAGAGGTTACAGTTCGCAGTCAGGCGTCCCGTTAGGTTGCAGCAAAAGGAGAGGGTGTCCCCTAGCGCTGTCTTCCATTTATTATAGGAGGGATTGTCTAGGGGGTCTCGCTCCCTCTGTGAATCATTATATAGTCTGGTAATCAAGCCACTTAGAAAAGCTTTTTGTTAACCACAATTTTGGCATTTTTCAATGAGTAAGCTCATTTTCCTATTTTTTTGTGCTTTCAACCTACTTCCAGTTTGTAGTGGAACCAGAGTGATACCAATGACGGATCAAGGAAAGCTATATATTTTCGAAAAGGAGATACAACTGAATTCAGAAAGGGGTCAGATGTGTGGATCCCTCCAGGTTTGCCAAATAAACTAACTGTTGAAATAAAGAAATACTGAAAACAAGCAGGACAATAAACAGCCATTTGTGACAATGTTTTCAGAAGTAACTTTTCGTCACACAGGCCAGTTGACAAAAGCAGTGCACCATTAGGTTCGTTAGACCCTTTTGGCTGTAGGGAATATTGAATATGCTACTTACCAGTATGCATCTGTTCTTGGCATGTAGGGCTGCTAACATTCATATCTTAGCATTAGATCGCCGCCTAGTGTTGGGCTCGGATGATTGCACATTGTTGTCCTGGAAGAGTCTTCGAAGTATCCTGAGATAGGTGGCTCCTCCCCTGGACTACAGTGCGCATGGGCATCGGCTCCATCCCCAGATTGTTTTTCGCCATTGTGGCAGGAGATGGAGTGAAAGTGTAAAGGATGTCCATGCTAATGAATAAATACAATAGTATATCTGCAGCTGCGACAGGCACCGGGGAGGAGGGCGGGCGATATGAATGTTAGCAGCCCTACATGCCAAGAACAGATGCATACTGGTAAGTAGCATATTCAGTTCGAGGCATGTGGGCTGCTAAATTCATATCTTAGCATAGAATACATAGCAGTCCCTCCATCAGCGGCGGTTGCCCGTGCCAGCTGCAGAAACCTGAAAAAGTGTCTTGAGAACAGCCTGTCCTACAGCTGCTTGCTGCTTGGAATGCACATCAACACAGTAGTGTTTTGTGAAGGTATGTGGTGTGACCCACGTGGCTGCTCTGCAAATATCCTCTAAAGGAATGTTCCCTAGGATAGCCATGGATGCCCCCAGTTTGCGTGTGGAGTGCGCTCTGGGGGGTATTGTTAAAGTGCGCTTGGCTTTCTGATAACATATCTGGATGCACTTAACAATCCACCTGGCTATCCCTGCTTTAGAAATTGGGTTGCCTTTGTGTTGTGGTGCGAAGGCAACAAAGAGTTGTTTTGTCTTTCTAAAGGGTTGTGTTCTGTCTATGTAGTACCTCAACGCCCTCCGTACATCTAAGGTATGAAGCATTCTTTCCGCCACCGTTTGCGGGTTTTGAAAGAATGCTGGTAAGTCGATAGTCTGGTTAAGATGAAACTGTGACACCACCTTAGGAAGGAATTTAGGGTTAGTGCGTAGCACCACCCTATTTGGGTGAATTTGAATGAACGGCTCTTGTATGGTGAGCGCTTGCAGCTCACTGACACGCCTCAGAGACGTAATAGCTATCAGAAAGGCCACTTTCCACGTAAGGAATTGGAGCTCACACGAGTGCAGTGGCTCAAAAGGTGGCCCCATCAGTCTGGTGAGAACGACGTTGAGGTTCCACACCGGAGCTGGTGGCGTTCTTGGGGGAATGACTCTCTTCAGACCTTCAAGGAAGGCTTTAATGGCGGGCACTCTGAAGACAGAGAGGTGCTGCCTGTTCTGAAGATAAGCCGCTATGGCTGAGAGATGTATCCTAATGGAAGTGTACGCCAGATTGCACTTGTAGAGATGTAACAGATAGCAGATGATGTTGGGAATAGATGCATCTAGTGGGTTGATGTCATTGGACGTACAGTAGATGACAAAACGCTTCCACTTAGCAGCATAGTATGCTCTAGTAGTTGGTTTCCTCGCCTCCTTGATGATACTCATGCATTCTGGAGGTAGGTTAAGGTATCCAAACTCTAGGACTTCAGGAGCCAGATCGCCAGGTTGAGCTGTCGTGGATCTGGATGCTGAATGTATCCATGGTTCTGCGTCAAAAGGCTGGGCGTGAGGCGCAGTCTTTGATGCGGCACCACTGAGAGTTCGAGGAACGTGGTGTACCAAGCTTGTCGTGCCCACGTTGGAGCAACCAGGACGAGAGTCATGGAGTGCTGCCTTAGCTTTCTTGCGACCAGCGGTATTAGAGGGGCTGGCGGAAAAGCGTATGCAAATTTGCCTGACCAGTTCATCCATATCGCATTCCCCTGCGACTGTGGGTGAGGGAACCTGGCGGCAAAGAGTCGGCATTTTGCGTTCTCCTTTGTTGCGAACAGGTCTATCTCCGGATGACCCCACTGCTGGAAGAACGGGTGGAGAACCGAAGGGTGTATCTCCCACTCGTGCATCTGATGGCTGTATCTGCTGAGCAGATCCGCCATCTGATTGTCCTTGCCCGGGAGGTGTTCTGCCATGAGGAAAATGTTCCTCTGAATGGCCCACTTCCACATGCTCTGAGCCAGATGAGACAGCTGTGGCGAGTGGGTGCCCCCCTGTTTCTGAATGTAGTACATCGCGGTCATGTTGTCCGTCCGGACTAGCACGACCTTGTTGCTCAGATGTACAATGAAGGACTTGAGCGCCATGAAGATTGCCATCAGTTCCAGATAGTTGATGTGCATCTTCTGTTGCTGCGTCGTCCATAGTCCCTGCACTGTGTAAGTGAGCACATGTGCTCCCCAGCCCTGGAGAGATGCGTCCGTCGTCAGGACAATCTGCGGCACGGGCTCGTGGAACAGTCGGCCCTTGCAAAGGTTGTGTGGAGTCCACCAATGCAGAGAGTCGTATGCCCGACTGGTAACCAACACTAGGTCTGTCAATTGCCCACGAGCCTGTGTCCACTGATTCGCTAAGCACTCCTGGAGCGGGCGCATATGTAACCGTGCGTGAGGGACTATGAAGATGCAGGAGGCCATCATGCCGATCAACTGCATGAACACTCTCGCTGGCAGGGAGTGTCTTGGTCGGAATCGTTGGATCAGTGACTGAATGCTGTCGATTCTGACTTGGTTTGGCTGAGCCATGGCTGTCAGGGTGTTGATCGTAGCACCCAGGAACTGCCGGACATGTGCCGGCTGAAGATGCGATTTTGGGTAATTTAGGGAGAAACCCAGATCGTGAAGAAGGTGAATTGTAGTCGACATGTCTGCGGCGCACTGTTGCTCTGACTTGGCTTGTACGAGCCAGTCGTCTAGGTAGGGGTAGACATGGATATTCTGCCTCCTGAGGTGCGCCGCCACTGTCGCTAGACACTTGGTGAACACCCTCGGGGCCGTAGTGACTCCGAAGGGTAGGACTTTGAACTGGTAGTGCCTGCCTTGAATAGTGAACCTGAGGTATTTCCTGTGTGACGGGTGTAGTGGAATGTGGAAATAAGCATCCTTGAGATCTAAGGTCGCTAAGAAGTCTCCCTGGTTTAGCAAGGGAAGAATCTGCTGTAGTGTAAGCATATGGAAATGCTCTGACAGTATGTACAGGTTGAGGGGACGTAGATCGAGAATGGGCCTGAGAGAACCGTCCTTCTTTGGAATAAGGAAGTACAGGGAATATACCCCTGTGCCTTCCTCCCCCACCGGCACGAGCTCGATTGCGCCTTTTTGCAGCATCGCCACCACTTCCTGCTGCAATAAGTGCAAGTGCTCTGCGGACATAGGCCTTTGCCTCGGTGGGATGTTGGGTGGAGTGGATGTCAGCTCTAGGCAATAACCATACTGGATTAGTTGTCGCACCCACCTGTCTGTGGTGATGTTTCTCCAGACGGGCAGGAACTGCTGCAGTCTCCCCCCGACAGGTGTTATGTGGTCGGGGGGCAGTGACAGAAAGTCACTGTTTGCTTGGAGTAGAGGTGCGGGAGCTGTTGTTTCCTCTGCCGCGACCTCTGTTGCTGTTATTCCTATAACCTCCCTTGTTCTGTTTAGTGAACGAGGATTGCGTTCCACCTTTGGAGAACTGGGATTGTTGCCCCATCTGTCCTCTGGTGACTCCACGTGCACCTGAGCGACGAAAATTGCTGCCACGAAACTGTTGGGACTGCAGGGCCCCCATAGACTTAGCAGTTTCCGTGTCCTTCTTTATTTTCTCTAGGGTGGTGTCAACATCCGGACCAAACAGACTATCAGGATTGACTGGCTGATTCAGAATTGTTGTTTGAATATCCTGCTTAAACCCTGAGATGCGTAGCCAGGCTTGTCTTCTCAGCATAACGCTAGTGTTGATAGCCCTAGCAGCTGTGTCCGCAGCGTCAAGTGCACACTTGATGGCTGCGTTTGATATTAGCTTTCCTTCCTCAATAAGCATTTTGGTGCCTTCTTGGAACTGTGGGGGCAGGTGTTGTATAACCTGTTCTAGGGTGTCGTAGTGCGCCCTATCATAACGCGCCAGGAGCGCCTGTGTATTTGCGATGCGCCAAAAGTTTGCCGCCTGTGCAGCCACTCTTTTGCCTCCTGCCTCAAGCACTTTGGACTCCTTATCCGGGGGAGGAGCTTCACCCGTTGTCTGGGAGTTGGCACGTTTCCTGGCATTGGCAACCACAAGAGAGTCCAGTGGCAATTGTCCCCGGATGTAGACGGGGTCCGCAGGCGCAGGCCTGTACTTCTTTTCAATGCGAGGGTTGACCACTCTCGCCCTTGTAGGCTCCTTAAAAATGTCCCCAGCATGTTTGAGAACACCTTTCAGCATAGGAAGTGTCTTTACTGTCCTTTCAGATATGGCAAAGGTGTCAAAAAGGAAGTCTTCCTCAACCGGGTCGGCATGCATGTCCACATCATGATTGGCTGCCGCCCGTTCAATCAGTGCATGAAATCCTGCTGAGTCCTCAGTCGGGGATGCACGTGCATTAAAGGTCTGCGGGTCGTGGCCCACACCTTGGGTGTTCTGGTCACCAGTGTCGTCGTAAGAATCTGGTTGTACATCAGGTTCATCGACAGGGAAATTGTACTGTTCATCCTCATCATATTCCTCACCCACAGAGTGTTCTGGGGAGGGAGTAGGGCTCCGTCTTGGAGGAGGCTGAATCGGTTCCGTGAGGCCTGAGGCGTCAAGGGGCACCCTCTTCTTTTTCAACGGGATGACGTAGGGGTCCACCGGCTCCGAAGTGATCTTCCGTTTATAGAGTGTCAGCTTGCCGGTGGCAGCATCGATGAAATGCTCTGAATCGTCTTCCGATTCGAGTACACGACGAGGAAGAGGGTCAGGCAGCGAGGAACCCTGTTTCGGAGCCGATTTCGTCGAAAACGCTTTCGGCGCCTCCTTAGGTGGCAAGAGAAAAAGGAGTTTCCCAGAAGGCTTAGCCGGAGCGTCCTTTTGCGGCCGCGGTGATGGCATCGGAGCCGATGGAGCAAAGGCTTTCTCCCTGATTCTCTGCAGTGACTCCGCAATGGGGGACGGTACACTGCCAGTGGGTTTCGTCGCCGACAAGGATGCTTTGAGCGGTCCCTCGGATCCGACGTCCTCGCGGGCCTTGTGCGGTTTGGGCGCGGAAACCGTCTTCGGCTCCTCCGAATCTTGAGGCCGGGGCGCAGACTTCTTGGGCGTAGCCTCTTTGGAGCCGACCTTGGCGGGCTTGGACGGCGCCGGAGCCGCTGATCCGTGCCGACCATCTTTCTTGGGGGCCCCTTCCTCGGGCGTCGGCTTCGATTTCGGAGCATCGGAATCGACAGACTTCCTCGGCTTCTGCGGACCGGAGGTCGACGGAGCCGACGGGGTGACGGGCACCGACTTCTTCACAGGCACGGCAGCCATCTTAGGGACACTCGAGTCCTTTTGTTTCAGTTTCGATTTCGGGTCGGCCATTTTAGGTGTTGACGACCCCGACGGTTTCAGTTTCGGTTTCGAAACATCGTGCCCAGCAAGTGAGTCCGTAGCCGGGCCCGAAGGCGGGGCTGTGGCTTGCGGCAACGGGTCCTGGGTAAGGCCGACAGGCGATCCCGTGTCCCGGTCGGTATCCTCGAAACCTTCGGGGCAGAGCTCGTCCGCAGAGCTATCCGCCGCGGCCCCATAAATCTCATCGTCGTCTCCTACCTCTTCGACGTATTCGAGGACCTGACCCGCGACTCCGTCGTCGTCTCCCGGATCCGCCTCGACCTCCGTCTGTGATGGGGAGATTTGTAGAAGGTGACCCTGGACCTCTTCTTCCGGGTCGCCGAAGATGTTCTCCGGATCTGGGGCCGCTTGCCTAGCTTCCAAGCGCACCTTGCGCCGAAGCTTGAGAGTTTTCTTGGAGCGGAACTGTGCACAGGCCTTGCACTTGCCGTCGTCGTGGTCCGGTGAAAGGCACTTGTTACACACAGGGTGTAGATCGATGTGTGGGTACTTGGACCCACAGAGCGGGCAGTACTTGAACGGGCTCCGCTCCATGTCCGTAAAGGCTCGCTGTCGTGTCGCGATGAGAAGGCCTCAAAGTTTAGAAAGCGAAGAAAACTCCGCTTATTCCGGCTTCAAGAGACGGAAGACTCGAGACCGAGCGCAGACAATACCGACGCAAGAAAATCGAGGCCTTTTGGCCGGTAAAAGATAGTTTTACTTGGTTCCGACAGTAAGACGTCGAGACCACATCCGAACCCAATGGCGGAAAAAAACAATCTGGGGATGGAGCCGATGCCCATGCGCACTGTAGTCCAGGGGAGGAGCCACCTATCTCAGGATACTTCGAAGACTCTTCCAGGACAACAATGTGCAATCATCCGAGCCCAACACTAGGCGGCGATCTAATGCTAAGATATGAATTTAGCAGCCCACATGCCTCGAACATAAGGTTTATACTAGGTTCTTCAAGAACCTTAGGTACCCAGAGCCAACACCTGAGGTGCACCGTCCAATTGTTTTTCATTGTGTACAGACTATAGACCAATTCATATGGCGAAATATGCAGAGTTAAAAATAGGCATCACGGTAACCTATTGTAGAAAGCGGTCTTTCTATATTGTGCATCTAAATGAGGAACACTGTGAAGAGAGTCCAGGCGACCCTACTGGTTCACAAGGGTTAAAATAATAATCCCAAATGCTCTCTATTGTGGTAATATCAGCAAGCAGTTTAGGCTTATCAGAGGATAGTGCTGAGGATCTATTAAACACAAACAGTCAGCAAGTGAGAAACACAGTAATCTAAATCCAACACCAATTAATACAAATAACAGATTTTATATGAATTTACACAACAATTTCATAGTAATCATGTAAGTACTTTTCGGGATAGTAATTTTTCAAAGACTTAGAAAAAGCAAAGCAATGTATCTTTAAAGCGGAAATGTTAACGATGGGGGGAAACAATATACTGCATTCGGTCACTTAGCAATGACTCACAGGACAGTTCTTCTGGACCTAAGGTAAGTATGCAGCAAATCCAAGGCAGCATCAAAAGGTCACCTCGATTGGCTTTGGGGCATCTGGGTGCAAAGGTGATATTTACCGTTGGGTGCCCAGTTAAAATCAATAGGTAACAGTCCTGTTGAAAAGAGGCTGCAAGCAAGGACTGGGGGGGCCAGTCTGGTTGAACCTACAGAGGAGGCTTAAGTCTTGAGGGTCTAGGCCACGTCAGTCCACTCAAACTCAGGCTTGGGGGCTCGTGCACAGTGGTGATTTGTCCAGCGGGTTCACGCTGTTTAAGACTCTTGCATTTCTCGGTTCCTGCAGAAAGAGGGTGCAGGAGGTGACTGGGGGATCAGTCTGGCCAAACCCAAGGGTGGACTCAGCTCTTGAGTGTCTCAGGATACCGTTGGCACCACCACCTCCCTTGGGCTGTGGGGCACGGGTGCAGGAGTGCTTTGAGGCATCGGGTCGTGGTCGGTCAGAGACTCACTGTCTGTCTTGGTGGCCTGATGAGGGGAATCAGGGCAGCAAGGCTACTCTCAGTGCTTAGCAAACACAAGAAACTGATAGACGGAGCGCTGAAACTTTTTAGACACACCCTACAGTCACAGATCTGGTTTGAATCCATCGTTTGCCACCCCAATTCAGACACAGCTATATGCAAATCAGTCTTGACCCTGTGCCTCATGGGAACAGTCCAGCTGAACTGCCAAGCCATGTTTACCCTGGACTGGAAGCAAGCATCCCGGGACCGGATTCGGGCTAACAGCCCTCATCAGCCAGCCTAGCTTTAATCCAGTGGCACAGTGAGCAAGGGACCCACGTCTGGGCATACCCTGCCAACTTAGGGTGAACAAAGCAAACACAAGGAGATGATGGACGGAGTGCTGAAACTTTTCAGACACTCACCCCCAGTCACAGATCTGGGTAGAATCCATCTTCGTTCTTTAGCTCACTTTGCCACCCCAGTTCAGACACAGCTATATGCAAATCAGTCTTGACCCAGTGCCTCATGGGAACAGTCCAGCCGAAATGCCAAGCCATGTCTTCCCTGGACTGGAAGCAAGCATCCCGGGACTGGTTTCGGGCTAACAGTCCTCATCATCCAGGCTAGTTTGAAACCAGTGGTAAAGTGAGCAAGGGACCCATGTCTGGGAATACCCTGCCAACTTAGGGCGAACAAAGCAAAGCACTCTCAGTGCTTGGCTGATGGATCCATACGTCCCTCGACCCTAGGTCTTCCTTTGTGCTGTTGGAGCCTGGACAGGACGACCAACAAGCCTTGGTTGCTGCAACTGCTTCAGTACCCAGGATATTGGTCCAGGGCAGCTCCTGGTGGTCCTTGTGTCTGCAAACCTGGCAGGGAGACAGGCCTGACCGCTTAGCGCACGGATACCTATCGACTGTTGCACAGCTCCTTAGATGAATGGGATGGCTAGCAACACAGTGGGCAGGCTTTACTGTGCCTGCAGATTCATGGGATCAGCTCCTATAGTCAAAGGGAGTTCTGGGCAGTCCTCCAAGGGTTTTGGGGAGGGTGTCCAGCATTTTGTGAAGTCGATCCAGCGATGGTAGCTGTGCAAGCAGCCTGGCAGAGTTGTGTGCCAATCTTTGGTGCACGTTTTCAGTTCTCACTCTTCAGTCCTCCTTTTTTCCTTGTTTCCCAGTGGTTGAATCTACTTCCTGGTGTCAGGGAGTCACCTAAATACTGACTTTAGGGGCTTGAGGGAAGTGAGGGTTAGTGTTCAATTGGTTACCTACTCCTGGGGCTACTACACCTCTAGATCATTACTTTCAGTGAGGAGCGGGCATCACCCTGCCCCAGAGTTGCCAATTACACCACACAAAAGATGGTGGAATTCTCTCTTTCGTGTTCAGTGCAGGCATTCCACCTTAGGGGTGCGATCTGCCTGGAGGTACAACACGCCTCGATGTATAGCTAATTTCCCATCGGTTCTGGTGCCAAATAGGCCTCAGAACAGGGGGTGGCATCTCCCAGGTCTGGGGGAAGACAGGCTCGCATATAAAAGGCGGTGTGCTCTTTGCAAATACCTGCCTTGACATGTTAACTTACTAGCCATCCTGCTGGAGGAGATGTAAAAACCTCCTGCCAGAGCAGACATTCTTTCTGACATCTTAGAGGGGGGGATATCACCTTCTAGGGGGTCAGAAACACGTTGGTGGTGGCATGCAGGGCAGGAGCAGCTAGCCAGCACACTAGAGGACTAGTAGGGTTCAGGAGGTACCTCTAAGGTGACCTCTGGGTGCATGTCTCAATAAATCCAACACTGGCATCAGTGGGGATTCATTAATACGATGTGTTTGATATCCAACACCATTATGCAGCTGTTCACTTGCAATATCTAGTAATAGATCCACTTGCAGCTATGTCCTCACATGTAATATAATGCAGCCTGGTGTAAGGCTCTTAGGGCCTGCTGTATTGGTGGCCTACATATAGCATATGCAGTGTATGGGCACTGCACCCAGGCAGTGTGGAATGTTGCGTTTTCAGAAGGGACTGAACCCTTTAACACATTCTGCAGTGGCAGTCTGCAAGTAGTTTTTTTAGTGAAGCATAAGACATGCTTAAGCCCTTGAGGACTGTCGTTAGTACTCATGACCTAGGTATCAAGGGTACCACTTACTAGGCACTTACAAGGATGATTAAGTCAGATCTTCCCCCTGCCTCTTGGCAGATCGCTTCACGCACCGCGCAGCTTCACCTGCTAGGCGCCTGTGCTCCCAGCCAGCTCCTGCCAGGGTTCGGCGACCGCTAGGCTCTGCCCATCGTTTGTCCTTCTTTTGATTCTTTTCTTTTGGTTTCTCTCCTCATTGTAATTGTTTGCTGTGTTTATTGTGCCACTCTCTATCTTTAGTATTGTTTTCTGCCCCCACTGTCCCCCTGTCCTCTGCTCTCCCTCGCAACCCCCTCCCATCCCCGGTTTCCGCCGCTACGTCTCCTGCCTCCCCGCCCCCTTGTCCCCCATTGGCCACCCTGCTCCCGCCTCCCAGCTGCACCTCCCTCCCACCACTCCATTTATGGCAGCCGCGCTGCGGCCACGCAGCAGACAAGCGCAGCCTGTCTGCGCCTGGACCGCACCCAGCGCCAGAACCCCTGGCCCCCGCGAACGCCACGACGCCCGACTCCGCTACGATGCCAGCACCCTCCACGCGCTTAACTCCGGACGAAAACACACCTGCTTCCGGGCATCGCCGAAGCGCACCCACGGACCCTTCTCCTGCCGGAACTGCAGCTTCACCAGCATCCGACCAGCCAAACCTCCAACAAAACTACCTCAAATGCATCCTCAACACCCAGTCCGCCAGCAAACACGCCATCGAACTCTGGGACCTTCTCGACTCTACCTCCCCAGACGTCGCCTTCCTGACGGAGATGTGGCTGAACCCCACCCTTATCCCCCGACATCGCCATAGCCATCTCGGAAGACTACAAGATTACACGCAGGGACCGCACCAACGGCATCGGAGGAGGAATCGCCATAGTCCACAGAAACACCCTCAGAGTCTCAACCAACACAGGCGACACCCTCAGCACCGCCGAACACATGCACTTCCAGATCCACACCGACCCCAATACCACCCTCAGAGGAACCCTCGTCTACAGACTCCCCGGACCCCGACCACAGTTCAGCGACTCCTTTGCAGACTTCATCAGAATACACGCCCTCGCCTCCACAGACTACATCCTCCTTGGGGACCTGAACTTCCACCTAGAGAACAACAATGACACCAACTCCAACACGCTGATTGACAATCTCGGACTTAGACAGCTCGTGACAACACCAACCCACGCCGCCGGCCACACGCTGGACCCCATCTTCACCGCAAGCCCCCACGTCTCCTTCAGCCACACCACCGAACCCCACTGGACTGACCACCACTGCATCCACTTCACCTTCAGAAAACCCACCACACACCACCGCATCCAACAAATTCTCCGACGCTGCTGGAGCAAGATCACAGAAGATCAGCTAACCAACACCTTCGCCCAGAACCCACCTGCCGACTCTGCCGACCCCAACATCGCCGCCCGCAACCTTAGACAATGGATCGACGACTGCGCCAACAACCTCACCGCGCTCAAGACCCCCTCCAACAACCACAACAGCAAGAAAGCCACCTGGTTCACCGAAGACCACCAGGCCTCCAAACGAACCTGCCGAAAACTGGAGAAGAACTGGCGCCGCAAACGAACACTGGACAACTACGCAGCCCACAAGGATGCCACCCGCAGACACCAACTCAACAGAACCGCCAAGAGGGCCTCCTTCAAAAACCACCTGGATAACAACGCACACAACAGCAAAGAGCTCTTCAACAACGTGAAGGAACTCTCCAACACCAGCTCCAAAACCAACGACATTCCGCCTTCACAAGACCTGTGCGATTCACTGGCCACCTTCTTCCACCGCAAGATCACAGACATCCATGACAGCTTAAACGCCACGATCACCCCGACAATCACCGCCCCCACGACCACCACCTGCACCAACCGCCTGCTCTCCTGGACCAACGTCAATGACGAGGAAACCAGCGAGACCATGAACAGCATCCACTCCGATCACCACTGGACCCATGCCCCCACAACATCTTCAACAAAGCCAGCACAGCCATCGCACCCCATCTTCGGAAAACAATAATACCTCCTTCGAGACAGCAACCTTCCCAGAAAGCTGGAAGCATGCCGAGATCAACGCCTTATTCAAGAAACCCAAGGCGGACCCCAAGGACCTCAAGAACTTCCGACCCATCTCCCTGCTCCCAGTCCCGGCTAAGGTCACAGAGACAATCGTCAACAAACAACTGACCCGCTTCCTTGAGGATAACCACACCCAGGACCCGTCCCAGTCCGGGTTCCGCAGCAACCACAGCACCGAGACCACCCTCATCGCCGCCACGGACGACATTAGGACCCTGCTGGACAATGGAAAAACAGCAGCCCTCATCCTCCTGCACCTGTCATCCGCCTTCGACACGGTCTGCCACCATACACTGCGCACACGTCTACACGACGCTGGGATCCAAGAGAATGCCCTGGCCTGGACAACATCCTTCCTCTCTGGCAGAACTCAGAGCGTCCGCCTTCCCCCCCTTCCGCTCCACAACCACCATCTGCGGCGTACCCCAGGGCTCCTCCCTCAGCCCGACGCTGTTCAACATCTACATGGCACCCCTCACCCACGTCGCCCGACAGCACGACCTCAACATCTCCTACGCTGACACCCAGCTGATCATATCCCTCACCAAAGACCATCACACCTCCAAGACCAACCTCCACGAAGGAATGAAGGCCGTCGCCGAATGGATGAGGAACAGCAGACTGAAGCTGCACTCGGACAAGACGGAGGTCCTCATCCTCGGCTCCACCCCCTCAGCCTGGGATGACTCCTAGTGGCCTGCAACCCTAGGAACAGCCCCGCCACCCACCGACCACGCATGCAACCTAGGGATCATCCTCGACTCCACCCTCTCCATGACCAAACAGGTCAACGCCGTCTCCTCATCCTGCTTTAACACCCTCCCAATGCTCCGTAGGATCTTCAAGTGGATCCCCCCTGAGACCAGAAAATCAGTCACCCAGGCCCTCGTCACCAGCAGGCTGGATTACGCAAACGCCCTCTACGCTCGAACGTCAGCCAAGCTGCTGAGGCACTTGCAACGCATCCAGAACGCGTCAGCACGTGTGATCCTCGACATCCCCCATCCCTCGATGTCTTCTTTGGTCCATTCGCCACTGGACTATTGGTCATCAGATACAACTAAACCAGCTGTTCCATTCTCTTTGCAGCAACTCTTCTACTGGACAGCAGAACTGAACTCCAACGAGACTCCCAGGCCCAGCAGACTCAGATGCAAGTTCCAGATGTCGGGTCTCAGTCAGCTGTGAAAAGGAGCGTCGATCGAGTGATCTGGGCTACCAGATCGCCTAGGCAGGCTTCCTCAGCTTTTGTGGCCCTGTGCTAAGAACATGAAATCAGCCAACTGACTAGGAGTGTCTGGTTCTGGCTGGGGCCCCTGGACATGTCTCCATGAGCAGGATAGGGCAGGTGCAGCCCCTTCCTTTTCAAGCCCATGGAGCAGAAGGTGCAACCTAAGTCTGGTGCAGCCTCTCTCTGCCAGGTCCAAGGTCAGCAGGGCATTACTTCCTAATCCTTTTGTTAAGTCCAAGCAAGATCTTAATTCTGGGGAGGGGGGTAAGGGTGCCTCTTATGCCCAGAATGTGCCTTTAGGGGAGGCTGCCGTTTCTTAATGTTTACTTGGTTCCCTCCCACCGGATGACAACGTCCGGTGAAGTTTTGCATCTAGCTATTCCAGAGCGCTCTAGTTGGTCCACTGCTACGATGGCTACACTCTTCTTGTGGTGTCTGGACCTCGATAGCCCGCCCTAGAAGTGTGGCTACCTGGGGGCTACACATTCATGGGAAAAACCATCTGGCCAGTGTTTTCTCCTCTGTCCCAGACAGCAACCTGTCTACCCAGACAAAAGAGCAGCCCCTCATGTGTGTTCACCATTTGTACTACAAAGGCAGCTTTCCCTTTGTAACTCATCTCTTGGGCTAAACCCCTTGTGGCTTCCTGACAGGAGGAGGTAACACCTCCTCCAGGTGCAGGCCTTTGTTGTGAACTGTCCTGTGAGACGTTTACACGTCTCCAAGACTAGTAGAAGGCTGTCTCATGGCCAACGTTGCAAATGGTCATTAAAAAACCAGGGCAACAAAGTGCCAACTTTCTAAAAGTTGCATGTAGCAAAAAGTTACATTAAAGTTGACTTGGGTATCAAGTCAGTGTAATGTGACAAATTGTATGATACCTTAAAGTACAGACTTTAGTAGTCCCATTCAGAAGTTCGCACAGCTGAGGTGTCAGAGTGTAACCCTGTACTCACATATGTTCAACCTTTCGAAATGCTGAAACCTGCCGTAGCACCCAGTAGGCTTGCTGTAGGGGTGACTTGTACTTTTTGAAATGGGAGGTTTGGATTTTACCATTGCTTTAAATGGCAAAGTCGATTTAGCACTTTTAAACTGCACTACCAGTCTACGACTCACTGTGTCGTACTCAGGGTGACACAGTGAGTTTTGCAGGCCCAAGGGTACCTTTAGTTCTATGTATTAGAAATTTATGAGTAAGTTAAGGCGAGCCAATTGGAATAGCCAATTTAAGATGACACTTTTAAGGGTCACAGCACCACAGTCTGGTTATCAGGTCCCAGTTCACCCGAAGTCGAAAAGCCAGCAGTATCAGTCCAAACAGAGGCATTTCCTTAGAGTGACTATGTGAAACTGTTCAGAAAAGGATAACGGTCGAACAGCAAGAACTCAAGACTTTTGCTAAAAGAGCATTAATCCTTTCCTCCAGAAAGGGAGGGGGAGGTTTGGTGGGATGTTAGAATGGGATTGTGTGGATTTTAAATAGTGCCCTTGTGTCACAATGAAGAGGACCCCCCTAGACTGAGGTAGTTTACCCACTGAGTGAGTAAACACCTCAGTCTTTCCTAGACAGGTGTGATCTGGTCAGGAAGACGGTGGGAGGGGTTGGGGTCACTGTTTTGCAGCCAGGAGCACCTTGAGGAGCCATGCCTGCTTTTTCAACACCCATTTCAACTATAGGTCCCTTCCTGGAAAGTCTGTCCTCTGGGGATCTGAAAGGACAGTTGGTGCAAAGGTTTGGAACGAAGAGCATGCTTGCATCCAACCCAAACCCGCACACCACGCATTAACCTTGTATGGTACCTCCCCTGCTAGGTTGCTTATAAAAAGCAGGTGTATGATGCAGTGGCGTAACGAAACTTGAGGGGGCTCCCCTGCAAGGTACGTGGAGGGGCCCCCTCCGAGCTTAATCAGGAGCTCTCTGGCCGAGTCCTGAGCTGAGGGGGCCCCTGGACTTGGGTGCCACCATGCACCGCGCGGGCTACGGGGGCCTGTGTTACGCCCTGGTATGACGCCTTTTGATTTTTAAGCATCTAGTTTACCTCGGGTGGACTGATGCTATTCGAATAAGAGGGATGCAGCTACACCTCAGGCCTAAACACGATACCTAAGCCAGGCATACATGCAGAGGAGGATGCTAGTACTAACAACCCTCACAGTGGAATCCATTGTGTCAAGTACACATTTATTATTACCACTGCTGATGATCCTCTTATGATGGGCCTCTGGTAGGTGCTTTACCAGCTCCTCTCAGTGGTACTGGTTGTACCAGGAGAAGGGTCTCACCTAACTGGCAATGTGTAAGTGTGCGGTTGCCTCAAGTGCAACCAGTTTTCCTGCAGCACTGAGACGCTTGTAAGCGGTCAGGCTGAGGGAATCTCCTCTGGACACTATGCACAACTAAGAAGTCTGGGACAATTTGTCCATGAATAAAAGCCGGATCATCTGATGGAACCAGATGGAGGAGCGGAACCTGAAAGTTGTCTCAGTCCTCTGAGTCAATTTACTTGCATTTAGGAATTTGAAACAGACCTTAATGTGCACTTGATGCAAATGGCGTTGACTTGGTCTCCAGCCTGAGCAGGGTGTGTTTTGTGCCACTAGTATGAGGATCTAGGCATCATAGTTCACAGCCTCAGAGAAATGGCCTTTGGACTATCATCTGTTTGTACCACAGGTATAACAGAAGGCCACAATTCCTCTTTCTCAGCACGTGGCAGGTCTTCAGCTCAGCTCTGAAAATGTCAGGCATCTCAGACGAGGCTTGCCTTTACAACTTCTGATTAGCCCATCTTCTTTTCCTTAGGATTATTTTGCAGCAGAATGTGAGGTAGGCTTTGCAAGCAATCTCCACATGTACTGGGGGGAGGCAGAGATTGTAGAACTCTTGATGGTCACTCCAGGAATATTTGCCATTACACTAAGGTCAGAAGTGATAGTGAGTACATTCCATAATGCTGCCCTAGTTGCATTCTCAAAGAAACCTTGGAGAGGGCTCAAGAGGGTGGCGGCTTGATGTAGCAATGTGATGAAGTGCCCCAGCCATTAACCATCAGTGCTGTAGCTCAACATTCATATACGTGTTGGGATGGGAGTGTGTCCTGCATAATGTACAGTCATGCCCCCTTCCCAGTGTGCGCAAATTGCAAGAACGCTTAATGCTGGTCTTTAGATTATGACCCTAGCCTCACAATTATCCAGTATAAGTGTGAAGGCTGACTGACAATGGGTTTTAGACCAGGAGGGGCGCACCAAGCAGGCCCTCATAGTAACAGTAGGACTGCTCTCCATGCTGCCGGTTTCATTTGTGCTGTGTGGTAGTGACAACATACTGTGTTTCGTATTAATAATAGTCTGACCAGGCACTTTTGCCCATTCAAAGGGTTATGCAGTGCAGAAGTGCCTAAGTGAACCAGAATGACACCAGCATGTGGTTTTCATTTTGTAAGCCTCGTCTCTTCAAGTACACAAAATATAGGTGAAGTTTCTTTCCCAGACAGTGGAAATGAATTGCTGGAATTTCTGAGACTGGAGAGAAAAAACTGAAGTGCGGAAAGAAGAAAGGTCTTTCTGAAAGAGAGGGCTGCTGATTAATCTTCCAGAGACTACCATTTAGTGGATGGCTAGGGTGAATGGTGGGACTCTCGTATCTCTTATCCTTTAGAAGGGGAGCAGCCCTTTGTACTTCCTGAAGTATGTCAGATAAGGTTGGTTATGGAATAGATGCAGCCTGCTCACAGCTGTGTGCCTGTTGTAGACACTCTGAGCTGGACACAGCCCTGCTGTGAAGAGCATCTCTCAAGGCATAGGCAGAGTTGGGAACGCCAGAAACCGGTCCTCGGAAGCTTGTTTCCGGTCCAGGGAAGGCATGGCTTGGCAGTTCGGGCTGGACTGTTCCCATGAGGCACATGGTCAGACTGATTTGCATATAGCCATGTCTGAACTGGGGTGGCAGAGTGGGCTAAAGAACGGTGATGGATTAAACCCAGATCTTTTGACTGGGTGTGAGTGTTTGATTGGTTCTGATGCTCCGTCCATCACCACCCCCTTTTGTACCGCTTTGGCCGCCAAAAGTGTGGCAGGGTATGCTCAGACGTGAGTCCCTTGCTTACTTTGCCACTGGATTCAAGCAAGCCGGGCTGAAGACGGCTGGAACGCCAGAAACCGGTCCTCGGAAGCTTGTTTCCGGTCCAGGGAAGGCATGGCTTGGCAGTTCGGGCTTGACTGTTCCCATGAGGCACAGGGTCAGACTGATTTGCATATAGCCATGTCTGAACTGGGGTGGCAGAGTGGGCTAAAGAACGGTGATGGATTAAACCCAGATCTTTTGACTGGGTGTGAGTGTTTGATTGGTTCTGATGCTCCTTCCATCACCACCCCCTTTTGTACAGAGTTGGGAAAACAGTCACATGGAAAAGGAACCCACCCAAACAGGTTTGGTAAATGCCGACAGGGTATCCACATGGCCTGCCTGCCATCAGTGTATAAAAGTGGGGGCTGCTGACCCAGTTGTTGCTCCAGTTCCAAGTTCTCTTTAACAGTGGAGGGGGTGTACCTGGATTTATTTTGTGTAAATCTTAATTTTTATTAAAAAGACTGTGAACGTTCAATTTTAGTGTGGAAATTAACTATTCACTAGTACTGGGAGTGACTGGCCTGTAACTGCAGGAGCAAGAGTGTATGAATACCTAGACTGATAGGGTATGGAAACATAGTGAATTTCCACGATAGTGTTTTACCCAGGGCTTTCTCTCTGACTGGCTGTACCTGGAGAACTACTGTACAACCAGGGCTGGTGTCTGTCTGACAGCCATCTCCCCATAGATGAAGGGATATCAGCGGGAGTCTGATCTGGAGGAGGAGTGTCTAAATTGTTCTGGAAACCACAGAGTCCTGCAAGAGTGAAGGAGTGCACCGCCCCTGCATGAGGAATTGACCGTTGAAGGGTGCTGAAAGAGTTGACTCTGCAGTAGAGGTCCAAACACAGGAAGATTGTGTGATCGAAACAATCTGGGTTGTTTATTCAAGTTAGCATTCATCAGAAAAGTTGCAGTGCTGCCAAAGAATTGAGAGAGGTCTCCTCATGTTATCACAATCATCGCAGCTAAGGCTCTTGTGACAGGTGTGCAGATTGACTGAAGCAAAAACAGACATCTACTTTGCTGAATTTGCTGTGCCCCAGTCACCCAACCCAGTTGAATGCAGCATTTCTGACCCCAGGCCTGAGAGTCCTCCGCTGAAAAATAAAGATTGCAAACCTGCAGTACAGGTCAAAGTACTCAGTGTGAGTAGCATACCCAGTGTGTCCCTCTCCCCCACCCAGTGAAAGAATGCCTAGATGTTAAGAGTAGGTGTAGCGCAAAATTGTCACCTTGAGTCACACTGTGCCTAAGTTACCACCAGTGCAGCACATTCGAAATCAATGCCTGAACAGTATACTGTTGCTGTGCCCAAGGATAGTGCCAAGAACAGAGTCATTGCTGCCGGAACCCTGCACCTGGAACTGAGGACTGCCAACTGCATCTACCTGGACAGGCCTCAGCTTGACTGGCAGACTCACCAGAGGGGCGGTACAGGGCTCATCGAACCCACAAGGCACGTCTAAGCTGATGAAACTGCCAGAGCCAAAAAGAGGATAAACACTAAAAGCACCTGCAGCAGTCTTCCAGATACTTGCTGTGTGGCCAACAGCTGGCCATCTGCGTGACACAGCCACCTGCGGTGCACACCTGGTACAACAAGTCAGACCAGCAAGGCACAAAAAGGAAACGGAAAAGAGACAAACCGGACTCAAGAGTTCAGAAGAGACTTGGTGTTAATAGAGGCGGGGAGAGCGCAGGACCTAAATCTAGAGACATTGACAAGAAACGCTAAGGCCTGATGTGGTGGGTGAAAGAATATTGAGAAAGTTAGTGCCTAGATTGGAACCCCATTTGGAAGTGCATGGCACGTCCACCTGCAAATCTAGCTTGACAGTAGTGTGCAGTATTGCATTTTTTGGCATTATAAAGTACTTGCCTTTTTCAGGCAAGTGTAGTAGTGTTGAGTGCGGAGTCAGGGTACCACTATACTAAACTCCTTAAGAAGCCTGCAACTGAATCAACTATTGGGGAATTGGTGTGATGACAGGATGATGAGAGACGGACTGGAATATAATTATGCAATTATTCGACTTGGGTGGCTGGGAACTACATGTTTTAGACTGTTTATGGGGCATTTGGCACTGCTGTTTACTGTTTGGGTTCTTGCTCATATATTCTTCACTCCTAACCAGTTTTATCTTGATACTGTAAATGTTGACATCAATACCACTTTTATGGGACTTGAGTTGTACACACAATTGCTTCAAGCATCTTGTCAATAAATCCGTGAAAACAATTTCCTTGGAAGAGGATAAAACAGCACTAACCAAGAGGTCTCATGGGTGGTTTGTGATTCAAGGCGACATCAGCGCCTCACCACAGCCATATCTCAGCACCGGCTTTTCAAGGAAGGCGAAGGAAGACTTTTTGCGGTTGAGGATGGGGGTAATACCATCTATACCACATCTTCCCCCCTGGATGCGCATGGACTGCAACCCCGAGAGTAGGCTTTGCAAAAATGCTAAGGACGATGTTCTGCACCTACTGTGTAGCTGCAAAGCTCTAGATAGTATCCGAAAGAGCTTACTAACACACCTTTGGAATCAAAAACATGTGCGAACTCGTAGACAAGCTCTGTTGATGAGCTTTAAGGGAGAAGACATCCAACTAGCATGCAGGCTAGTGCGCTTTATGAAATTAGTCATCACGGCCCTAAACCCAGCGGTTAGTAATTGAATTTGTCTTAGCGTGAACGGCCTCTGCTCTTCAAGACTATTTTCCTTTGATAACCAAAGTGACAATTGATCGTGAAAGACCTTTTTCTCTGAAGCATAGTACTGTCCCACCCGCATGGTTCTTCTTTATCTTTTTTTTTTTTTTACCTTTCTGAAAGTCTTTTTAAAATTGCCTTACTAAATGCTTTATTCATGTATTTTTCTCCTTCTTGTTTTTATTGTCTAATTGCAAAGATTTTAATTAATCACGCAATAAAGATTATTATTATTATTACCAGTTTTATGTCTATTACAATATTGATAGCTCTGGATATACCAGGGCTGATTAGCCTATTAAAAAAAGAGGCCACGATACGAGGTTCCCGAACATTCGAGCTCATTGAACTGACTGTGGACCTGCTCTTGTACCTTGTCTACACTGACTGCCACTAGGATTTGTAATCCTGTTTATAAACTTCCAATTAATGAGAGAAATTTCTTTGAAAACCTGACCGGTACGAATGTGAAAAGAGAAAAAAAGGAAAAAAGGAAATAAGAAATCAGAAAGACTTTTTTAAGCCCTGAAGAAGTCCGGTAACGGACGAAACGCGTCGGCTATTGGCTATTTGCTACTATCAAAAAAAAGAAAATAAAGAACGATATCTGAATAAAAGAAAGAAAAACAAAGCTACAAGATTGTGTGTATTCTGTGTATGCTTGGGAAAACAATACTCTGCTCATATGTATGTTCTCTTTTGACAATTGTCTTGCAACAGTGCTTAACTTTTGAAGGGTGCTGTCCTATTTCATAAATCAGTTTCCTGGTTGATAGGTCTCCTATCTTCCGTAAGGCTCGTGTGGGGATCACGTGTCTGGATTTGGCACCTTCTGTATTTACACAACGCATGGTACTTAGAGAGTAGTGCAGATTTTTCCTCTTATTCCCAGTTCTCTTGTCATATATATTAAAAAAAAGAGGCTCAGGATTGCTAGCAGGGAGCATCAAGTGCTGAAAGGGTTCCACTTGGTTTAGTTTGCATATCCAGAGTAGAAAGAGCTCTGGACACTAGTGGCAACTACTTTATCTCCTAAAGCTGTGGCCCAAGTTCAACCTTTCTGCCCTGTGGCACCCCCACCACTCCCAGAAAGTGTATGACAAAATATCTGTTAAAAGAAATACTCAACAAAACAAATTGTTTCCCACCAACAAAAAGCATCCCCCCCAAAAAACATTCAAGCAATGCTTGCAGAGGCTTGGAGGTAAAAATATATGTCTGCTATGCTACACAAGTAAGCAAATAAATGTAATGTATATCACTGTTTTTTAAGGGTTTACCAAATTTTGTGTTGAAAATCTCTTCCACCTGTTTCCTAAGTTTCGTAATTCTGACATTCCAGTCTTCTTTAGCTGTAAAGGAAAAATCAGTAATTAGAATATGTCTTTACACACACTTTCAAAATACATCAAGTACTAAAGTACTTTTAGGAAATTTCAAAATGTTCACCTTTATAAGTGATTTAGCCTAGTTGGAGTCAATTAGAAAAATGTGTTAACTTCACCTTACAACTGTCATATACACCTCCCTGTCGAATTAACAATGACCTATTTGCACATTTTTCCTTAGACCTCCCCACTTGCCTAACATGCTGAAGGTCTAAAAGCACTCCACCAGACTACCTCCATTTCAATCTGATAGGAGATTCTTTTGAAAATGCATGAAAAAAATATGTAAATGTAATACTAGCTTCACATGCATGAATTAGGAAGACAACATCTTTTTTATCTTTAGTGATAGTTTTAATGACTGATACTTCGTCTTACCACAGATTTAGCTCCTCGGGAATAACGTTTGACTGAAGATATGGGGGCGGGGGTGGACTCCAAATCGGAGTGCATGGTGGCAGTGGAAAAGCAGTGCCACAGGTCAGGACTCAAGATATTGATAGGTTAAGAAATTCGAAAAGATTAAACACTTAAGAGATTTCAAATTCCATGAGGTTTGTACTGGCAGTTGCCTCTCAGGGGCAGATGTCGGATGGACGGGGGTCCATCCGACATCGGTCAGGGACCATAACTGACCGACCTACTGTCGTCGGTTACGGACCTGCAATTATGATGCGACCGAACCCTGTTCAGTCGCACTCGTATACTACACAATGGGAGCATGCATTCCGAACAGGATGCATGCTTGCATTGTGAAATTCAGGGGTGCAGGGATCAACAGGGGCTTGCACACATGGGGGCACTACTGGGGGCCCCCAAAGACCATTTTGGACTGCCTTTTCGTGCCGGAAAGACCGGCACGAAAAGGCAATGTGAAACTGCCATCGCACTCCTCGGTCGGAAAGAGGCAGCGGGGGGGGTGGCGGGGGGGGAGTACTGAAGGGTTTCCGGGTGGCGGATGGGCTCTCCGAGCCGTTCATAAGCCATCTGGAAATCAGAGTCGGATTCCTTTCCGACCGAGCCCATAGGAATGGCTCCGTTGGAAAGGAATCCGAATGGCACATTCCGATGCAGCTTGAATAGTTCTGACCGTCGGTCAGAACCCTTCAGTCTGACATGGAGTCCATTGTTTTTGATGGCGAATATATACTGTGACTAAACGTACTGCCATTCGTCTCACATGACCAAGACAACAGCCAGGGAGGCAGGACGGCAGCTTATGACTAATCAAGATCATTACGATGTGGAAACAAGAATTCAAGTAAGTAGCTATTTCTTATTTATTGAGGAATCACGCAAGTTACTACTTGTGTAACGACATATCTGTAAGAGACATTAGTTAGTGACAGATTCCTTACCTTAGAATATCCCCAGGCGTCAGACTGGATCCGGAAATTTTTTGCGTAGCATTACCCATGCGCGTCGGTAGGCGTCATCAGCGGCTCCGCGAGCGTCGTCGGCACCATGATGATGTCGTCGGAGTACTTAGACGCCGCCTCCGCGTGCTGACGTCAGTTCTTATATACAGCTTTTCCACGCCAGAACGCAGAGCATTGATAAAAACCAACACTGGTGCCATGAAACTAGGGCCCTGAAAGGGGATGACCTTAACCCTAGAGATCGGTTCGCAGAACGGGGAGGATGGGTGGGTCGGTAAGGAATCTATCACTAACTAATGTCTCTTACAGATATATCGTTACACAAGTAGTAACTTGTGCATCTGAAAGAGACACATTAGTGATAGATTCCTTACCTTAGAATAGATACCCCAGCAATACCAACCCCGGTGGTGGGTCTGCGAACCAATAATCACACCAGAAAGTCCTGGAGGACGGAACGGCCAAAGAAGCCATCCCTCCGGACTTGGCTGTCCAGGGAGTAGTGTCTTGCAAACGTGTGCAGCGAGGCCCACGTAGCTGCCTGACAAATGTCCTGCAAGGGGACGCTCAGGGCAGTAGTTGTCGCCCTGGCCCGAGTGGAATGGGCCCTCAGCCCAACAGGAGGTTGCTTCTTGGCCAAGGAGTAACACGCTTGGATGCACAAGATGATCCACCGCGAGATGGTCCGCTTGTGCACCGCCCGTCTCTTCTTAGCGTCCGCGTACCAACAAAGAGTTGGTCATCCACCCAGAACGGGCGTGTGTGATCCAGATAGTAAGATAGCGCACGTTTTGGGTCCAGACGGTGGAGCCTCTCTTCCTCTTTCGAGGGATGCGGAGGCGGAAAGAAGGTGGGCAAGGTGATGGACTGCCCAATGTGGAAGGCCGTGACAACCTTGGGCAGGAAAGAGGGTCTTGTCCGAAACACAACCTTGTCCGGATGGACAGAGAGGAAAGGGGGTGTGGAAGAAAGAGCCTGGAGCTCACTCACTCTCCTGGCAGAGGTGATGGCAACCAGGAAAGCAGTCTCCAAGGTAAGAAGATGGAGAGTACAGTTATGGAGTGGCTCAAAGGGAGCACACATTAGATAAGTAAGTACAAGGTTCAAGTCCCATTGTGGCATCACGAAAGGAACAGGAGGAAACATGTGAGTGATGCCCTTCAAAAACCTATTTACAATTGGGGACTTGAACAAAGATGGCTGATCAGGTAGCCTTAAAAAGGCGGAAAGGGCAGAAAGGTAGCCCTTGATAGTGCCCAGAGCAGAGCCCTGCTGGGCAAGACAAAGAAGGAAGAGGAGAACCTCAGAAAGGGGGGCAGAGAGTGAATCCACAGCCTTTGCTGTGCACCATGCCACAAATCTGTTCCACCTGCAGGCGTATACCGACTTTGTGGAGGGACGCCTGGCTGCCAGAATGACATTACAGACTTCAGGAGGCAAGTCAAATGGCCTCAACTGTCGCCGCTCAATCTCCAAGCTTGTAGGTGGAGACTGGACAGGTTCTGGTGGAGGACCGTCCCCTGCTGCTGCGACAGAAGGTCCGACTGAAGAGGCAGACGAATCGGGGGATCGACAGACATGCTGAGTAGCTCTGGATACCAATATCTTCGTGCCCAGTCTGGAGCCACAAGGATCACCTCGGCCCGGTCGCGCCTGATCTGCCTCAGCACTCTGGGCAGAAGTGGTATAGGCGGAAAGGCGTACATAAGACCGCAACTCCACTCGCGACGAAAAGCGTCTCCGAGCGAGTGCCGCCTTGGAAATTCCAACGCGCAGAACTGATGGCATTGCGCGTTCTCTTCTGTGGCGAATAGATCTAAGCAAGGCTCTCCCCACTGCTGAAAGAGGCCTTGCGCCACGTCGGAGCTCAGACGCCATTCGTGATCCATCATGCACCGACGGCTGAGTTTGTCCGCCCTGGCGTTCAGAGAACCTGGCAGGTGTTGAACCACCAGGGTCACGCCCTGATGTTTCAGCCACTGCCAGAGGCGCAGGGCCTCCTGGCATAGGGTCCACGACCCCACACCGTCCTGTTTGTTGCAGTACCACATGGTGGTGGTGTTGTCCGTGAACACCTGCACTACACTCCCCCGGACAGAGGGGAGGAATACCCTCAGTGCAAGTCGGATCGCCCGCAGCTCCAGAAGGTTGATGTGGAGCTGGGACTCCGCCGGAGACCAGAGGCCTCTGATCTCTGTCTCTCCCATGTGGCCCCCCCAGCCCTGGAGGGACGCGTCCATCACAACTACATGCTCCGGTGGGGTAGGAAGAGGGATCTGCCGCTGACCCAATCGCGGTCCGCGAGCCACCACTGCAACTGTCTTGCAGTGCCCTCCGAGATCAAGATATGGTCGGACAAGTTGCCCTGATGCTGGGCCCACTGAAACTTCAGGTCCCACTGCAGAGCCCGCATCCGCCACCGGGCGTGATGCACCAGAAGGATGCAGGAGGCCATCAGCTCCAGAAGCCGGAGCGTCAACCTGACCGAGACTCGGGAAAAAGGCTGAAAGATCGGAATCAGAGCCTGAATATCTCGAACCCACTGTTCGGGAGGATAAACCCGAAACTGCGCAGAGTCTAGAACCGCTCCGATGAAGAGGAGCTTCTGAGAGGGACACAGGTGTGATTTCGGCACATTGATGGAGAAGCCCAGCAGGTGCAGGAGGTTGGCCGTAGTCTGGAGGTGGCTGACGACTGTCTGGGGCGAGCCCGCCTTCAACAACCAGTCGTCAAGGTAGGGGAAGACTGAAACCCCTAACCTGCGCAGATGAGCTGCGATCACCGCCATCACTTTCGTGAACACCTGTGGGGCGCTGGTAAGGACGAAGGGGAGCACGGTATACTGAAAGTGCTCGTGGCCTACCGTGAACCGCAGGTAACGCCGGTGGGCCAGCAGGACAGGGATGTGAAAATAAGCGTCCTGCAAGTCCAACGCTACCATCCAGTCTCTAGGGTCTAGGGCAGCTAAGACCTGAGCCAATGTCAGCATCTTGAACTTCTTCCGGAGGAAGCCGTTGACGTTCCGTAGGTCCAAGATAGGGCATAGGCCCCCTTTGCCCTTCTTGGGTACCAGAAAGTAGTGGGAGTAACAACCACACCCTACTTCTGGCCCAGGAACGCGCTTGATGGCCCCCTTGGGCAAGAGGGCCGTAACTTCCTCTTGTAGAAGTGTCAAGTGATCCCCCGACACGCGGTGGTACTGCGGTGGCATGGCTGGAGGGGACGCCTCGAAGAGGAGGGAGTAGCCCCTTCGGACGATTTGAGGCACCCACCTGTCCGAAGTGACAGTGCGCCAGTGGTGGTGGTAATGGCGAACCCTGCCCCCCACTGGTATCACATGTGCCGGAAAGCACGGACTAGGAGGGTTTTGAGGCGGATGCTGCAGGTGTAGGTGTGGACTGGCCTCGCCGTTGTCCCCGATCGCCGCTACGGCGGATTCTACGGCCGCCGCCGCGCTGGATGTTAGACTGCGACGCGTGGCTGGCAGCACGTGTGGGGGCGCCCCTTCCTTGACCACGAAAGGAGCGAAAGGCACCTGTTTGCAGGCGCGGGGGCCAAGAGGCCCAAGGACTTGGCCGTAGCCCTGGAGTCCTTAAAGCGCTCAAGTGCATGGTCTGCCTTGTCGCCAAAGAGGCGACGGCCATCGAACGGCATGTCCATAAGTGTGTTTTGGACATCGGCCGAGAAATTGGCGGACCCCAACCAGGCGTGACGACGAATCGCCACCGTCGTTGCCATCGTTCTGCCTAGAGAGTCTGTAGTGTCCAGCCCACACCGGATGGAATACCGTGCCGCATCTCGGCCCTCCACAAGGGCCTGGCCGAGTTTAGCCCGTACCTCCAACGGGCATTCTGGCAGCACGGCCGCGACCGTGTCCCACAGAGAGTGGGTGTAGCGGCCCAAGAGGCACGCGGTATTGACTGACCGCAATCCCAAACTCAGGGAGAATACCTTTTTCCCGTAATTCTCGTACCTCTTGGATTCCCGGTCGGGGGGAGCCGATGGGAATGCGGTCTGGGAATTGGAGGCCTGGATAACCAGGCACTCAGGGGTGGGATTGGTGGACAGAAAGCAAGGGTCACCCGGAGCCGGGCGGTGGCGTCTGGCCACGTTCCCATCCACAGGCTGCCCTTTGGCGGGCCTGGACCAAGTGCCCAAAAGAACTTCTAACAAGGCCTCATTAAACGGCAGCAGAGGCTCGGCCGAGCTTGACTGCGGTTTAAGGACCTCAGTGAGGAGGTTAGTCCTCACGGCCTCGACGGGAAGCTCAAGGCCCAAGGCCTTGGCCGCCCTCATCAGCACCACGCTATAAGCAGCCCCCCCCCTCCGTAGCCACACTAGGAGGGGAGACAAAACCAGTGTCGGGCGAAGTGTCCAGACCACTGGCCACCCCAAGCTCTCCTGTCCAGTCCGCAGAAGACTGACACTCACGTGCCAGAGGGTCGAGAGCGGCGCACGAATCGAGGGCAGGACCAGGGACGACGTCGTCCTGGGACGGCGCCGGGGGCGACACCCTAGGGGCCGGCGAGGTCGTGAGGTCGATCGGCGGCGACCCGGATCCAGAGGGGCCCTGCGGCGTCGGGACCGACAGAGGAGCGAGCGACCTGATGGCCATGAGGAAGTCTGCAATCTCCCCCGGCGTCGCGTCCTGCCCAGGGACAGGCGGGTGTGGAGCAGGCCGCGACACCTGCAGCTCCAGCGGAGGCACGTGGGCGGTGTCGCCCGAACCCCCAGCCGCGTCGGGGGGGGGGGGGGGGGGGAGGAGTCAGAAGAGCGATGAGGTCTCTTCGACTTCTTTTGCCTCTTACCTGAGGACTTCGAACCCGAAGACCGAGAATGACTCCCGGAACTGTGGTGGCTCCGGCCCCGCGACCGGTCCCTCGACCTCCTTGCGGATCGGGACCTCAAGCGGCGCGGGGCGGACTGCCGAACCTTGAGTCGCTTACGGGACCGCTCCCGTCTAGCCTTGGACATCAGGGCCCGGCAGTCGGAGCAGGACTTGTCGTCGTGGTCCAGGCCTAAACAGTGCAGGCACCGGCGATGGGGGTCGGTAACCGACATCATTCGGTTGCAGTCGGCGCAGGGCTTAAACCCGGGCATCCCTACCAGCACCGTCGGAGTCGAATAGACTTCGAAAAAGGGTCAAAAAGGATCTCAAAAAGTTAGTCAAAAAGTGACTTGGGTACAACTTTTTCCAGATCTGCGCTAGCTGGCGCGGAAAAAAGAATAACTAACGTCAGCACGCGGAGGCGGTGTCGAAGTACTCAGACGACGTCATTACGGCGCCGACGACGGACGCAAAGCCGCGGACGACGCCTACCGACGCGCATGGGTACTGCTGTGAAAAAAAATTCCGGATCCAGTCTAACGCCTGGGGATTTTCTAAGGTAAGGAATCTATCACTAACATGTCTCTTTCAGATATCAATGATAGTCACACAAGTTATAATAGAGCAGTATGCAGATCCCCAAACACTGATGCTCTCAATTATAAGAGAAAATGACGGAAAGTCTCAAAGTATTAAACCGGTCTGAAAACCAGTCGGGCAAACAAATTCTTAAGTGAAGCTTGAACTACACTAAAGTCAGCACCTGTGTCTGAGTAAAGGCAACAGTGTCTTGTTAAAGTATAAAGAGCTTTTTTTTAATTAGCTTCTCAATAAAGTTCCACAAACCGATTGTTTTATAACTAGGTCATAGAAGCTTTTTTCCCTCTGTTTTAATGAACCTTGGGCTTTAGAGGCCGAAGCTTCTTTGCCAACTGATAAAGCAATGCAAGCACATTTCAAAGAGAGACAGGTTTGAGGCTGCTAAACCACATTTGTTTGCTTCCCAACAGTAGCTTATAACGCCTAACTTTTAACAAGTAGATGAGTTCAACTTGTGTAGAGGTCTGCTACAAAAACAAATACTGGTAATGGCTTGAGCAATACGAAATTCTGAAACCTCCTTTGGTAAAAACTAAGGGTGAGTTCTCGTTACTGCCCTATTGTAATGAAAACATGTTTATACTTCAACAGCAAAGAGCTTGCAACTCATCTCTTTAGGCAAAAGTGATAACTATCAAAAAGGTTGGTAAGATGTTGCAATGAAGCTTTGCAGATGTGTTCATAAGGCTGCCCCAAAAATATTGCCAGAACCAATGAGACTTTCCAAATAACTTTCAAAGGTGGAAACCCTTTCAAAAAGGCCCTTACGGACTGCAATTTTCAAGTAGTTTGGTGCTGCTTGCCTTTTTTTTTTAATGCAGTTATCCCATCCATTTGGATTTTAATTGAAGAAAATTGCAGCTTAGTCTCTGGCATATAAAGTAATTCTAGCAGGATCAAATCTTCTTGATTATGATGGGATCCTAATTATTCTGAAACAAAACCTCTGCCACTGGAAAGCATGAGAGGATATAGCTGTTTGCTGCTTAGCTTCCTTCAAAATTTCCATACAATATTGAGAAATATTCAAATGGGTGTATTGTCTGATTTCATTACAAGAGAGGAGGCCACCACTATGCATTATTCCTCTAATGCAAGCTCCACTCAGCCACTGTGAATTAGTACATCACAAACGAAATTGTTCTAGAACAGAATACTGCTAAACCCTAATAGGCATGACCACAATACAATCAAGTAAATGCGGCTCCACACAGATATTTATCTCCAATTTTGTATCTGTAATAACTTTATATTGTTGTCTTTTTTTTGTTAAAGTATACAGGTTTACAATTTACGTAAAGCTTCTCCCTTATTCATGGATGTAGTGTCTTTGATTTCCTATTAATTGAAAAAGCTTAGAGCTAGGTTATTTTAATATTGGTCAAAGTTTATACAGTTCTTACCGCTGTCGAGGGGCTAATTAATCCTTCCAACAGTTTTTCTGGTTTGGTTAGGGGCTCTTACCAGTACATTATGTCTGATGCTGAAACTGATGGCCCGACGCCACTAATCCTAATGAAGAATTACTTTAAAAAAAGAAATTATACAACACATATGCACAAGACCTTGTAGCAAGTCATGCTTAATAAGCGGTCCCTAATCTCTGATGAGGATTGATACTTGGAAACCGCCTCAGGAGGCGTGTCTGATTGACATAAGACAGGGGGGCAAAAGACAAACAAAGCTAACACTGAAGGGGCAGCTTCCATGAGCATATTGGGCGATCCAGGGACCTCAACGCTTAATGGAGGTCTAAGCACCTCAATTCATACTGGGAGTTCCAAGCGCTTCAACTCTTACTGGAGGTCTAAGCACGTCAACGCATAATGGAGGTCTAAGCACCTCAACGCAAACAGATCAGGAGGTCAACGCACCTCAAGAGTCTTGGGTGTCCTAAGCGGTATAACTCATAAATGTGTCTGAAGCGGCACACATCTTAAGTGCTCAGAGTACAACAGAAGATACTGTCATGGAAGATTAAGAGCATCAGTGTGAAGAATTACTCAATGAATACATACGCTTGACCTGGATCAGTAAGATATGGAAATTGAAGGCCTCTTAACAGAGGAGGAATATCGGTCATCCTCTAAAGGGATAATAATGGTCCCCTTGGTCAGGAGATGTTTTCCCCATATAACATCAGGCATTAGAGAAGTGCCAAAAAGTGGCCTCACGATCATGTGGGGAAATTTATTAGAAGGTGGATAAGAAATCCCTATAAAAAGAGGTACATAACTTCTTGAGAGCCAAGTGCTCTAGACCAGTGATCAAAGAGAGTTTGTCTAACACCGAACCTGGATCCTGAACTTATCACCTTTTTATTCAACCTGTGTAGAGATCCCCAGAGAAGGTTTGCAAAGATCGCTTAAAGCCTGACAAGATCGCCTTTTCGACATCCTAGGCCCCCTAGCTAGAATAATCAGCATGGTAGAGGAGGCCCATATTAATGGGACCCCAGAAGATATTAACCTACTTAGCGGTTGGCGCTAGAGAGCTTTGATGCTGCTAGGAAAACGTCTATGCATGGGCGATGGCCGAACTTGTTGGACAAAGCACAGACAAATATGAGAAGGGTTTTTAACCCTAATGTTTTTGGTCAGGTCAGAAGAAGGAGCCTTTCTACTGGCTGAGGTACTCAAAGGCCCAACTTCAGACAAAGAGGTTACGGTAGAGGTTATCAGACAGGTACCTCATGGTACTTCTACCCCCAACGAGGACAAACTACTCGTACCAGAGGCTTCAAATCCCATGGAAAAGGGTCCAATTTTCAGAATGAGTAAGAACACTTCACATATTTAGTTTTTCCCAGTAAAAGTGGGGGGGCCGACTCAATTTCTTTTCCCATGCTTGGAAATTAATTACACAAATTGTCCTGGACACTATTCAAGGCTTCTAAATGGATTTTGCAGAGGTCCTGGTCCAATCCTCTCTTCCAAGAGTACTGAAACCTACCTTAGAGCAACAGAAGGTGGTAGAAGAAGAGGTGGTCTTTATGATACAAAAAGGCGCAATCATAGAGGTTCCTTGGGAACGTTAGGTTTTTGTAAGTACACTCTTCGTTGTGGAGAAAAAAGACAAAGGATGGAGACCAGTTATAAATCTCAGGGACCTGAACAGATTTCTAGTCTAAAGACATTTCAAGGTGGAGGGAATCCATCTCTTGAGAGACATTCTACTAGAAAAAGACTGGCTCATGAAGTTGGACCGGATGTTGCCTACTTCACCATTCACATGGCCATGGAATCTCAAGGTTACCTCCAAGTTCATTCGGAATCACCGTCTTTTTCACTTTCAGGCACTTACCTTTGGCCTATCCTCAGCTCCTTTGTTTTTCACCAAGGAAATGAGAGTGGCTGCATTCTTTCTGAGACCGAAGGGGGATACGGTTAATTGTTTATCTAGACTATATTCTCATAACGTCCCAACATTATTCTCAGGCTTTAAAGGATCTGACATTGGTGGTAAATCTTCCAGAGAGTTTGGGTTTCATAATAAACAAGGAGAAGTGCATTCTGGTCCCTTTCAGGTCCCTAGAATTTTGGGGTTTTACAACGGACAGAATAAAAACTAGTCTTCTGTTGCCAGAGAAGAAAATTATTAAGATTCGAAAGGAGAAACGATTTGTGTTGGGACAGGACTCTATAACCTTCAGACCTAGCCAGGCTCCTAGGTCTCCTTTCCTCTTCTATTTAAGCCATACCAAAGGCCATTACATTATCGAGCTCTACAGAGGGAGAAAGTAAGAGTTCTAAGAGAAGGACGTACGGGGACAGGGTGATCCTAGTTCTAGATGCCAGATTGAAATTGGACTGGTGGTCGGAGAACATGGATGCCTGGAATGGCTAGGCAATCTTTGGGAGTTCCCTTGAAATATATAGTAGAACTCGATGCAGGCCTTCATGGCTGGGGTGGCCGTCTGGACAGCCAGAACACAGGAGGTCTATGGTCTTACATGGAGAGGTCCCACCATATAAACTATCTGGAGTTGACAGCAGGTCTCTATGCTCTAATGAACTTCAAACGCTCTCTGCCGGGTAGAACTGTCTTGTGTCTGCAGTGGCACACACATTGTTTAGGGGTACAAAATCATCAGTCTTGGTAGATTTGGCCCAAAGAATTTGGATGTTCTATCTAGAACACAAGATCAGCTTGAGAACAGAATACTTCCTGGAGAAAAACAATATCTCAGCAGATTGGAACCCTAGTTTCTTGAAAGACTACAGTGACGGGAAGCTAAATGAGAGCTGCTTCAGAAGTCTGTCACTTACGGGATCCTTTGGAGGTGGATCCCTTTGCAAGCAGGTTGACATTTCAACTGAAGCACTGCAGCTGGATGCCAGACCCGGGTGTTCAGGCAGTCAATGCGTTCCTGCAACCCTGGAAGGGAGCCCCGGTTATGCCTTCCCCCCCTTTGCAATTATCCAGAGGGTTCTCCAGAAGGTAGGACAGGAGCAGTGTTCCCTGGTGCTAGTAACTCCCTTCTGGCTGTCTTGAGGCTTGGTTCCAAACAACCTTGGAATTGGCCTGAGAATATCCCTTGCTTCTACCGGCAGAGGAAGTCCTTTTAAGGGACTTACAGCTAGATGCATCAAACAAAAATCCACTCGCAAAGGGGCAGATTCTCAGAATCTGCCCCTTTGCGACCGGTATTTTTGCATTTGGGATGCATCATCCCAAATGCAAAAATCGCAAATTGAGAAATCGCTAAATTGCGATTTGCATTTAAGGAATCTCAAATTGAGATTCCTTAAATGCAATGCATGACAGTTTTAAAAATAGCAAATTCGCTAATAGGGCACGCAAATTACCATGAAGTACAACTTCATGGTAATTTGCGAAAACTTTGAAAAATGCACTAAAGTGCATTTTTCAAAGTTTCATGTTGCACACACACAAGCCCTAAGGGCATGTGTGTGCGCAACATATGTGCACAGATCAATTGCAGGGGTGCAACCCCTGCACCCTTGAAATCGCAATCTCAATTTGCGATTCGCTAATTGAGAATCGCAAATTGAGATGGTCTTCCCATTCATTCCTATGCGACTCGCAATTTGCGAGTCACAATTAAAGAATTCTAAGAAATCGCTAATTTTTTTAGTGATTTCTTGATGCATTCAATTTTGCTATTCCTTAATAGCGAATCGGTATTTTTCGCTATTAAGGAATCGCAAAATGGGTTGTTGAAGCATCTGGGGGATAGATGGAACAGAACACCATATGGTTTCGACTGGAATTGTGAACCTTTTTGCCTGGAATGTGTCAGGAGATCTAGTGAGATGTCAGGTCTTTCGGGAAGGGCTGAGGATCTACTTGAAGAATTCTGTGCTCCACATACCCACTATAGATACAATGGAATATGGAAAACATGGGTACGTTGGTGCTTGGAGAGGGACTTGGATCCTGTGGAAGCTCCTATAGTTTAAGTTGTTTTGTTCTTTGTATAACAGTTGGATAGGGACCTTAAAAATAGGTCACTTGTTACAGAACTGCAATCTCAGCAAAAAATGGGTTCGCAAATGGTAGAAACATTGGGAAAAATATAGTATGTAAAATTCTTAAGAGCATTAGGATAAGGAGAACCCCCAGACCTAGATCTGAGACCCTTTTGGATGTTAAACTAGTCCTGGATCTTTTCACAGCATGGCCTAGTAACAGATGTTTAGATCGGATGAGACTTTCTATGAAGCTAGCTTCTCTTTTCAGTTTAATTTCCTGCATTTGTGTATCAGATGTTAAAGCTTTAGAGGAAAGTAACACAGTTTACAACGCCTTTGGAGTGATTTAAAATTATTAAAAGAACCAAGACTATGTCAGACACAATTTTTTATCCTAGGTTTAACTCTTCCAAAAAGTTGTGCATAGTAGATTGCCTGAAAGAATATGATTCCAGAACGTGAGCGCATCGTTCTGATGGGGTTGAGCAACTACTCATCTCATTTATAAAACCTTTGAAGGCTACAACGTCTGATTCAAAAGCAAGGTGGGTTAAATGGACTATGAATTTGGCAGGTGTTGACCGTAGGAAGTTTCAAGCACACTCTAAGCTAAGGCCAGCCAATCCTTCTGGAAAGGTGGAAGGCTAGAGGACACCCTTATGGATGCGGATTGGTCAAACTTTAATACCTTCACAAAACATTACTGTAAACCGATCAAGCACATGCCGGATGTGGTTTTACAGGACTACCAATATGCACAATGGTAGTCTCTGGTCTTGTAATGTAACAGAGATTCTCCTAATTAGATGTTATTAAAGACACAGAGGCTGCATTTTCCCACCCTCTCATCGCTGGAGTTGGTTGAAGGGTTTGGATAACTACAAAAACATTTTTAAAAAGGAAAACCAAACAATACACAACTAAAGGAGGTTGAGAAGATTTTAATAATTCAAGATGGTTATATACATTGTATTTGTTTATGTGCTATTTATTTAGAATGTCTTACACCTATAGAGGATGTTCTAATATTCCTTTTCAATTTCAGATAATTCCCAATAGTACGTGTCTACGTGTCTCCATCACCTGGAAACCTCTATGAATTGAGTGCCTTCTTTCCTTGGTTCTGCAATGCAAGTTCTTTGTTGTTTGAGAAGTTTCTTCATTTCCAGTTGTGCCATATCATTTTTGGACTTTTTGTAATACATGATGGGGAATTTTAGACTGCATTTAAAAGAGGCAGATTGCACTGTGGGAATGCCTATTAGAGTCTAGCTGTAGTGTGTTCTAGAAAAATGTAATTTGTGATGTAATGCTTCAAACTGGCTGTGTGGACTTTACATTAAAGAAATAATGCATAATGTTAGCCTACGGATCTTTAACGAAATCCAGATTCTCTTGCCATTTAATTAGGATTATCGCTATTTCAAGATTCATGCTGCCAAACTCAATGTTCCTTTTGGATGCTACAGTTGAGCATGCAACTTGGTATGTAGCTTCCATTTCCATGGCCCTTAACTAATGCAATTTTAAAGAAGTATGGCGGATACCTGTCTTTTTTTGTATGCAGTTATCAAAATCATATGGATTTTAACCTAAGAAAATTGCAGCTTAGTCTCTGGCATATGCAGTAATTATAGCTGACTCAATTCTTCTTGTCTAAGATGGGATCTTAATTATTCTGCAACAAAACCTCTACCACTGGAAAGCATGTGAGGATATAGCAGTTTGCCGCTTAGTTTCCTTCAAACTTCACATACAACATTGAAACATATTCAAATGAGTGTAGTGTCTGATTTCAAGATCCATGCTGCCAAACTCAATGAAGTTTGTTTTGGATGCTGGAGTTGAGCTTGCAACCTGGTGTGTAGCTTCCATTTGCATGGCAGTGTCTTGTGTGGTCGTAATGACATCTGTAGGGGGTCCAGAAATCACTATTGTCTGGGCCACTCAAGGGCCATTTGACTCAGCATGGTCTGGCGATTTAGCAACTTCAACATTGCTGATAAAATCAGTGGTACAGGAGGAAAATAGTATGCAAAACGTCCTTGGCCAGTTGACTAAAAGGCACTGCCCAGGTATTCTGGCTCCTATTTCCTGAAGGCCAACTTTGGACAAATGGCATTACATGTTATTTCAAATAGGCCTACCTCTGGAAAGACTCATTTGGATAAACACTTCATTCTGTAATACCCATTTGTGATTTTTCTTTGCAAAACCAGAGAACACAGGCATGTTGATTTTGACTCCTGAAAGATGAATTGCTCTGATCAAAAGATGTTTAGCCATGAGCCACAGCCACATTATTTGGACTTGCAGCAGCTGTCTGGATGTGCTTCCATCCACTTTGTTCAAGTAGTGTATAGTGTAATGGTGTTGTCTGTTCAAACTAGAAAGTGCTTCTTAGGGAATGTATAAGGGTCTTTAAGACTATGTGAACTATCTGAGCTCCAGGAAATGTATGTGATAAGAACTCCTTCAATGACCGTAGCACTTGCACAGATACTGTCTAGCGCATACTGTACGAAGCTGGCTCTGTATTTACTATACCAAAGTGAGGTATAGTGTGCACAGAGTCCAGAGGAACCCAAAAGGTAGGCAGAGGTCAAGTAGATAGCACCTCACTCTATTTGTGGTAGTGTGGTCGAGCAGTAAGGCTTTATCAGTAGGCAGTGTTAAGCATTTGTTGGACAAAGTCAGCAAATAATGTCACACTCAAAGACTGAACTTAAGACAAATTGGTTTGGTTTTGTATAAAAATATTTTAGTTATTTTATTTTCTAGAACCAAGCAAGCCTGGCATAGGTAAGCAATAAATACTTTACAGTAGTAATGCAGTTTGTAAATAGTTCGATTTGAAATTGTATGTGTACTTTGATTTGATTACAGAGGATTTTTAGTAGAATGGCCCGTAGATTACTTTACAGATTACTTTCCTTACACAGTGCAGTATGCCTGGATACTGCACTGGGACATTTCCTGTAAACAGGCCAATAAAAGTGTTTTTGTTATTTAGTTACAGTATTTCTTAGTTTTTCCAACTCCACACTTCGGAACGTTTCACAGAAAAACAGTCAATATTATCCAATGGAGAAAAAAAGGGTTATCGGTCCCCCAGGGTCAAGGATGACCTCCTGTTAAACCCTCAGCAGCACTAGGGTGGCCGGGTGCAGAGTGCTGAGGCCTAATGTTATCCAATAGGTGGCTGCTTCCAAGCAGGCCACTGTGTTGTGGAAGTAAAACTCCTGGACTTTAAACTTTAGCTCAGGGCCAATGGGGGATTAGGCCAGCACAAAAAGTGCACCCTCAGTGGCACTGGGGCGGACGGGTGCAGCCTGCTGTTCTGGCATCGGGCGCCCTGTAACTTTAAATGGGGTCTCTCCGGTTTGCAAAAGCACATCAGGCTCGGGGACGAAGGTCTTCTGGGTGCAACCACCACTTGGAGAGGTAAGTTGGGATGCTGGGAGTTGGTTAGGCACCGTCGGTTGGGCCACCCAAGGCTGTGGGGTGCAGGGGTGTCTTTTAGGGTCGGATCTTCTTACCAGCTCCTGGTCGCAGTGAGGGCCTTCCGGTTTGAGGCAGCAGGCGTCGGCTGGAGGTTTCATGCAGGTCAGGGGTTGCCAGATCTCGGGTCAGGATCGCCGGTGAGACCTCTTGGTGTTGGGCCACTTGAACTCGGGCCGTGGGCGTTGGGTGCAGAGTGATGCAGACTTGTGGATCCTGCCAGAGCCGGAGTCTGCTGGTGAGCAAATCCGGTGTTCACGGGAGACAGTCTTTTCTTTTATTTATTTATTTTTATTTATTTTGGACATTTATAGAGCGCCTGGTTACGCGCACCGACGTGTCCCCGCGCTATGGTAAGTGGAAATTAGAGCCCCAACCGCCCTCAGAGACGTCTACCTGCTGTATAAGTACGTTTTTAGCCTTTTTCTGAACGAGGTCTCAGACGGTTCCAGCCGTAGATCCAGAGGCAAGGCATTCCAATGCTTAGGCGCAAGGTACCTGAAGTACCTCCCTCCCATACGGGCTTTCCTTACTCTCGGAACCATCAATAGCCCAGTGCGGGAGGAGCGAAGACTGCGCGTAGGCTCATACCAGGCCACCAGAGTCTGCAGCGGAACAGGGGCTTTACCGCTCAGAATGCGGTGACAAGTAGAGAGAGCTTTGAACTCTACCCTTTTCCCAACCGGGAGCCAGTGTAATGCCTGAAGCGCTGCTTTAGAGGAAGATCTCTTGGGGAGCCTCAAAAGCAGGGCTCAGAGTTCTTGAGGCTGCAGGACACACCGGGGTTTCTCCTCTGCAGGTTCAAGGTGGGTACAAGGCCGGTAGGGCTGGGGCCAAGTCAGTAGGTGTCCTCTTTGTAGGAAGGTGGATACCTGACTATGGTTACCCCAGATTGTTTGCCTAGTGTTTAGCTGGTTTTCGACTTAGTTGGCCTGGGATCCTGCTAATCAGGGACCCAGGCTAACTGCTCTCACTGTAAAATGGACTCCATGTACTCTAGGTACATCTCCAATTGGATATTGGGTCACCTTATGAGCCCCTGTATAGTGTACTATAGGTACCCAGGGCATAGGTGCATCCAAGGCCTACCAGGGGCTGCAGCATGTATTATGCCACCCCTGGCTGGCCACTCAAACTGACACAACTGGCTGATCACTCAGCTGGGGCAAGGTCGTGTAATCAGCCCTTGCTTAGGTATAGTATTCCTATATCTAACCTTATATATAGACACACAGTAACCTATAAGTCACTCCTATGGCAGGCCTTAACAATCCTGGAGGCAGAGTGCTTGGTTATGTGTGAGATGGTGCTCTAGCATGAGCTGAGCCTGTCTGCAGCTTTCGGAACCATGTCCTTATAGCTGTCCTATGATATTGCCATACCATATACTCTTAAGTGCATATGAACCTCGCGGTTAAATGCTAACTTTGGTTTGGCTTTATCTAAACATGTCGTGTAGGGTGTCATACGCTTTGGAATACTACCCCCTCGCCAATTCTGGCGACGGGGGTAGCATTCCACCCTTCTAGAGGGAGAAGACATGTTGTTTCTGACTATCCCGGTTAAAGTAAACCAGAGCCACAGCGTCACAAAATGGACGCTTCTGCCACAGACACAAGTCTGACCTTCTGCTGCTGGGAGTCCTTCCAGCAAGGGAGGCCTGGACAATAGGTGTCCTGCCTGGAGAGGTGAGAGCACCACCCCAGACAGGATTTTGTGTATTGGGACAAGGTGGGTTGAATAGAATGAGACATGCCTGGGGCACACAAGGTGCTCCATGCATACCCCAGTTCAAACCGGTTGCTGGGGCACTCCAGCCCCAGCTCTGGCACAAAACGGCACAAAGGAAAGGGGGTGTAACCACCCCCCTTCCTGGTCACTCGCATAGGAGGGACCTAGTGAGTAAACCAGCCCCCTTTAGTAGTATAAAGATAGGAGCTGACCCAGGAGACTTTAGATTTGATCCTGAACTGAAACTTGAAACGAAACTCTAGACCTTCGACGTTCTGCTGAAGCTGAAGACTGAACAATCTCCCTTGTGGCCAAGGAGGGACCACCCTGGGCAACCAGGCACCATCCAGCAAATCAACGGCTTGCTTGGTCCGCGTTCCCGCCGGTATCCGAGCACAGAGCCTGACAGAGACTTCCAGACCTCTCTGACCCTCTCTTCACGTCTGCAGCATAGCTGAGATCCATGGAGGCGACGAGACACGTGGGACCGGCCATCTTGAAAAGTCCACGACTTGCTAACTGTGCAGCTCCGGAGGTAACCTCGAAGCTGTGCACTGGGGATTGAGAAGCCCCGAATCCGAGCTCCACCTGCACCGGAGATCAGCCCTCCACACTCCCGAGTTCTGCGTGGGGCCCTACTGCTTGTGTTCTGCTCAACGCGTTGTCCGGTTGCTGGCCCGTTTGCTAGTGGCCTCTGTGACGACAATCCTTTGAAACCAACTCGCTGGTCTGGTTGCTCCAGACTGGCCCTTGCCTTCCTGCAAAGGTGAGGCACCTCAGACCTTGCTGGTCTGCATCAGAAGCCTTCTTTGTATCCTGCGTGGGTTGCCTTTGCCAAGGCTTGTTGACTCCAATCCGGCCGTCGACCCCTTTATCTGCGAGAACCTTCGTGGGACAATTCCTCTCCAGCACCTGGTCGCCTCCTGGTCCGCGCGGTTGCAACGACAAGCTTCACGACAGCACCTGATTGCTCCTCGACGACATCTGGTTCCTTCCTGGTTCCACCCGGTCACTGGCTAGTGACCTAGACTCTGTCCCCTCTGCTTTCAGGTCTTCAACTCCGATCCACCCTTGGATCCACCCGGACATCTTCCTCCTGGTCGCCTGCAGCATCTTCTTCCAAGGCTCCATAGGACTCAACGAGAAAACCCGACACTTTGACACCTATGCACCCGCAGCCCGTGGGTGAGGTAACGCGAGTACTTCGGTGCTCCTGTAGGGATTGACTATCCTAGTGTCTAGTTTTGTTAGTTGTACATTCCTAGTTAGACCGGAAGTGTCCTAAATCTTCGATTACTTACCTTTAAACTTCCCATTGACTTCCTATTGACTCTCGCGTGAGTGTACTGACACTGCACGCGCCGCCTGTGGGCCTCCTACTCCTAACCTAAGTTTCAGATAGTGTAGCCCCAGCGATTATCTAAGCCCTAGGCCTTTCCTTTTCCCGAGCCGTGGTTCTTATACCACTTACTTAGTATATGGTTTTACGCACCCCTAGGGCCTAACTGTTAATTGTGCTATTTAAAGTATTTCTAAGTGTAACTTGTTATGTGCTTTTGCCTCTGACCTCATAAAGAGTTCAGAGGAGTGTGTTAGTGAATAAATACACATATATTTTATATATATCCTGTGTGGTGTCCTTTCATTTGATATTCAAGGGGTTACATATGGTAAAACAGCTGGCTTTAAACGCCCTCAAGAGTCTTTTAGCCTAAGACTGTTCTGTCCACGCTACCACTAGGATAGCTGGTCTATAAGGTTGACTTCCAACCATCACCATAAGGGTTGTTTGGACTGGTGCAAGGTGCTCACTCGAGTAGTGAACATCATATACCAGGCCAACTTCTCACACTCTTGTTAGCTTCGGAACGGCTGTTCCGTGGTCCTTTTCTTCTTCTGGTTTATTGTCTGAGGAAACAAGGTTCAGGGCCTGAGCCAGCATTCTGCGGAAATATTTCCTAGCTCTCCACGCCGACGAGGTCGTCACAATGTCTTGGCTACGCACCTAGCTCCGCATGACGTCACTGGAACCATAAGAGGATCACGTCGGCGTGGTGACGTCAGTTCCACCCATTTTTTCTGTGCCACCGAGGCAATACGTGCAGACCGACCGTAGAGACAATGCTTACATAGTACACAGAATTCACACAAATAAACCCAGTGTAAATTGAAATGAGAGCAAAGAAAGCTCACATTTCAAATAAGTCCACATATATACAAATAGAGGTATTACAGAATGACTATATAAAATCATAGAATTGACCCTCCTGACTCCGTCGGTAGCGGTCGCTCCCCTCGCTCCCCTGGCTCCCTGGCTCCTGCTGGTATCGTAGCGCTTCATTTGTTACATTGACTGTTGCTGATATCATAGCGCTTCATTCATTACATTGACTGGTGCATTACGTTCGACTGAGCTCCGTCCTGATCATTTAAATTTGCCGCTTTGCCTAATTACAGCATAACGCTACTGTGTGTGCATATTGTAGCGCTTGTGTGCCAGCGTAGCGCTTTTTCAGGCTCGCATTGTGTTTCCTCTGTTTTATCTGTGCGTGAACGTGCCTGCGCCCCTGCCCACCCCAACCTCGTCCAGTTTCCTTCCGTGATTGCTGCCATCTTGTTGTTGTTTAGCCTTACAGCCCGCCCCTCCACCCGCTCCCACCTCCCAGCTGACCCTCCCTCGCCCCGCCCCCCCCCACCATCCACATATGACAAATGCTCGTGCGCGCAGCGTTCACGCGCAGCGGACGCGCCCCAGTTGCGCCGAAGGTGCGCCAAAGGTAAGCCCGTCTGCGCCCGTCCGCGCCTGGACCGCGCCCAGCGCCTGTCCCCCTGCTCCATGCCGCTCCCAACCCCCCAGAGTAACTTATGATGCCGCTACTCTCCTCGCCCTCAACGCCGGACGCACCCCACTTTGCTGCAAAGCTACCCCAGGACGTACCCACGGCCCATTCTCCTGCCTCTCCTGCAAGTTCAACTGCGTCAGGACCCTCACCAAACACACTTCCTCCACACACAGCTCCGAACCCAACGACTTGAAATGCATCCTACTGAACACCCGCTCGGTCCACAGACATGCAACCGAACTCTGGGACCTAATCGACACTGCGTCACCTGACATAGCCTTCCTTACTGAAACATGGATGAATGCATCCTCTGCCCCCGACATCGCCATAGCCATACCGGACACTTACAAGATCATTCGAAAAGACCGCACCAATAAAAAAACTGGAGGAGGCATCGCCATCGTCCATAGAAACACCATCAAAATTACAACCAGCTCTGACGTCAATCTTGCAACCGCCGAACACCTCCACTTTCAGATCCACACCGACCCAAGGACCACACTTAGAGGAACCCTCATGTACAGGCCCCCAGGCACCCGATCTCAATTCAGCGACAACATCACTGACTTCGTCAGCCCGCACGCCCTCGCCTCCGAGAACTACATTCTTCTAGGAGACCTCAACTACCACCTTGACAACATTCTCGACAACAACACCACCACCCTTCTGGACAACCTGTCCAATCTCGGACTCAAACAACTTGTTGACACCCCCACTCACATAGCCGGACACACGCTCGACCCTATCTTCACCTCCAGCAAGCACATCTCCTTCGATCATACTACTGCCCTCCACTGGACGGATCATAGCTGTGTTCACTTCAGCTACAAAACAACCCTGACCCACAACCGTCCACAACCCATTCCCCGAAGAAAATGGAACAAAATCACCACCGAACAACTCCTCACATCACTCAGCCAAAACACCCCCACCCTGGCAACGGACCCAGACCTAGCGGCCACCAACTTCAGGCAATGGATTACCCACAGTGCGGATGAACTAGCACCCCTGAAAAAACACCAGTCGAAATCATCCAGCAAAAAAGCTCCCTGGTTCAATGATGACCTTAAAAAATCCAAGAGGACATGCCGCACCCTGGAGAAGAATTGGAGAAAAGAACCAACCTCAGACAACATGGCCTCCCTCAAGACAGCCACCCGCAAACACCACCAACTGATCCGATCCGCCAAGAAATCAGCACTTAAGGACCGTCTCGACAACAATTCTCATAACAGCAAGGAACTCTTCAATATTGTCAAAGAATTCACCAACCCTCCCGCAGCATCCAACGACATCACTAACTCCCAAGACCTCTGCGATGCGCTATCCTCCTTCTTCTACAACAAAATTGCCGACATCCACAACAGCTTCAAGAATATTCCCAATGACCAACTCACCCCACCCCCTTCAGATCCCACCCCTCCTACTAACTACCTCAACTCCTGGAACCCAATCACCATTGAAGACACCATTCGCCTCATGAACTCAATCCACTCTGGCTCACCTTCTGCCCCCTGCCCCCACTACATCTTCAACAAAGCTGACTCCATCATCGCTCCCCAACTCCGCGATGTCATCAACTGCTCCTTCGACTCCGCCACCTTTCCAGAAATATGGAAACACGCCAAACTCAGCGCCCTTCTGAAAAAACCAACAGCAGACCCCTCAGATCTGAAAAACTACCGACCCATTTCCCTCCCTTTCCCGGCCAAAGTCATCGAGAAAGCCGTCAATAGCCAACTAGCAGCCTTCCTTGAATCCAACAACTCCCTGGATCCCTCACAGAACGGCTTCCGAGCCAAACACAGCACCGAAACCGCCCTCATTGCGGCGACCGACGACATCCGAGCACTCCTGGACAACGGTGAAACAGTGGCCCTCATTCTACTCGACCTCTCCGCCGCCTTCGACACTGTCTGTCACAACACCCTCATACAACGCCTCAACTACATCGGCATACAAGGAAAAGCCTTGGACTGGATCATCTCATTCCTAGCCGGGAGAACACAGAGAGTCCGACTCCCCCCATTCTACTCAGAGCCCAACGAAGTCATCTGCGGCGTACCTCAAGGCTCCTCACTCAGTCCCACCCTCTTCAACGTCTACATGAGTCCCCTCGCCTCCATCGCACGTCAACACAACCTCAACATCATTTCCTACGCCAACGACACCCAGCTAATCCTTTCCCTCACCAAAGACCCCAACACCGCCAAAAACAACCTTCACGAAGGTATGAAAGAAGTAGCCGAATGGATGAAACAGAGCCGCTTAAAACTCAACTCAGACAAGACGGAAGTGCTCATCCTAGGATCCTCCCCCTCAGCTTGGGACGACTCCTGGTGGCCTTCCGCTCTGGGATCTGCGCCCACACCCACAGACCATGCACGTAACCTTGGCTTCATTCTAGACTCCTCCCTCTCAATGTCCAGACAAGTCAACGCCGTATCGTCCTCCTGCTTCAACGTCCTTCGCATTCTCAAAAAGATCTTCCGCTGGATCCCCCTCGAAACAAGAAAGACTGTCACCCACGCACTGGTCACGAGTCGTCTGGACTATGGCAACACACTCTACGCCGGAATTACAACTAAATTGCAGAAAAAGCTCCAGCGCATCCAAAACGCATCAGCAAGACTCATATTAGACATCCCGCGCCAAGAGCACATCACCGGCACTTAAAAAACCTCCACTGGCTTCCCGTCAACAAAAGAATTACTTTCCGCCTTCTTACCCACGCACACAAGGCCCTTTATAATCTAGGACCCGAATGCCTCAACACCCGACTATCCTTCTACTATCCCACCCGCCAACTAAGATCTTCCAATCAAGCCCTCGCATCCGAAAAACCACCATGGGTGGCAGATCCTTCTCCTTCCCGGCTGCCAAGACCTGGAACTCACTCCCCACCCACCTCCGCCTTACTCAGAATCACATCTCCTTCAGAAAAGAACTGAAAACATGGCTATTCGATAAAAAGTAATCCCCTCCCTCCAGCGCCTTGAGACCCTCTGGGTGAGTAGTGCGCTTTATAAATACATGAACTTGAACTTGAATCAACCAATAACTCTTTTTAAGGTATAAAAGGGTGGACAACGGGGAGGCGGGTGGGTCATTGAGCAATCCACAGGCAGATACTGTATCTACCGGAAAAAGTAATACCGAAGGGAAGTAACTTGTTCTTCTGATGGATACATCTGCCTGTGGACTCCTCATCTTATGAATAGAATCCCACAGCAGTCAAAGCCCCGGAGGACGGTGTCCACCCTTCTATGCTAAAAGGTCTTGCAAAACAGAGCAAGCAAAATGGCCGTCACTCCTCACCTCGGAATCCAAGCAGAAAGTGTGGAGGAAGGCCCAAGTTGCGGCTTTACAGATGTCCAACACAGGAACACCCCTGGACAAGGCAGAAGTAGATGACATAGCCCTGGTGGAATGAGCCCTAATGCCTTCAGGAGGCTCCTTACCAGCCAGGGAATAGTAGATCTTGATGCATAAGATGATCCACCTGGATAAAGTGCGCTTCTGCACCGTCTTGCCCTTCATACGTCCAGCATAGCCCACAAAGAGTTGATCATCCTGACGGAAGTCCTTTGTTCTATACAAATAGAAGCAAATCGCCCTCTTTGGTTCCAAGCGATGAAGACTCTCCACCTCCTTGGAAGGGGGAGGGGAGGATAGAAAGTAGGAAGGGTAATGGACCGTCCCAAATTGAAGGGAGTTACCACCTTAAGCAGAAGAGCAGCCCAGGTCCTGAGAACCATCTTTTTAGCATGTATGGTCAGAAACTGAGGCTTTGAATTCAAAGCCTGAAGCTCACTCACACTTCTAGCCGAACTGCTAGCCACAAGGAAGACCGTTTTAAATGACAGCAGTCTCAAAGGACAACTGTGCATAGGTTCAAACGAGGAACCCATAAAAAAAGTTAACACTAGATTTAAATCCCACTGGGGCACAATAAAAGGAGTGGGAGGAAACATGTTTGTCAGCCCCTTAATAAACCTTTAGACTATTGGAGACTTAAAAAAAAACGGCTGATAAGGCAAACAAAGAAATGCTGACAAATATCCTTTAACAGTGGCCTCAAAACAACCCTTCTGAGCCAAATGAAGCGAAAAACAAAGAGCATCAGAAATATGTGCTTTCAAGGGATCAATAGTCTCCATTAACAAATTTTGACCACCTGTAGGAGTAGATAGACTTGGTGGAGTGTCGCCTGGCTGATAAAATAACGTCCACCACGTCAAGCGGGAGTGAAAAAGAATTCAGGTTGCCCCGTTCAATCTCCAGGCATGAAGGTGCAAGCTCTAGAGGTGGGGGTGTAGAACCTGCCCCTCTGTCTGCAAGAGGAGGTCTACCCTGAAAGGGAGACGGAGCGGAGGGTGCGACCAGAGGTGAAGTAGGTCCGTGTACCACACCCTTCTTGGCCAATCCGGGCAGGAATCAAGGGTATGGGAGGAAGCGCGTAAAGGAGTTGCGAGCTCCAACTCAACTGAAATGCGTCCCCCAACACTCCCTGCCTCGGAAACTGGAGACTGCAGAATGACGGACAGTGGGCGTTCGAGAGTAGCAAAGAGGTCCTCCCGAAGAGTTCGCCATGTCTGGAAGATGTGACGAACTACCTCCGGGTGAATCCTCTACTCGTGGTCGGTGGAGAAATGCCGACAGACAGTCCGCGCGCACAGCACCCCGGCCAGATGATTTGCCATCAAACAAATCAGATAGTCCTGAGCCCAGGACCAGAGCCGCAACACCTTTCTGCAGAGACGGTACGACCCTACTCCTCCCTGCTTGTTAACATACCACATCGCGGCAGTGCTGTCCGTCAGGACTTGAACCGACGGACTGCGGAGGGAAGGGAGAAAGGCCTTGAGCGCCATATGTATCACCCGCAATTCCAGAAGGTTGATGTGAAGCAACCTTTCCTCTGGAGACCAAAGACCCTTGATCTCCAGATCCCAGCTGATGAGCACCCCACCCTAGGGTAGAGGCATCCGTTATCACCGTGGCCACCAATGGAGGAAGATGAAAGGACTTTCCTTGAGACAGATTGCCCTCCACGCTCCACCAAGACAGATCTGCTGCAGCTTCTTTGGAGATCCTGACTGACTCCCTGAGATCCCCATTGTGTTGATACCACTGCCTGCAGAGACACCACTGGAGCACCCTCATTTGCCAGGGTGCATGGTTGACCAACAGGATGCAGGAAGGGAACAGACCGAGCAGGTGAAGGACCTTCAGAACTGGAATGTCGAGAATCCTTTGCGGTGGCGGAAAAGCTCGACACACAGAGGTATCCAGTACTGCCCCTATGAACAGGTTGCGTTTTGAGGGCACCAGGTGAGACTTGGGTACATTGATCGAAAAACCCAATTCATAAAACAGCTGGGTTGTAATCTGCAGATGATGACGACCCATCTCTGGAGACTCAGCCTTCAGAAGCCAGTCGTTCAGGTAGGGAAAACCGTGATCCCCGACCTCCTGAGATGGGCAGCCACCACTGCCATCACCTTGGTGAAGACTCGAGGTGAGGTAGTAAGACCAAACGGAAGGACCGCAAATTGGTAATATTGCGACCCAACCGTAAAGCAGAGATACTTCCTGTGCAACTTCAGGATTGGGATGTGAAAATACGCATCCTGTAAGTCGATGGACACCATCCAGTCCTCTTGCTGAAGTGCTTGAAGAACCTGCGCTAGGGTGAGCATCTTGAATCTCTTCTGCTTGAGAAACAGATTCAAAATTCTGAGGTTCAGGATAGGATGTAACTTGCCATCTTTCTTGGGAATCAGAAAATACCAGGAGTGGCATCTCTGACCCCTTTCCTGCTCTGGAACCACCTCTATCGCACCTATGTGTAAAAGGGCAAGAACCTGCTTCTGAAGGAGAAGTAAATGATCCTCCTCTGTGCAAAACCCTTGACAAGGAGGGTAAGGAGGAGGAAATTCCCTGAAGGAAAGGGCATATCCATTTTCTACCAGATCTAAATCCCAAAGGTCTGAAGTGATCAATTTCCAATCCTGTAGAAAATGAGTAAGCCGGCCTTCCATGGGACCTACATGATCCAGGATGGCAGATCTAGGGCTGCTTTTCTGCATTACAAGAGGAGGAGGAAGAGGGTTGACGCCCAGCTCCACGAAGGCGACCTCTGCCTTTACCCCTTTAGCTCTTGTACAAGGTGTTTTGTTGCTGTTGCTGTGGCTGTCTGAAACCTCGAAAGAAAGACTTCTCAAAGCCACGGTATCATTTATAACAATAACCTCTTGTCTGAGTCTGCAGACCCAAAGACCTTGCCGTTGCGTTACTGTCCTTAAATCTTTGCAGGGCAGAATTTGCCTTTTCTCCAAAAAGTCTAGACCCATCAAAGGAAAAATCAAGAAGTGCAGCCTGCACATCAGGAGAGAACCCAGAAGATCTCAACCAAGCAGGTCTCTGTGTTGCAATAGATGAAACCATCACCCTCGCAACAGAATCCGCCGTATCCATGCCAGAGTGGATGACTTGGTGAGCTGCAGCTTGAGAGTATACCAACACCTCACTCAGATTCCCCCCTGTACTCCTTAGACAACTTAGGAAGAAGCGGTTTGGCATAATTCATTAGGGCATGAATACATCTACCCAAGAGTCAAGTGGCGTTGGTAGATTTCAGTGCCATGGTAGCTGAAGAAAAGACCTTCGCAGAGTGCTCCAACTTCTTGGAATCCCTGACGGCCGGAGCCTGCGGAAAGGCCCTGTAGATTGCTTCGAACAAGAAGCCTGCACCACTACACTCTCAAGAGAGGGGTGCGAAGAAAGGAACACCGGATCTCCAGGAGCAGGTCTATATCTTCTTGAAACTGACCTTGAAACTGCAGGAGCCGAAAGTGGGTTGCGCCACACATCGAGGATTGGCTCAGTCAGTGCATCATTAAAGGGTAAAAGTGGTTCAACCACCGAGGATGGAGACTGAAGCACTTCCGTGAGAAGATTAGGCTTATACTCCACCATAGGAAGCTGCAAATCCAAAAGCTCCGCAGCCTTCCTAATAACAGTGATAAGGAGCAACATCCTTCAAGGGGGAAGCCTTCTGAGAAGCAAAGTTCCACCCTGGAGAAGTGTCAAGTCCACTTGCTTCACAAAAGTCCTCAAACACATCTTCTGTGTCATACACCTCTCCTTCCTCCCTCTCTTCAGCCTGGTACTGCTCCTCTTCCCATAATCACTGCGCTTCTCTCCACGAGCGCATCAACAGTTGCGGCATCGAAGGCTCAGGGAGCGGCGTCAAAGGAGGATCCACTGCAGTAGCCAGCAGTGATCGAATCCGAGAGGCTTCACAAGATGGAGCCAGGGACTGACCATACAACGTCAACATCCTTAGAGCCGGAAAGTGGCAGGACGTAGTCGCTGGCATGAAAGGCATTAAGGGGGCCGGAGGATCCTGTTGAGGCACATCCAAACTGAATGCCATAGGACCCATGGAACTCAAAGGTGGACCAAAGGGGTACGAGGCCCTGGCGAACATGCCATATATTGCATTCAGAAAATGCGATGGACCCGAACCTGGCGTCAGAAACTGAGGGTATGTAGCCGGTTTGAGATCCGAACGAGGTACCTCTTTAGTCAGAGCAGCTGGAACCACAGGTGGAACAGCTGGAGCCGACGAAACCTCTCCATCAGCCGGATTGGACACACCTTCTGTAGTCTGTGAAATCTCAGCAACAATGCCTGCTCCGGAGTCCCTTTATATGATGGAGAATGAGCCGGAGTCACCCGAGGAGACACTGAAGGTGAAGAGGAAACAAAGTCAGTTTTCTCGATGTTGAGGAGCAGGAGAAGGCGACCTAGACACCACAGCCTTCGACGACCGGCATCGAGAAGCATGTCTCCTCTTCTTCTTATGCTTCCTCTTGGAGTCATGCGACGTCGATGACTTGGACTTTGACATTTTCCCACGCCTTTTTTCTTTTCTTGCCTTGGCCATATAAATGCCTGGCTTCTCGTTCCTTCAGGGCCTTAGGATTCATCTTCCTGCATGAAGAACAGCCCTCGACGTCGCAGTCAGAAGACAAACACCAAAGACAATCTTCATGCGGGTCAGTAATTGACATATGACCCGCGAATTCCTTACAGGGCTTAAAGCCTGACTTCCACGGGCAGTCATGACAAAAGAGAAATAGATACAAATGAAATTACAAATTATCCAGTCAAAGTATGGAGAGTCCCAGAAAAAAACGTTAGCATCGACAGCGCGGAAAAAAGGGAACTGACGTAATCACGCCGACGTGGTCCACTTATGGCTCCATTGACGTCATGCGGAGCCGCATGGGGAACCATGGCATTTTGACGACCTTGTCGGCATGGAGAGCTAGGAAAAAGTTCTGCGGCATGCTGGCACAGGGGATGTTCACAAGGTGAGGAATCCACAGGCAGATGTATCCATCAGAAAGAGTTTGATTGAGAGCCGCCTTGGAAACTCCAGCGCACAGACCTGCTGACATCACGCATTCTCGGAGGTGGTAAACAGATCTAGCCAAGGCTCTCCCCACTGCAGAAAGACATTGAACCTACTCCGGATGGATATACCATTTGTGTTGCACTAGGAATCTTTGGCTGAGTTTATCTGTCCTGGCATTCAGAGAACCAGTCAGGTGTTGAACCACCAGGGATAAGCCTTTACATTCAAGCCATGTCCAGAGGCACATGGTCTCTTGAAAAAGGGTCCAAGACCCCACCAAAGACTGTTGGTTGCAGCACCACATGGCGGAGGTGTTGTCCGTGAACACTTGCTCTAGCCCTTCCCTTGAGGAAGGGCAGAAAGGCATTCAATGCTAGTCGGGTCACTTGGAGCTCCAACAGGTTAATTTGGAGTCCAGATTCTCCCAGAGACCTGAGGCCTCGGATCTCCACATCTCCCAGGTTGCCACCTCATCCCAAGATTGACGTATCTGTCACCACTGTCAGATCTGGTTGGGGAAAGGCGAGGGGTCGGCCGCTGAATCAATCGTCGTTCTTTACCGACCAGTGCAGATCTTTTGCAGTTCCCTCCGAGATCTGTACCATGTCGGAGAGATTCGCCTGATACTGCACCCACTGGAACTTCAGGTCTCACTGCAAAGCCAGAATATGTCACTGGGCATTTGTCACAAGCAGGAGGCCATGAGGCTCAACAGTCTCAGAGTCAGCCTCACCAAAATCCAGTAAGGAGACTGAAACATCAGTATCATAGCCTAAATAACCTGGACTCACTGTTCTAGAGGATAAGCCAGAGAGAGAGAGAGAGAGATAGATCGAAAGAGAGAAATAGAAAGTGAGAGAGAGAGAAAGAGATGTGTGTGTGTATGCCGGGTCTGTTGGCTCAGTGGATGAAGGCGTCCGCTGCAGGGGCCTGTGTTGAGCTTCATGGTCCGTTTTTTTTTCTCTAGCCCCTCCCCTCTCTGACCCAGCCTCCACCGTGCAGCCCTCGGCCACAAACCACACTGTAAATTCGGCCCCGAGAGAAGGTTTGTGAGTACCCATGACCTAAAGAGTCCATCACTAGTGGCATGAATTTAAACTAATGGAATTTCACACTAACAAGTTCTAAATTACAAGAGAGAAGCAATAGCCTTTAAGTCTGGGGGTAATAAGAGTTTGAGGTTTTAGCAAATAATTCTATGTGTGTGAATGCATGTATTATATGTTTTCTTTCACAATACAGATGCTGAGTTCCAGGTCCCAGACAGAGTAGCGGAGACGTGCAGAAGACTTTCGGTGTTTCCGTCACAAGGCTGTCTCTCTTTTATCCACTTCCCCTTTCTCCACGCTGTTGCACACACCACGAGTTAGCCTGTTGGTGGGGGTATTAGTGGAGGGGCTTTGGGACCATCTTCGACTCCTGCGGAATCGGACTGGATCCTGACAGCTTGAAGTGTCAGATATCTTCTGCCTGAGTCGAGATGGCTGAGGAATTTGACATGAAGGCCATGGCGGGAATATTGGAAAGTCTACAAATCCAATTGTCCCAAACCGTTGAAGAGAATAAAAACTAAAGAGCTGAAATAAAAAGGTCCCAGCAAGAAACAAACAATTAGACAAACGATGGATGAACTAGTAGCCAGTTGCTCCCCTCTTTCTGGTTTAGAAACCAGTTGTAAAACAGCTTCTGAAGTAGCAACTCAAGTAATTCATTCCGTGTCTCCTATAGTTCCATTGGCCAATCCAGAAAGATATAATGGTGATCCTCACAAGGCACAAGCGTTTCTTACTCAGTGCTCTTTACATTTTCTACGCAGGCCAGTGGTCTTTGCAGATCAGGTCAAGGATGCGTTCGTACCGTCTTACTTGGGAGGTGATGCTGCCGCATGCCCCATGCCGTTAATCTCTCGCAATGACCCAGTCCTCTATGATTTTGAGCTTTTTAAAAATAATTTTTGACAGAAGATCTGCAAACCAAGCCATTGACAACAAATTATTGGACCTCAAGCAAGGGAACAGAGATTTGGTTGCTTACATAGCACAATTAAATAAGCTAATAGTGGAAACTGAGTGGCCACAAAGCAAGAGGTCGGCTATTTTCTATTGTGGGCTTAAGGACGAGTTAAATGATGCGTTCGCTCAAATTCCTAATAGACCTCAAGATGTTTCGGAACTCATAGACTTAGTTTTACAGTTGGAACATCGCCTTTTTTAAAGAAGATCAGAAAAGAAGAAGGATGTTCGTTCCTTTGTTCCGCGATTTGATAGGTTCAAGTCGGAAGCTAGCAAACCAGAGGATTCCTCTGGTGAAGAGCCGATGCAAATTGGTTCTATTAGAGGACCCCTCTCAAAAGAAGAGCGAGAAAAGAGAAGATCAAAGAATTTATGTTTATATTGTGGAGCCATTTTTTGAAAGACTGTCCCAAGAAGCCCAAAAGCAACTTAGGGTTAAAAGACAGACCCAACCAGTAGAAGGAGTTGCCTGGTGGGAACAGAAAACAAGTCAGCTCCAGAAACTCAACATATTGTTAACACCTTACAGTCAGCAGCTTCACATTTAACTGTTACTTTTGTTGCCAAGTTTGGCTCCACCGAGATCAAGGATGTTTCTGTAATGATTGATTCTGGTGCCACTGGCAATTTTTGTGATTTGAAGAATGCCAAAAAAGGGTCATCGAGAATTTGAGATTTAATTTAATTGATGCCTCTCAGTTTCAGTTGATTCTTGGATTGCAGTGGCTAACTGAACATAATCCGAGAATCAACTGGGACAGGGCCACAGCAGAGATGACCTCTGATTATTGCTTAACCCATTGCTTTCATGAGATTCCAGTTAAGTCTGAAAGTTCCCCAGCAGCGGAACTGGCTCCATTGACCAATCGAATTTGTGTAATGGATTTGAAGGAGGTTCCAGAGGAATATAGAGATCTGTCCAATGTTTTTGATAAGAGCAATGCAGAGGACTGCAAAACTGAACTTGAAGCACAAGTTACTACTCGTGTAACGATATATCTGTAAGAGACATTAGTTAGTATTAGATTCCTTACCTTAGAGTATCCCCAGGCGTCAGACTGGATCCGGAAACTTTTGCGTAGCAGTACCCTTGCGCGTCGGTAGGCGTCGTCTGCGGCTCCGCGTCCGTCGTCGGCGCCGTGATGACGTCGGAGTACTTAGATGCCGCCTCTGCGTCCTGACGTCAGTTCTTAGACACAGCTTTTCCGCGCCAGAAACGCAGAGCCATGTTAAAAACCAACACTGGTGCCATTGAAACTAGGGCCCTGAAGGGGACAACCCTAACCCTAAATATTGGTTCGCAGAACGGGGAGGATGGGTGGGTCGGTAAGGAATCTAATACTAACTAATGTCTCTTACAGATATATCGTTACACAAGTAGTAACTTGTGCATCTGAAAGAGACACGTTAGTATTAGATTCCTTACCTTAGAATAGATACCCCAGCAATACCAACCCCGGTGGTCTGCGAACCAATAATCACACCAGAAAGTCCTGGAGGACGGAACGGCCAAAGAAGCCATCCCTCCGGACTTGGCTGTCCAGGCAGTAGTGTCTCGCAAACGTGTGCAGCGATGCCCACGTAGCTGCCTGACAGATGTCTCGTAAGGGCACACCCCTGCCCAAGGCAGTGGTAGTCGCCGTGGCTCGGGTGGAATGAGCCCGCAATCCAGCCGGAGGCTCCTTCCTAGCCAAAGAGTAGCATGCCTGGATAGACAAGATGATCCACCGGGAGATGGTCCTCTTGTGCACCGCTTTCCCCTTCTTAGCGACCACGTAACCAACAAAGAGTTGGTCATCCACCCGGAACTGGCGTGTGCGACTCAAATAAAATGAGCGCACGTTTTGGGTCCAGACGGTGGAGCCGCTCTTCCTCTTTAGAGGGATGCGGTGGCGGGAAGAAGGTTGGCAAGGTGATAGACTGCCCGATGTGGAAGGCCGTGACAACCTTGGGCAGGAAAGATGGTTTGGTACGCAGCACCACTTTGTCCGGATGGACAGAAAGGAAAGGTGGAGTACAAGAAAGGGCCTGGAGCTCACTCACTCTCCTGGCAGAGGTGATGGCAACCAGGAAAGCCGTCTACAAGGTCAGAAGGCGAAGAGGACAGTTGTGAAGTGGCTCAAAGGAAGCGCACATCAGAAAGGTAAAAACCAGGTTCAAGTCCCACTGAGGCATCACAAACGGAACAGGAGGAAACGTGTGTGTGATGCCCTTAAGAAATCTGTTTACAATAGGGGACTTGAACAAAGAAGGCTGACAAAGAAGGCTGATCAGGTAGCCTGAGAAAGGCAGAAAGGGCAGAAAGATAGCCCTTGATAGTGCCCAGAGCAGAGCCCTGCTGGGCAAGAGAAAGAAGGAAGAGAAGAACCTCAGAAAGAGGGGCAGCAAGAGGATCCACAGCCTTTGCTGTGCACCATGCCACAAATCTGTTCCACCTGCAGGCGTATACCGACTTTGTGGTGGGACGCCTGGCTGCCAGAATGACGTTACAGACTTCAGGAGGCAAGTCAAATGGCCTCAACTGTCGCCGCTCAATCTCCAAGCATGGAGGTGGAGACTGGACAGGCTCGGTGGAGGACCGTCCCCTGCTGCTGCGACAGAAGGTCCTCCTGAAGAGGCAGACGAACCGGGGGATCGACTGACATATTGAGTAGCTCTGGATACCAGTACCTTCTCGCCCAGTCCGGAGCCACAAGGATGACTTGGGCCAGGTCGCGCTTGATCTTCTTCAGCACTCTGGGTAGAAGTGGTATAGGCGGAAAGGCGTACAATAGACCGCAACTCCACTCGCGACGAAAAGCGTCTCCGAGCGAGTGCCGCCTTGGAAATTCCAACGCGCAGAACTGATGACATTGCGCGTTCTCTTCGGTGGCGAATAGATCTAACCAAGGCTCTCCCCATCGCTGAAAGAGGCCTTGCGCCACGTCCGAGTTCAGACGCCATTCGTGATCCATCATGCACCGACGGCTGAGCTCGTCCGCCCTGGCGTTCAGAGAACCCGCCAGGTGTTGAGCCACCAGGGTCACGCCCTGGCGTTCCAGCCATTGCCAAAGGCGAAGAGCCTCCTGGGAAAGGGTCCACGACCCCACCCCGCCCTGTTTGTTGCAGTACCACATGGCGGTGGTGTTGTCCGTGAACACCTGCACTACACTCCCCCGGACAGAGGGGAGGAATGCCTTCAGTGCTAGACGAATCGCCCGCAACTCCAACAGGTTGATGTGGAGCCGGGCCTCCGCCGGAGACCAGAGGCCTCTGATCTAGGCCTCTGATCTCCGCCTCTCCCATGTGGCCTCCCCAGCCCTGGAGGGACGCGTCCGTCACAACTACGTGCTCCGGTTGGGGAAGGGAGAGGGATCTGCCGCTGAACCAATCGCGGTCTGTGAGCCACCACTGCAGCTGTCTTGCAGTGCCCTCCGAGATCAGGACGTGGTCGGACAGATTGCCCTGATGCTGGGCCCACTGAAACTTCAGGTCCCACTGCAGAGCCCGCATCCGCCACCTGGCGTGATGCACCAGAAGGATGTAGGAGGTCATCAGCCCCAGAAGCCGCAGCGTCAACCTGACCGGGATAACGGCTGAAAGATGGGAATCAGAGCCTGAATATCCCGGACCCGCTGTTCGTGTGGATAAACCCGAAACTGCGCCGAGTCCAGAACCGCTCCGATGAAGAGGAGCTTCTGAGAGGGACACAGGTGTGACTTTGGCACATTGATGCAGAACCCCAGCTGGTGCAGGAGATCTGCCGTAGTCTGGAGGTGGCTGACGACTGTCTGGGGCGAGCCCGCCTTCAACAGCCAGTCGTCCAGGTAGGGGAAGACTGAAACCCCGAACCTGCGCAGATGAGCTGCGACCACCGCCATCACCTTCGTGAACAACCGTGGGGCGCTGGTAAGGCCGAAGGGGAGCACGGTAAACTGAAAGTGCTCGTGGCCAACCGTGAACCGCAGGTAGCGTCGGTGGGCCGGCAGGACGGGGATGTGGAAATAAGCGTCCTGCAAGTCCAACGCTACCATCCAGTCTCCTGGGTCCAGGGCAGCTAGGACCTGAGCCAGTGTCAGCATCTTGAACTTCTCCTTCCGGAGGAAGCCGTTGACGTTCCGTAGATCCAAGATAGGGCGTAGGCCCCCTTTGCCCTTCTTGGGTACCAGAAAGTAGTGGGAGTAGCAACCACACCCTACTTCTGGCCCAGGAACGCGCTCGATGGCCCCCTTGGCCAAGAGGGCCGTAACTTCCTCCTGCAGAAGTCGCAAGTGATCCCCCGATACACGGTGGTTCTGCGGTGGCATGGCTGGAGGAGTCGCCTCGAAGGGGAGGGAATAGCCCCTTCGGACGATTTGCAGCACCCACCTGTCCGAAGTGACAGTGCGCCAGTGGAGGTGGTGATGGCGAACCCTGCCCCCCACTGGCGTCACATGGGCCTGAAAGCACGGACTAGGAGGGTTTTGAGGCGGATGCTGCGGGGGAAGGTGTGGACTGACCTCGCCGCTGCCCCCGACCGCCCGGACGGCAGTTCCCACGGCCGCCACCGCGTTGGGTATTGCCCTGCGGATTGTGGCTGGCGGCGCGTGTGGGCGCACCCCTTCCGTGGCCACGAAAGGAGTGAAAGGCAGCCGATTGCTGACGCTGGCCCGAGAGGCCCAAGGACTTGGCTGTAGCCCTGGAGTCCTTAAAGCGCTCAAGCGCATGGTCTGCCTTGTCGCAAAAGAGGCGACGGCCATCGAACGGCATGTCCATGAGCGTGCTCTGGACATCAGCCGAGAAGTTGGCGGACCTCAGCCAGGCGTGGCGTCTGACCGCCACTGTCGTTGCCATCGCTCTACCCAGCGAGTCGGTGGTATCCAGCCCACACCTGATGGAATACTTGGCTGCATCCCGGCCCTCCACAAGGGCTTGGCCGAGTTTGGCCCGTACCTCCAACGGACACTCTGGCAGCACTTCCGCGACCTTATACCACACAGAGTGGGTGTAACGTCCCAAGAGGCAGGCGGTGTTGGAAGACCGCAGGCCTAGACTAAGGGTTGAGAAGATCTTCTTCCCATACTGGTCATACCTCTTGGATTCCCTGTCGGGCGGGGCCGACGGGAATGCGGTCTGGGAATTGGAGGCCTGGATGACCAGGCTCTCGGGGTAGGGTGGGAGGACAGGAAACATGGGTTGCCCGGGGCTGGGCGGTGGCGTCTGGCCACGTTCCTATCTACGGGCGAACCCGTAGCGGGCTTGGACCAAGTGCCCAGAAGAACGTCGGTCAAGGCCTCATTAAAGGGCAGCAGAGGCTCGGCCGAGCTTGACTGCGGTTTAAGGACCTCAGTGAGGAGGTTAGTCCTCACGGCCGCGATGGGGAGCTCAAGGCCCAAGGCCTTGGCAGCCCTCATCAGCACCACACTATAGGTTGCCCCCTCCTCCGAAGCCACGGTAGCAGGGGAGACAAAACCAGTGTCTGGAGAGGTGTCCAGGCCACTGGCTTCCCCAAGGTCTCCTGTCCAGTCCTCATGAGACTGACACTCCCTCCTCAGAGGGTCCTCAGACCCCTCCCAGTCCTCTTCATCACCCATCTCCTGAAACCCAGGGTTCTCAACTAATGGGGCCTGTTCATAAAAGTGAAATTCACCCAATGGCGTCTGGAGCGGCGCCCATCGGGGCCGTCCCGACGACTGAACAGGAACGAAGGTGGAACCGGGGACGGCGCCGCCCAAGGACGGCGCCGGAGGCGACACCTGCGGGTCCGACGCCGGGGAGGCCGTAAGATCCACCGGCGACGAACCAGATCCCGAAGGAGGTCCAGCGGAGTCCTGCGGCGCCGGGCCCGAAGGCGCCGGCGGGATAGAGGGTACCTGCGGCGCCGGGCCCGAAGGCGTCGGCGGCGTCGGGCCGAAGCACCTGACGGCGTCGGGGCCGGAGCCGCCGACCCGCTAGGGGCCCCAGACGGGTCCGCTGGGCCCGAAGGCGCCGCGGAGACCGCCGGAGGAGAGAGTTTCCTCATGGCCATGAGGAAGCGCTCGATCTCCTCCTGCGTCGCGTTCAGCCCAGGGACCGGAGGGTGTGGCGCTGCACGCGGCGCCCGCGACTCCGACTGAGCCGCGTGGGTGGTGTCACCCGAACCCCCGGCCGCATCGTGCGAGCGTCGGGGGGAGTCCGAAGAGCGATGATGCCGCTTGGACTTCTTGTGCCTCTTACCGGACGACGACTTCGACCCGGAGGAGTGCGGCCTACCCTCGGAACTGTGGTGGCTCCGAGCCCGCGACCTGTCCCTCGACCTCCCATGGGATCGGGACCTCTCTCGGCGCGGGACCGACTGCAGGAGTTCGAGTCGCCTGCGGGACCGCTCCCTCCTGGCTTTCGAAGAGAGGGCCCAGCAGTCGGAGCAGGCCTTGTCGTCGTGGTCGACGCCCAGACAAGATAAACAGACGCGGTGAGGATCCGTGACCGACATCAGGCGGTCGCAATCGTCACAGTGCTTGAAGCCGGGCATCCCTACGGCACCGTTCGGAGTCGAGAGACTCGAAATACAATCAAAAAGTGATCAAAAAGTTAGTCAAAAATTGACTAGGGTTACAGCTTTTTCCAGATCTGCGCTCGCTGGCGCGGAAAAAAGAAGAACAGCACGCGGAGGCGGCGTCTAAGTACTCCGACGACGTCATCACGGCGCCCACGACGCCGACAACGGACGCGGAGCCGCAGACGACGCCTACCGACGCGCAAGGGTACTGCTACGCAAAAGTTTCCGGATCCAGTCTGACGCCTAGGGATATTCTAAAGTAAGGAATTTAATACTAACGTGTCTCTTTCAGATGCAGGTGCGATTCTGCCTTGCAGTCGCATCTATGCTCTCACGGAAGCTGAAAATCCATAACTAAAAACTTATCTGGAAGAGTATTTACAAAATTTAAATAATGGTTTTTTCGTCCCTCTCAATCCCCAGTCTCTTCTCCACTATTTTTCATTCCCAAGAAGGTAAGGGAGTCTTCGCGCCTGTATTGATTACAAAGCCTTAAACCAGGTCACCTTCAAGAATCGGTACCCCTTACAGTTGATTTCCCAGTTGTTGGATCACGTCAAGGGTGCAAAGTATTACACAAAATTTGATTCGAGCGGTGCTTATCACCTTGTGAGAGTCGCCGAAGGCGACGAGTGGAAGACTGCCTTTCGGACGAGATATGGCCTCTACGAATATCAGGTAATGCCATATGGATTGAGCAACGCCCATGCAGCTTTTTTTTCATCTGGTAAATGAGGTGCTGCAAGAGTTTTTGGACCGGGTGGCAGTCGTCTGCATTAATGACATCTTGATTTTCTCAGAAAATTTGGAAGATCATGTCCAGCACGTAAGAGCCAGTTACTGGAAAATCATCTCTTCATGAAGTTAGAGAAATGCTCTTTCTACGCCAAACAAGTCGAGTTCCCTGGATTCGTCTTAACTGCAAACAGAGTGGCAATGGATCCTTCTAACGTGGACGCGGTTTGGAATTAGCCCACACCTCGAAACAAAGTTTTGCCAATTTTTATTGTTGGTTTAGCCCTAATTTTTCAGCCAAGGTACCCCCCATTACTCAATTTTTGAAGTTTTTGTGGTCTGAAGACGCAGAATTGGCTTTTCAATTTTTGAAAGAAGCCCATTCTTATGCACCCAGACCCAGAGCAGGCGTTTTTTGTGGAAGCTGACGCTTCAGATTTTGCTACTGGAGGAATTCTGTCGCAGCGAAATTGACAAACCGGCCAAGTCTACAAAGCTGCCTGCACCGGAGATGAATTATTCTATTGCAGGCAAGGAGTTGTTGGCATTGAAAGAGGCTTTCCAGGGAGCCAAACATTGTGTGCAATCTTCAGATCTTAAAATCTGCAAAGACGCTTACCCCACGACAATTGTGCTAGTCATTGTATTTCTCAGAATTCAATTTCGTGATAACCTACAAGCCCGGGGCGAAGAATGGAAAGGCTGACGCTCTTTCAAGAAAGGATATGCCAGAAGAACCGAGGCTCTCTCAAGTTGATCCCATCAAATAAGATAGAATTAACAAGAAAAGTACAACATTCCCCGAAGGAAAATAAGGAACGGTCTCCCTCATCATGATGAGGCTCTGTATTTACCCACAGAAGACATTCAGGAAAAGGCTTTAATAAGTTGTCATGATGATCTGATGGCGGGACACAAAGGCACAAAGAAGACTTTGAATTTGATTGAGGCAGTTTTGGTGGCCTAATATGGTGGCCCGAGTAAGACAGTACGTATCAAACTGTGAAATTTGTATAAAGAGAAAACCTTGTAGACCGGCTCCTCAGGGTTTTTTGCTGTCCTTACCTAAGGCTCCACATCATTGGCACACTGTGTCAATGGATTTAGTTGTGGATCTCCCAAACAGTCAAGGATTCAACACAGTCTTGGTATTGGTGGACACCTATTCCAAAATGAGTCACTTTGTACCGCTTAAAAGTGTTCCTATTGCCTCCCAGTTGGTCCAGTTATTTAATCACCAAATAGTTAAGGCTCATGGTTTACCACAGGTAGTCATTTCAGACAGAGACTCAGTTTGTCTCAAAATTTTGGAAAAAACTGTATGGATAGTTTAGGAATTGACACCTGATTCTCTACCAGTTACCACCCAGAGACAGATGGACAGACTGAACAGGTGAATCAAGGGTTAGAGTAGTATTTGAGATTATATTTATTGGAGCAAGAAGGAAATTGGTCTGATCTACTGAGTTTGCATATAACAATGCAGTGCACGACTCCACTGGTTTCACCCCCTTTTTTCTGAATTCAGGAAGAAACCTCAGTATAATGAATGATAGGTGAAAAAGATGAATCAGTCCTGCAGTAAAAGATTCAGTTGAGGAACTCCAAGAGTCTCATAAAAAGGCCCTAGAGAATTTACAGAGAGCAAAGGTTTCATACAAAAAACAAGCAGATAAAAGAAGGAGGGCAGGTCCAGAATATAAAGAAGGAGATCAGGTTTGGCTTTCAACCCGCATTCTAAAATTAAAAGGGAATAGAAAATTCCAGCCCCACTTCCTGGACCCATTTAAAATTGAGAAAATAATCAGTCCAGTAGTGGTAAGGTTACTTCCTAAGCAGGTCAAGATCCATCCAGTTTTCCATGTGTCACTTTTGAAGAAAAGCCCCCCAAATATCAGGTTAAAAAAATTCCCTCAACCTATTAAGAGTAGATTCTGAAGAGGAATTTGGAGAAAGCCACATTTTGGATTCAAAGTTCTCTCGAGGCAAGTTGTTCTATTTGGTTAAGTGGAAGGGTTTTGGCTCTGAGGAGAGGTCCTGGGAACCATTCTCTCACATTCACGCTCCTAGGTTGATAAAAAGATTCCATAGAATTTACCCAAAGAACCAAAAGTGGGGAGCCCCCCCTTTGGAGGGAGGTACTGTCAGGACTACTGTAGCAAATGTCAGAGTAGTGGGAAGAGGCAAGAACTCTAGCTCACGCTTGAAAAGGGCAGCTAGATATCCACGCTGGAAGAGACTGCACATGACCCTATTTCAGACTCTGAAAGTCCTCCTCAAGTATTTACAAATGGCACCCAAAAGGACAAAGGACCTTACAACCAAATCTGCAGTAGTCGGGTCAGCGCACTACTTTTTTTTCTTCCTCGCGCTTGAACTCGAGTTTGAGCTCCTCCTGAACCCGCGGTAACGGACTACCCAAATATGAGGTGCATGACCTCATAGAACTCGCAAAGTTGGGCGAGTTGCACGCCGCACGCAAAAATTCGGAGAGGCGTGGCGCTCGGGCAGGCTCAGCCACGGAGCCTGGCCGTGATGATGATGCCAACTCATCTTGTACGATTACTAACGAATGGGGCAAAGTCGAAGACATCTTCAACTTCTTACTCTACTTGCGCTTTGCGCTTGTGTGCCTTACCAGAGCACTACTGTGAGTGCCGAGAGGATCTTGGGCTCAGGTGTGGCGCCTATATAGGCACCATGCACGTCACTTTAGGTTTGAAGGATGCTTCATAACGCAGCGCACATATACTGTTTACGAAAAATTGCCGAATCCAGTCCAACACCTGGGGAAAATTCTAAGGGAAGGAATCTGTGGCTAGAAGTCTATCAGATAAGAGGAAATCTGCACGGTCCGCACTTCTGAGTAGAACCAACAACATCAAATCACTAAAAATCTTCCCAAACAAGGCACTGAACAAACGGAACTTACAGGTTAAAGGCACTTTGGTGTTAGTGCAAATTGCTGCCTCTGTAAGCAATGCAGTCAGTGCAGAGTTTGTTGCCGAGTCAGATAGTGCAATCTGTCCAGAGAGATGCTTTACGGCGGATCCAATCTGTAACCACGATGAGGACTTCCCGGCTAGGTTGGAACGGTGTAGGAAGGTAGATCCCTGACTATGGTTGCCCCCAACTTTTTGCCTGGTGTTTTGCTGGTTTTCTGACTTAGTTGACCTGGGACCCTGCTATTCAGGGCCCCAGGCCTACTGCTCTCTCTGTAAAATGGATTCCATGTACCTTAGGTACATATCTAAATTGGATACTGAGTCACCTTATCAGTCCCTGTACAGTGTACCTTAGGTACCCAGGGCATAGGTGTACCCAGGGCCTACCAGGGGCTGCAGCATGTATTATGCCACCCCTGGCTGGCCATCCAAATCTGACACAACTGGCTGCTTGACAGCTGGGGCAAGGTGGTGTAATCACCCTTTGCTTTAGATATAGTATACCTATATCTAACCCTAAAATGGACACACAGATCTCCTATCAGTCACTCCTATGGCAGGCCTTAACAATCCTGAAGGCAGAGTGCTTGGAATCGTGTGAGATGGTGCTCTGGCATGAGCTGAGCCTGTCTGCGGCTTTCGGGATCTATCCCTTAGCCGTTTCCATGATATCGCATACCATATACTCTTAAGTGCATTATAATCCTCGCGGTTATATGCCAACTCTGGTATCGCTTTATCAAAACATGTCGAGTAAGGTGTCATACGAATTGGAATACTAACCCCTCGCCAATTCTGGCGACGGGGTTAGCATTCCACCCTTCTAGAGGGACACGACATGTATGTAACCCCTAACCCCGGTTAAAGTCAAACAGAGCCTCAGCTCCACAAAATGGATGCTGCCACCGAGACACAAGTCTGCCCTCCTGCTGCTGGGAGTCCTCCCAGAGCAGGAGATAAGGACAAAGGGTTTCCTGCCAGGGGCGGTGCCAGCACCGTCCCAGACAGGGTTTTGTGTATTGTAGGTAGGCAGGGCTTTAGAGGAAGGTGACTGCACGTGGCACCCCGGTGCTCACTGTGCATAGGCTGGCTGGAACCAGTTCCAGGGTCACTCCAGACCCTGTGCTGGGGAAAAGCCCGCCAAGGAAGTGGGTGTAACCACCCCCCTCCTAGTCCCACCCATAGGGCAGGACTTAGTCGCGTGCCAGCCCCTTTTTACAGGATAAAGGTAGGAACTGGCCCCCTTCCAAATCAGATCATCTTTGAATCCTGAAACTACTTTCCACGAAAGGAACTCAAGACTTCTTCCTAAGATTTCTCCCTTGTGACTAAGGAGTAGTCACCCTGCATCCGCAGGCACCATCTTAAGAACACTGCGGTCTGCTGCAAGTCTCTCCTCCGGATCAAGACTGCCCAGCTCGACGAGAACCGGCTTCCCTGGCACCTCTGACCTCTACCTACATCATCAGTCACGCTGAGATTCGTGGGTGTGACGAGACCTCGAGGGACCGGCCATCTTCAAGACTGCACGACTTCTTTCCAGCAAGCCCGCCGAGTAATTTCCTGGTGAGTGCTTTGGGGTCCGAGAAGCCCCGACCCTGAGCAGCTCCACCACCGAAGTGCAGCCTCCCAGCATCTCCACGATCTGCGTGGGGCCCTTCTGCTTTTTGCTGCTCACCGCGTTGTTTGGCTACTAGCCCGCTGGCTTGTGGCCTTCCGAACGACGCCCGACGACATCTCTGCTGCTGGTCTGGTTGCTCCAGGCTGGCCCTTGCTCCCTTCCAAAAGAGGAGCCCCCCGGACCCTCCTGGTCCACTCAAGACGCCATTTTGAGTCCACCGCGTGGGCTTGAATTAGCCAAGGCTTGTTGCCCAATCCTGGGTAACTTCGACGCCGACAGCTTCATCCATCGTGGGACAGCTCGCCTCTCCATCCTGGTCGCCGACAACGCCTCCTGGTCCGTGAGATCTGCAGAGCCAGCGTCGCCCACTCACCTAGTCGAGGTGACTTCGCCCGGTGCCATCCTGGTGCCCACTTAATCACTGGCTAGTGATTCAAGAACTTGGTCCCCTCTGCTTTCAGGTTTTCTTCTTCCTTGATCCAGGCTTGGATCCATCGAACTTTTCTTCACTGGTCGCCTGCCAGCAACTTCCTTCTTCCAGGCTCCTGGTCCGGCAACGAGATCCCCGACGTCTTTTCAGACCTATGCAGCTGCAGCCCCTGGGCTAGGTAACTTCGGCACTTCGGTGTCCCAGCATAGCCTCACTATCCTAGGGTCAGGATCCACTGTCGTTTTCTTCCTACCAGGTCGGGTTCGCCCGTGAACACTAACTTTGCCTTTACTAGCTCCCATAGACTTTGTCCCGCATCCCGCGTGAGAGTGCACACTCTGCACCCGAGTCCCCTAGGCCTCCTAGAAGTAATCTAACGATTCTATAGTCAAGTCCTAGCGATTCCAAAGCCTATTAGTACTGTACTTACCTGCTAGTAATTTCGCATTCCACTTTTAAAGTATATGGTTTTTCGTGCCCCTCGGGCATTTGTGTATAACGTGCTAACTTAAGTATTTTCATAAGAGTTTTGTTGTGTGCTTAGCACCCTGTCCTCATAAAGAGTACAGGGTTGTTGTGATTCTAATAAATACATTGTTTATTTTCATAACACTTGTGTGGTGTCCTTTCACTGGGTGTTCAAGGGGTAATGTGATGGTAAAACAGCTGGCTTAACACGCCCTCTAGAGTCTTAGCCTTAGACTGCTCGTATCCATGCTACTAGGATAGCTGGTCTATAAGGTTGACTTACAACCAATCATCAATAAGGGTTGTTTGGACTGATATATAGTGATCACTAGAATAGTGAACACTGCACATCAGGCCAACTTCTCACAAACGGCCTCTGGTCTTAAGTTGCACTATGATGGCTAGTGTTGAAACTGCTGGCATTTATTTTGTGAATAGGCCTACGTAGAGGGGTTTTCGGTAGGACTGCTCCGAAACCCAGGTGAGGCTTGATTTTATGGTGGCATTTTTTGCTCGACTAATGCATTAACAGGCTACAGTAAAGAAGGAACAATGCGAAACTACAGTGAACAACCTTTAACTAGTGAAACCGTGAATGGATGAGATAAGGCTCTGCAGTCTGACATTACTGTAGCAAAGTGAAAGGATGCAATTTCTAGTTAGGACAAAATACCAAAAATAAGTTTTGGCTGTTGCAATGGATCTTAGAATGCTCTCTGTCCTCCTCGTTTCAAAGATTAAAGGTTGTTCCCAAAACAGTGACCAGTCCATGTAAGCGACATGGTGGTGGAAAGACAGCATTCGCGATTGGCAAATTTGGCAAATATTACCCAAAACAACAGAATATTATGTTTTGGAAAAAAACATGATCCCTTTGCTATTTAAATTCTGCATGAATAGATATTAAGCTCCAAGTCTACACACTCGTCCAGTTAAAGCTATTGCAGCAATGGAACACTATGGTAAAGAATGAATGAACTACACTAAAAAAAAGTCTTTAGTTAAATGGCTAAGTTGACAACGAGTTCAAGACATTGTAGCTTTGTCACTTTTCACTTCCCAGAGAAAGAACAAGGACACCAATGCTCAACTCACCGTGACCCCCACAAGCAATAGCCACAGGCAATAGTCACCAAAATGGGTCTTTTCATCATCAAGCACAAGTGTACCACATTTCCTTCTCTTGACGTAAGGTTTCAGGGTGACCTAACCATGGTTATTTCAATAACTGACCTTGTCAACAATATTTATGGAGAGTTCTCTGTTAGTTTCTGAAGTCTCCTACCTACAGATCATATTTAGGACTCTAGAGCATATTCTCATTTTCCATGCATTTCATTTGCAACCGGATGCCAGGCAAGTTTAGTTGAAATCACTGTGTATTACCCAAAGCACATTTTATGACATTCAGAATCCTTCCATTAAAAAAGCAGCACACAAGGGATCTTCTTTAACACTGTAAATAGAACGGTTACTGGATACAATTCAAATCTTTCACGTTATAATTAAAGACCACCTCATGCTAGTAAACACTGAAATTCTACCCTTTTCCCTCTTAGCGATGTATGATGCATTGTGTTTAGCCTACTTGCAGTAAGAAGTAGTTTTGGGGAAAATACACCCTCATTAAAACACCGTAACCTTCCTGTCAGAACAAACCCTTATCACATTTATGGTAGACATGGAACATCAATTGCACTGGGGGGCTGCTATTATCTCTCACATAACAAACTCCTCCTATAAATCCAAGTAATTTTACTTCAAAACTGATAATGCAGTCCCAGAGTAAGTTTGTTATGTAACATGAAAGAACGTTGCTGAATATGGAAGGCTTACACAGCTTCACACACTTCTTCAGTATGTCCTACCAGTCTCCTGAGCAGCTCTGAAGAGAAAACAAAACAACCCTGGGCCTGATTAGGATGCCAGTCGGACGTTCGGAGCGTCATCCCACATAGCGGTGCGACTGCCGTATTAGGATGCAGTCAGTTCAACTGCTGACCAACGCAGACAGGTTCAAGGAGTCTGTTGGGCAATGTATGATGGTAAACCCTTTCATAAAGACTACGATGTCCCTTTCATCCATTCCATGGCTGTCCAACCATCATGTAAAGGCTGTCGGACAAGGACTCAGGGGGCCCCTACCAGGGCCCCCGTCCCCGTGGGTCTCTGCTAGAAGGCCTCGGGCGCACCTGTGGTGCCCGCCAAACATCCATGCCCCGTGTGCCAGGCAGCACATGGTGCCTGGCTCACGGGGCATGGATGTATCAAAACATCATATTTTTTTACAGTGGCTTGTGCTGTAGCACTTTTCTGTGCTGCAGTACAAGCCGCAATGGAGAAGGGGATGTTTCTGACCACCTACACGGTGGTCGCATCTTAATGTGGGGGGTGGAACCCCCGACATGTTGCTCGGTTTCCAACCCGCTGTGATGGCAGTTGGATGCTTGTTCAACCGCCATAATTTAGGCGGTATGGCTGACCGGCTCAGGTCACTGAAGAGCAGCAAAAATGCACTTTTTAAATAAATTAGTTGCCTCATCACCAACTGATACTCTATTAAACTTCCTTGAACCTAATAAAATCCACGACACAACACTACGTATATAACATTCCATAAAGCTATTACCAAGGATATCACACTTACCTCCCGAGTTTGTCCTTGGCTGAATGATTTCTGGTTGATTATTGGCTAACAGTTCTGGCCTTGATTTAAAAAGAAACAACTAATTGGTGTATGTTAGAACGCACACTAAATGACATTACTATGAACTTTACTTGCAGATTAATGGGCAATGGAGAAGATCCACATATTTGATCATTACAAAAATAAAGCATTCTCAGCTGACAAAATTAACTCAAAGTTAACACTACAGTTTTACACAATTCAAAAATGAATACAGTTTGTTTGTCTTCACTCGAAGGACAAAGTTCAATGATCATACAATATGAGAAATGCCTACCATCTAGTTGAACTTAAATAAAAGGTATAAAAGGGGAGTAGACGTGCATAGACAGCGGAAAAATTCTATTAACAGTTGAATTTTAAATTACAATGGTTCGCCAGCAAAGGTATCTGTAAAAGTGTCAAAATAAGTTACTTACCTTACATAGCGTGCTTTCTAACAAATGTGAGCAACAGCAGATTGCTTGCATGAAAATTAACTCACGGTGCTACACAGAATCCCAGTTATTTTGGGGGGGGGGGTTTCACACAAATTCTTCCTCACCGGCACCAGGAATACCTACATGATGTTTGACAATGTTGGAGACCCAAATGTGACACTAAGAGTTCATCTAAGGTGCCAGTGGCATCAAATAGCGTATTCTTTCATGCCCCATACAGACTAAGAAGGAACCAAAACAAAGAAATGAAATTGATTTAACACAATAACTAAGAGGAGGAAAAAGGGCAATAGGAATCTGCAGAATCTTTCATATAACACCTCAAAGAATGCTAACAAAGCTAAATAACGTGTTCTTCTAATGGATATTCACTTCAGAAGATTCATTGTGTGACGCATCACCATACCAACTTAGAAAGGAGGTGGTTTGAAGATAATGTATAACTAAAGCTGGTCACAAACACAGCAATTTGTAAACATGAAAATGTGTCCTGGAGGCCAAGTGAGGCCATCTAGTTGTGTGGCTGCCTAGCATGCACAATTCGATTAAGCGTAATTTTGGATATCCATATGTTCTAGAAGGAAAAGTTATTTTTAATTCTGGGACTGCATCATCATCGAAGTGTAAACAAACTATATATATATATATATATATATATATATATACAACATAAACATATGCACATACACAGATATACACACGTGTATATGTGTGTGTGTGTGTATGTATATATATATATATATATATATATATATATATATATATATATATATATATATATATATATATATATATATATATATATATATATATATTTCCTTCTACATCAAAGGATTGTTAATAATAGTCTGGTACTAGAATAGAAAAGCAAGCGTATCTATCCATAACACCTTCGACATGAATAAAAATTCACTATTTATCCATATACATTTTAAGAGCAGCCTACCCTACAACACCATCTTCACTGAAATCTGCAATCATACACATGAATCTTTAAGTATGAGCAGACATTCACATCACTGTCTTACAATTACCACTTAAAGGCACTTATCAGCTCATTGCAGTCGCAGACATTTTGTCTCATTCACTGGGCTTTCAGTTTTCCAGACTTCTTATTTAACAAACAATAACATAATGTGATACATTAAACAATTCATCTAGAAATAGAATGTTTGAGAGTCGTTGAACTGGTCTGTAAACAACCACAGGTAAAGTAAGAAGTTTTCTGATGTCCTTCAACTTCTCTGAACACTTTAGAACTCTATTCCAAAGCAGTACAAAGGTCCTTTTTTTCCGGGGAAGTAGGGCTTTCAATACCAGCAAGAAGATGATTTAATGACTTGAAAGGCAGGATGAGTATTGAGATGATGGGATTTGGGTCTCACAAAACCTACACAGATTTAATGGCAATCATAAAATCTGCCTCCCATGACAGATGCTACAAAGACAATTTGTACATGAAATAAATGGTGGGGTCCTCAATGTAGAAAGAACCCAGCTAAGCTCCCTGCGAGGAGATATTTCTAAAGAAGAGGTAATACCATTTTTAATATTCCCCAATAATGTTTGGCAAGTGGTCGGTGAAAGTATTTTTGAGAAGGGGGTTTTCGGGTTAACCACTTGGATGCTGTGCACATGCTGGAGCCTTCCACGGCAGCAGTTCTCAGGTGCTGAGTACTGCTCAAGCTCACCCAGGCAGCAACCCATGGGGGAAGTGCTGGTGTACCCCCAGCTAATTCCTTCACCACATGCCCCCGCCAAGGGTGGCCACAAAAGCACTTCCACCTCGTCACCTAGCGCGATCGGAACATCAGCACATGCATGGTGGGAATCAAGTAATGACTAGGCAAGTGAGATCAGACTTTTTTTTTCAGGCGACTCTTTCCATGGGGACAGACGGGGGGGGGGGTTAGAGAGAGAGAGAAAAAAGAGAGAGAGAGAGAGAGAGAGGAAAAGAGCTGGCATTTGGCAGGTCATGTGTGTGGACTGGCATCTGGCTAGCAGTGTGTGTGTGTGTGGCTGGCGTTTGGTTGGCAGTTTTTATTGTAGCGCAAATCTTTTGATTTTCTTAATATTGACTCCTGCTTGAGGTATCCGCATTGGTAGATCTGCAGGTAGTTGCATGTGTTTGGTAAGGAAATTATCTTATATGGTTACCTTCAAATGAGTATCATTGCCCTGCCTGAATGTTTTTTTCAATAGTTTTAATAATTGCAGCATATTCAGCTTGCTTTGTGTTTCAAATTCACATTTGAATTTGTGAAACTAATGTATTGTGTTGTCTTCTGTGAACTTATTTTGTTTTCCTTTCCAATGGGATATCTTTGCTGCTTGCTGTATCTGTGCAGAGTAGGTGCACTTGATTCGAAATCTGACAGACTGGGACAGGTTAGGTACATCTTTTTAGAATATGAATTTTATTGTGTGGTTTGCGTTGATAGTTTTTTCAAATAATATATGTTAATAGTTCTATTTGCAGTTTGATACAACCACAGTTTGTCGAGTTCTAATTTGACAGAGTTGTTTATTCTCGTCTTGCTTTTTGTGTTGTTTCATTAGTAAGCATTGTGTTTGATCGGCAAGCAAGTTGTAGGCTTTCTTTATCAATGTGCCTCTAAGCATGGCTCTGAGGCACAATCGTTTTTATTGAGCAGAATAACATCCCATGACACCGCTCAGCAGCCTACATCCACTGGCCAGCAGAGCAAGATCCAATAGCATTAGACACAACGTTCGTGCCTACACCCTGCGAGGGAGAATGTAATGCCGTGATGAGCAGCCCCCCCCCGCAATGTTAGGGGGTTGAGAAAAATACTGCGCTACTTGCGCATAAGGAAATGCATCGGACTCTAAGAGAGAGAAGTAGTCCTGACGAAGCCGGGGGAACAGAATTAGGCCATCAAGATCAATCTTCTACCCTCCAGCGCTGGACGATCGGGGACGCACAACCCGGCGGGAAGTCCAGATTATTTACAATGAGCGTCATAGGGGACGGGAAAGTAGTCCAGCCTTTACGCTGCACGAATTGGTCCCACGCCTTCAACGTCGGTGACGTCACCGGGGAAGAGTAAAGACCCCACGTTATATGTTTGAGGAAGCCAAAACTCGCACCAAATGTTGCAACCCGCTACCGTCTGTTCCATGATATGCCAGTGTTTACTGGACCATGGCCTATTCCATTCAAGGATGAACCGATGGCAGGCCGCCTGAAAGTACGCCTTCAGCAAAGGCAAACCGATCCCATCGCTGTACTTAGGAGCCGTAATCAGTGATAAGGCAAGCCATGGCTGTTTGTGGTTCCATAAAAACTGATTAATAAGCCCTTGTAGCTTCTGAATGGAACCCGGTGGAGGGCTCAATGGGAGCATTTGAAAGAGGTACAAGATATGCGGGAGCACCGTCATTTTAACTGCCGCCAGCCTACCGAACCAGGCCAGGTTGAGACGGGACCAGTAAGGACAGCGATTTGGCTGTCTGGTCCACTAACAGCTTGTAATTAAGGGAAGCGGTCTTTGCAATAAACATTAAGTATCTGCGATTTGAAGAAGTTAACTTTAAATCCCGCTACCTTACCAAATTCGCGTAGTTCTGCCAACAGGTGCCGCAAGGAGGAATGGGTCTGCGTGAGCGAGAGAATCACGTCATCGGCGTACAAACTGATTTGTGCATATCCGCACCAAACCGAATCCCCACTATACCTCTGTTGGACCGTACCCGCTGAGCAAAGGGCTCCATATAGAGCGCAAAAAGCAGTGGGGACAAGGGACACCCCTGCCACGTCCCTCTAGTGATAGGAAAAAGGGTAGATCTGCATCCATTGACCCATACTGCCGCCTTCGGGGCCGCATATAGACAGCCGACCCATCGCACAAAGTTATCTCTCAAACCGAAGACCTTCAATACAGCAAACAGATATTTCCAATCAACACGGTCGAAGGCCTTCTACGCATCTATAGATAAGAAGAGGGCCTGCGCGCGAGAACGATGGACTAAATCCGTATTATCATTTAGTATTATCTTCCCCCTGTCGCGTCAAAATAAATCCCGCCTCGTCCGGGTCTATGATGCCGTCCATCAACGGGCTGAGTCGCGGGGCCAAGATGCTAGCCAAGAGCTTGGCGTCAATGTTAAGGAGCGAGATCGGGCGATACCATCCCCACTCCGCATGGTCCTTACCGGGCTTGGGGATAACTGTGATAGCAGCCTCCGACATGGAGGGGGTCACCTACCCCACCTCTAGAAAGGAAATAAAAAGGCGCGTTAAAAAAGGAGCCAGCTCCACACAAACCGTCTTATAAAAGATGCCCCGGGGATTTGGCCAGTTACAGACGCGCAATCGCAGATATGACCTCCTCAATACGTATCTCAACATCCAGAGCCTCCGCCGAGACCTTAAGAAGAGGCGTAACACCGCAAGATGCCAGGTAAGCAGCTACCCGCTCGGAGTTCGAAGGTTCCCCCTGATATAAAGTTTGATAAAACTGCCGAAAGGAGTCTACAATGAGGGAATCGGTAGTATGTTCCACTGCTTGAGAATCCCTAATGGATTAGATGGCTGACTGCTGCACTCACGCCCTCAACCTGTGTGCCAACATCCGGCCCCCTTTGTCCCCGCCAAGATAAAAATTGTGGCGCAAGCGCTAAAGGGCATATTCCGCTCGGTCCAGCTCAAGGTGCTTTAGCATGAGTCTCTTCGTTTCCAACTCCCTCCATACGCGTGGAGCCCCTGTCCTCGTGTATCGCCTCCAGGTCACCCACCTCCTTCTCTAACTCCGCGCGCTTCTCCCTACGCACCTGAGCATATGTCGCAGACAGCGAAATAAACTCTACTCGAACCACCATCTTGAGGGCCTCCCATACTGACTCTAATGACATACCATCTTGATCATTGGTGGCGAAGTACTGGGTGATAGCGTCCCTAATGTGAGTGACTGCAGACTCCGAGTGGAGGAGAGAATCTCGGAGACGGCAGCCAGACAGTGGCCGCTGCCCACTACATGTAAGCTGAACTGAAATAAGTGCATGGTCTGACAAAGAGCACGGGGTGATAGTTGCTGCAGACAAATGGGGCAAGAGAGAGGTCGAAGCCAAAAAGTGATCTAAACGCGCATAAGCTTTATGAGCTGAAGAGTAATATGTATAATCCCAATCAAGGGGATGTTGAGCACGCCACACATCATGCAGCCTACCGTCTTGCAACCGTTCTCCCCCCCCCCCTGCGACAGGGACCCTGCCAGGTGTGAGCGCGCAGCGGACCTATCTAGCCCAGAGTCCATTGCTATATTCAGGTCCCCTCCCACCAGCAAAAAACGTATCTGGGGACGCTAGCACTTCGGAGAGAGCCGCCTTCAGGAAGGGCTCTTGCCATTCGTTTGGCGCATACAGTGTGCCCACTGTCAAATATGTCCCCCCCCCCATTGAACCCGGACAGCCAGAAACCGCCCTCTAATATCAACAACTTGGGATAGGATCTTGCAATGCGCCCGAGCACTAAAGAGAATACCCACCCCATGTTTCTTCCAGCGAGGACCATAGCTGCACAGGGAACCGCCTGTCTTTCATCCTCCTAGTATCTTTGGGGAGGAGATGGGTCTCTTGCAGCAGACACACATCACCGTCTGCATTCACCAACAGAGAAAGGATGGCTGCGCGCTTTACAGAGATATTTAGGGCCCGAACATTCAGGCTTACAATATTCAGATCTCTACCCATAATTTCTAAGGGGGAGGGAAGCGCTAGCCCGATTATCTAGGACAGGAGCACTGGGGGAAGCGCCGGAAGCGAACAGCGGACCCAAACTACGCCTAGCCACCCGGAGAACTGATGCGGAGCCCCAAAAACAACCCCCTTCTCAAAAACCACCCCAACATCCCCACAAAAGGACTGTATCACAGAAAAGAAGAAAGGTAGGAAAAGTCTGGTGAAGTGACCAATGTTTGTCAGAAGAATCACACTAAGGAAAACATGGCGCCATTCTGGTACCTTGCCAACCTTGATACAGGGCACCACCACCCACCAAGTACGAAAAGAAGAGCAGGAGTCACAGTCTTACCCCCCATAGCCCCCCTCCGACGCCGCTATGAAACCCAACCAGAGCCAGGCAAGCAGCTGTCAAGGACCACTCTCACTGTCGGTCACCAACGCCACCAAGGAGACAGCCGCCTCCCTCTCCAAAAGCCTTGTACAAACGTCAGGCTTCCCCAACGGAGACTATTTTCCCACTCTCTGCCATTACGTGGAGTGCCTGCGTCGCCAAGGTGACCCAGTTGATCCAGCCTGAGCATCAGACCTCTGAAAACCTAGCGCCTCATAAGCTGCCTCCAGTGAGTGGATCTGCAGAAGTTTACAGTTGAACTTAAAGATGATGTGAAACGGGTGCCCCCACGAGTAGGGGATGCCTTGTTCCCGTAAGAAGGTAGTAATAGGCTTGAAACTACAACGTTTGATGAGTAGAGGCCGCCAAATCTTGAAAGAGCGGGCTGGTGCCCACGAAACTGCACTGGGTTGAGATCTCGCGCTTTGCGAAGAATCCGCTCCTTAATCTGAAAATCATGTACGCAAACTAAAATGTCTGCTGGAGGGGCCTTGGCACCCCTCGGCAAGCCAATGCGATGCACACGGTCCAACTGGATGTCCAGGTCATCCCCCTCATCAAGGATTTGTCGAAACAACGCCGCCACATATTCCCGCAGGCTATTCCCTTCCCCCTTCCAGGGGACCGCTCAGATCCTGATGTCGTTCCTTCGCGAGCGGTTTTCCAGGTTTTCAGTGTGCGCCTGCAAGTCCAGGCTTTGTTCTGTCAGGCGGAGTACGACTTGTTGGAGCGGATGGATCTCATCGGCAGTGCCCAGGTCATGCTCCTCCAGAGTCGCCACTCTTTCCCCTATCGCGTCGACGTCTTGACGCATCTTCCGGACGTCTGAGGAGAGCTGGGAGCGGAGTTCCAAGATGTCCTCTTTGATGGCAGCAAAGAGCTCCAGCATGAAGGCCTTCGTAGCCGGCACACCCGCATCGGCAGGCTGCGCAGACTGGGCCTCAGACTGCGAGGCGGTCTGACCCACCGTCTTCTGTGGCAAATCTTTCAGGGGTTTATCTTTCTTGCCCCTAGCAGCCGACATAGCGGTGTTGCCAGGGCCCCGTGGGGCACAAACAGGCTCCAGCAGCAACTATACCGCCCCGCTCAGTCCAGACCCGGACCAACACTGGAAAACGCCGCCCGCCGATGCACGGGCCGATGGCGCGCCCTCCTCTACCCAGCAATCTCCTCGCCTAGGCACCGCCGCGGGGGAGCAGGCCCCAGGACCAGCAACTGCAAGGGCCCGCCCCGGTACAGGGTCCGCGAGGGCCGCCGCCTGCACACCTCTCTGCAACTCCGGTCGTCGCCGCAATCCACTATCCAGGGTCCCCACGGGCTCCACAAAGGTCCTCAACAAAAACCAAGACTCAGGCAGGCTGTCACCAGGCCACGCCCCTCTCCAGCTCTCTACTCACAAGCCCTCTCGCCGGCAGCTCTGGGGGCCTTTCAGTATTCTCTCCCCCTTGCCGTGCCCAAACTTCCACTGGGGCCACGCCGTGTACCACTGTCCTCTACCCTCGAGGAAGGCCCAGCAGGGAAGTGCCGAAGCAGGGATACGCCGCCCGCCGCAATACGGGCCTCAAGGAGGCCCCACACCAGCTCTGTGCTATTGCACCCTCCTGTCAGCAAGGGGGGGCCCCCAACCGGGCAGGCAGCCAAAACAACCGCAGCGCAGTCCAGGGGCCAGCCAAGACCAGGGAGGGGGGCCGCACTCACTACCAATACTTTGGCCCACCGCCCGCGTGGGCCTTACGCTGTCCGCGGACCGAGTACCAGACATCCGGCCAACCGCCCCCTCACTCCTCACCTCCGGGATTTAAGCAGGCCCCGTCCGGGGTGCTCGACCGCCGTCTCCGCAGCGGGAGCTCGCTCACCACTCCAGCCTCCCCGGGGCAGACCTCGGCACCGCAGAGAGGAGCCGCACTGGACCCTGCAGCGGTTGCTCCACTCTCCGCTCCACTCGCAAGCCCCGTTTCCAGGGGCAGCCGCCCACAGCATGAGATGTGCCGCACCGCGGCGTACAGACCTCCGCTTCGTAGACCACGAGGCATGTCGGGCCCAGGGGAAGTCCGCGCCGCGCCGCTCCAATCGGCAAAATGCCCGCACCTCGACCAAAAAGAAGGGCACCACCGGGACCAGGAAAGCAAAAGGGTACAGATGCACCCAGTCAGCAGCGTGGATGGGCACCATGTAGGGCGCTACACAACGCGAGAAGTCAGGCAGCGCCGGAGGGACCAAAGTTCCTCTTTTAAAGGAAGACACTGATATGCAGATAGTACAGCAAGAGCAATCTGGATTGCAGCCAGTGGATGGAAGGCTTCCCATTGGAAGAGCAGAACCCTTTGTTGCCCCTAACATGGTGCAGCCTGCTCTGCCTGTCTGTAGTGGAGTTGCAGGGGGTAGAGTCAATACAGATAACTTTTTGCTTATCAATTTCTCCAAACTATGTACTGATGATGTGTTTTTGGACAATACTGTTGAGCAGACTAATTTGTATGAAGAACATTTCTTTGAGGAACAACACTCTTGAGCTAACCAATGAACTCCCACAAATCTCCATGAGATTAAGCAGTTCTGGGGTTGCAGTTTGCTTATGGAACTGATAAGGACGCCATCACGGTCTTAACATGTCTACCAATCCCTTGATGACAACTGGTATATTGCCAGCAACCATGAGTTGAGATCGGTATTTACTTCTACAATAGATGCTGCAGTTTGTGGATACTTGCTAAAAGATCAAAGAAATTGTGACCATCTCTTCAAGGTTCAGCGACTGTTTAGTAGATCGTTTCTCAGAGAACTATGTTCCAGGGAAAGATATCTCTGTGAATGAGTTTCTGGTCGTGTTTGGTACTTTTCAGGCAAAACATTCCAGAACATGTTATGATATTAAAGCCTAACGCCTCAACCTTGGCTGTTGTTCCGCCGCGGTGCGGGCGTTCTAAAGAGTGGGCGGGGCTGTGTCGGCTGTTGGACGTGCGCAGCACCAGCGAGGTAGCACTCGCGACGTCCAACGGCAGCATGGAACGGGTTGAATGCTGTGAAAAGTGAAATTATACTGGATAGGCATATGGTTTGCACTGGTAGTGATTCTGCCCTTCCACTGTTGGAGTCTGTGAAAAACGTGTGGGAACTTGCCAGAGTATTTTGTAATAAAAGTGACAATTTAGAAGTTCACAATTTCTATAATGGTGTACAATTAATTAAGGGAGTTCACCACTCATGTGTAAAAAAAACAATTTGATTTGAAATGCTCCGACAGAAGAGATGTCCACATGCTTATAACTATTCATGATGAAATCACTACACCTGGGACTGTTTGGGGCCAGGTAGCAGAAGTGCACAAACCTGTGTGCATTTCAGACAACAAGCACATGGGAGGTGTAGCTAGAGTGATCGAAGGTTGGAGCCTTAAAATGCAGCTAGAATGTCATACATCTGGCACAAGAAATTTGCTTGTTTGTTTCCTTTGGCATCCTTCCATGCTTATGTTGTTTTCAAGCATTGCTCTCCAGATTCCAAGATCAGTTTTGTACAATTTCAGCAGTCTGTACTAGGCAGCCATGTTGTAGTTGAGCAGGCAAGTGTTCATAGAATCTGAGTGGTCGAGGACATTGCTAGATTGAAAGAGTGCCACTTTTCTGAATACATTCCTCCAACACCAAAAAAGAATTTCATTGTCTGAGATGTAAAGTCTGTGTCCGAAGAGGAGTACGAAAGGAGAATCTTATGTACTGCCTGGAGGAACAAGTTACTTACCTTCGGTAACAATATATCTGTAAGAAACAGTAGTGATAGAGTCCTTACCTTAGAATTACCCCCAGGCGTCAGACTGGATACGGAAGGTTTTCGTCAGCAGTACCCCGGCGTGTCAGAAGGTAGCATTGTGCGGCTACGCGTCAGTCGTTGTGGTCGCCGAGATGACGTTGCGGCATCTCCTTAGACGCCACCCTCACGCACTGATGTCAGTTCTGTACATGACTTTCCGCACCAGAAAACGCAGAGCCATGCAAGATACTGAGCACTGATGCCTTAAAACTAGGACCCTGAAAGGGATGACCTTAACCCTAGAAGTCAGTTCGCAGATTGGGGAGGATGGGTGGGGTGGTAAGGAATCTATCACTACTAATGTTTTACAGATATATCGTTACCGAAGGTAAGTAACTTGTCATCTGAAAGAAACACAGTGATAGATTCCTTACCTTAGAATATATACCCCTGCAATACCAACCCCGGTGGTGGGTCTGCGAACCAAGATCACACCAAGAAGTCTTGAAGATTTGCACACAAAAAAAAGAAAAAAAAAAGGAAGACTACATACAATTAGCCCTGAATTACCCTAGCATACCGCAAGGTTAGATGTCTGTTAATCCTCATCGTCATTTAACCATCTAATTAAGGGTTCCCAAATCTTTAACCCCCTTGCCCTAGCCCTGATTCCCCCTCTTCTAGATACAGAGATCTCCCATTTATAAATAGAAAGTAGTTTGCCAAATCAAACATGGATAGAAGGAGGATTCTGATCAAGTCAGACACTGACGAGACAAAGCCGAAATACTGCCACTGATATGTAAACCAATTTCCGATCGGATTCCTCCATTTCCTGATTGCTAATCCCTAATAACATAACCTGGGGGGTGAGTACGACAGAGTATCCCAGTATGGAGTCAAGGTGTTGTTCAATTTTAATCAGCAGTTGGAAAAGGCTTGGGAAGGTGGCAAACATATGGATACTATCCGCAGCCAACGACCCACACTGAGAGCAGTGTACCCCAGAGGTCCAGCCCATCTATAAATTCGAGCCGGAGTGATATAGAGATTGCACCATGTTTTGAAACACCGTACTTGCAGATTTGCTGATAGACATGCTGTCTGACAAAACAGAAGGGAATCTTCACACTCTCCCTGCCCTGCTTGTAACAACACTTGCCACCTGTCGAAGTGTTTAGGCATTTCATCCCCCATTCCTTTATTAATGAGCTTGTATAGCGTGGACAATGTTGATCGGCCCCCAAAATCAGATCTAGTAAAGGAATTCTGTTACGAGAAGTTAACTTTTTGGTTAGGAAATCCCTTATTTGCAGGTATTTAAAAAAAGAATTGTTCCCGATCCCAAACTTTTCCTTTATTAAATCAAAAGTGAGTATTTCAGTGTCAGAAATTAGATCTCCTATAAACAAAACTCCCTTATTCCAATTTTTAAAATATACATCCTGTAATATTTCGGGAAGTAGGTTACTATTGTCAAGAGGGGAGTATCTGTGTATCTGCTGAATAAGAAACTTTTTCTGGACGGTAGTCCAAACCCTAAACGCACCCAGAAAAACCTTACATTTTACCCTCTTTAAATAAGCATAATCTATATGGCACATGAGGAGTCCTTTGGCTTCTACCCCACAGATTAAACGATAAATAGATATTTCCACAAATCCCTGATTTTCCCCTTTCAACAGCTCGACCATTTGTTTCAGAGCTGATGCCCTATAATAGATTTGAAAATTTGGTACAACCCCCCCACCCCCCAGTCTCTAGTTAGGGTCATATATTTAAGAGCCCTACGTGGACCTTGTCCAGCCCATATAAACCACGACACTAGCTGATTTAGCTTTAAAAACCAAGTGGAATTGCTCTAAAATAATAGAGGATTTTGGGTAAGAATATCATTTCAATTACATTGCTCCTCCCCATTAAGGTCAGATGTAAATTATTTATTCTTTGAGAGTCTGCCTTGAATTTCTGCATCAATGGTTTGAAATTAATATCGATAATATCTTCTATTTTAGAGCTAATCTCTATACCAAGATATCTGCCGCTTTGTGCTATTCGATGGTCTACTAAAATGATGTTATTTATTACACTTTGGGTTTTGTGTTCGTTAAGATGGCATCCTGAAAGTTTACCAAATTGTGTAGTTACGCTGTTTATTTCCTCAAGGGCATAACGGGGAGCCGGTGTTATAATAGCTAAATCATCAGCGTATGCTAAGAGTTTTACAACGCCCCCCTCTAGCGTATAAAGGTTGAATTCTTTGGTCTTCCAAAATTTTCCTAATTAGAGGATCGATGTAAATGGCGAATTCTAGAGGGGAGCACGGGCAAACTTGTCTCGTGCCACGTGATATCTTGATTATCCCTGATAGAGTCCCCATCATCGCTATTCCAGCAGTTGGTTCTTTATACATACTTTGGATAGCTTTAATAAATCCTTTTCCTATACCATTTTTTGCCACGACAGCCCATAAGAAAGGCCAGGAGACCCTATCGAATGCCTTTTCTGCATCCAGCAGAATTAGGGCCATACGGTCTCCTGTAACCTTGGTGTAATCAAAAAGGGCGATTGTCCGGCGTATATGGTCAAAGGTTTCCTGACCGGGAACAAAACCATGTTGTTGGGGAGATACCAGCTTTTTAATAACCAACGCTAATCTCTTCGCGAAAATTTTGAATAGATTTTTGGGTCACTATTGATCTATGTGATGGGTCTGTAACCGACCCTGGGTCTTACAGACAGCTAAGATTGTTGTATTCCTGAAGAAAGGTAAGTTACCAGTTTACCTTTCTTCAGGAATACAACAATCTTAGCTGTCCTCCAAGAGTCCGGACGTACTTCACCACCCTGCAGGAGGAAGAGATTCTATAGCTATTTGTATTTCCTCCAGTCTAATTGGAGCTTCGAATATATTTTGGTCTTGAGGAGTAAGCTTTCCTAGGTTAATCTCTTTAAGGTATCTCTCAATATCTTCTTGGATTCCACCGTTATCCTCTATATCTTCTGTATACAGTTCTTGATAAAAAAATGTAAATGCTGAAAGTATTGCTTCGGAGTCATTAACTAAGCCTATATCAGGATCCAAGATTTCAGTAATTCGTGTTTGTACCTCCTTTTCTCTCGCACAAACTGCCCACCCTTTTGTTATTCTCAGAGTTTGGACCACAAGGCTAAATATCTACATGCCGATTTAGTAAGTGAGATTTCAGTCATTGCGGATTTGGCAATTGTGATCCTTGTTTGTGCGGTATCTGTTCCCCCCTCAGATAAAACCTTCGCCAGATTCGTTTTGGCCTTACCCAATGTGTCATTTAGTATATTAATTTTGTTCTTCTCCTCTTTTTGGGTCTCCCAGCCATATTTAACCGTTTCGCCCCTGATCCCAGCTTTCAGTGTCTCAGACATTTTGGATACTTGTACTTACCAGATTTTGCTCTATGAACCTAGGGATCCATCGCTCCATGTGTTGAATATAAGAGCTATCATTTAACAGAGCCTTATTAAAAGTCCAGCATGTTGCTTGGATTTTACGTTTGATGTTAACTTCCAGTATCAGGGGGTTGTGGTCGGACATTACTCTCGGAAATTTTGTGATTTTACTGCCCTGAGCCATACACTGGGAGGTAAAGAAATAATCCAGTCTTGCATGGGTTCTGTGTGGGGCGGAGAAATACGTAATCCCAGGGTCAATCCTTCTAGATGTGCCCATACATCTATTAATCTATGAAACTCCTTTAATTGGGATAGAGGTTTTAAAACTTTGGGTATCCGCCCCTGATACGCTATCTCAGGATGGTTAGATATCGGGCAACTCAAGTTTATATTAAAATCCCCGCATAGAATAATTGGGAGTGGCCAGACCACCAGTTCTAAATTCAACCAATTAAACATCTGTGTGCCATCTAATACCAGTCCGTAAACAGAACATAGCGTGAACGAGTTATTGTCGATTGAACACTGTAGAATGACCCATCTACCAAATTTATCCATGAGATCGTGAAAAATTGGCAAGACCCCGCCAAGCAAGTATTGCGACACCTCTGGTTCCGAAATCGTGTGGTTCATGAGATCAATTGATACCCATCAAAATTCATAACTTTGCTTCTTCCCGCTTCAATGTGGGTCTCTTGAAGGCAGATAATATCTGCCTTCAAGAACCGAAAGTCCTGATTTAGCCTACACCTTTTGGCAGGGTCATTTAATCCGCAAATGTTAATAGAAGCAATTCTAAGTTTCCCCATCAGGGATAAAGAACATGTCCAGATAGATTAAAGTCATACATAGCACATCTAAAAAATCCTAAGAAAACACCTTGCAAAATTTGCCTTATCAAAGTTTGGATCCACCCCCTCCCCTTAACCCCCCTCTCCTCTCCCCTCAATAAGGCAAAAAAGGTCCTCAGACCATTGTGATGCCTCCTGCGTTCCACTGTGCTCCCAGATCACTCCCTGACCTATCTAAGAGAAAAAGAAAATCAAAATACTAGAACCCTATGAGCAGTATACAAGCAGCCTTTGACAAAGTTCGCAACCTTTTTTCAGCCACCAGTTAGTTCCTGCAGATAATTCTGCGCCTGAATCTCTGAGGTTAATAGCCTAACCTTTCCCTGGCAAATAACTTTCAAACGTGCTGGATTCCTTAAATATACATCACAACCCTGTTTTTGAAAGGGGCTAATCATTTGCTGCAGCCGCCATCTTCTTTCCACGGCTGTGTGGCAGAAATCTGGCCATACAAAAAAAGTCTGCCCCTCAGTCGTTGTTTTAGCATCTGGTCTTTGCTTTTTCGAATATTGCCTGACACAATTAAAAAATGTCCCAAAAAAATTAGAATAGCTCGAGGCTTTGTACTTGAGCCAGGATTCTTTTTTTTAACATTAAAGGAAATCTGTGTACTCGCTGAAGTTCGGCTTCCCAGTTCCAGGGTGATAGTCCAGGGAAGGCAGTTTTAAAAAGTTTCAGCACGAACCCACATATATAGTTTCCTTCAACATTTTCTTCTATACAGTCGGAAGTTATTTCTTCACTGCCTATTTTCGTATTCTTCAAGTTTCCAGAATATGTCAGTCATTCTAGCATCATTTGCGGTAGTTTTTTGTTCAGTGCTCTCTAGCCTGGCCTCTAGCCCCACTACACGCTCCTCAAAGGCAGTAGTTTGTGCTACAATTTCTGTACAGGCTTTCGTGGTCTTGCGGATCGCACCCTGGATTTTTTTTTATTCGCAAGCTTTGCTATTATGTTCTTGACGAGCCTCTACCTGCAATAAGTGTGGCATATATTAATCCCATGGAAGGAGCGGACTCCATCTTATTACCAGAGGCCCTTAGGTCTTTACACAGAGATCCATTCGCGTTTCCTTCATTAGCTCCTGTATCCAACAAGGTGGCGGAATAATCCCATTGAAGGTGTTCGCTAGTATGAGTGAAAACTCCCATTCTCTGGACCATTAGTGCTCTCTCTTTGTATGATTAACTGCCCTCTTCAGGGTGTCTGTTGTTGTGGGGGGGTTGTCACTATCATCCCCAGAAGCATCAAGCTCTGTGCTTTCAGGATCACTGACATTAGTATGATCAGATTCATCGGTTAAAGAAAAGAAGTTTTCCCCATCCGGTGTACCTACGATTTGGTATCTAGCCTCGGGTAAATCAATGCTGTAGTCTTTGAGCTCTCTAGATATTGCCATTTCCGTGTTATCACTCTGAGTTTGTCTCTAAGCCCCATTCCTTCCTGCCCATTTTCGTATATCCTTTCTCGTAATATCTACATCGCCTTCCCACACTGGAGATTTATTTGCCATCTTGTTCTTAAGCGAGGGTTTAGCCTGTCTACCGCTTACCCCATTTCCAGAGAACATCCCGGGCACCGTCTGCAACTTCGGTCTTACTGAAACATCGGCGAGGCGCTGCTCGCCACCGGGAGTTCTGTCAGTGTTTTCCGCCCCCTCCTGGCTGAGCGTGCGAGTAGCGTCTGATCCTTTTGGTGCAACCGGCTTCTTGGGCGCAAGAAGAACCTTAGTGCCAGTCGCTCCCTCCTTCACAACAGGTTTTCGTGGGGCCATTCTGCTCGATCTAGTTCTCAGCTGAAAGTTCCCGGCAAGCAGTGCCTTCAAGGGTGGCAGGTATGTCAGGTTTCTGAGTCGCTGCATGCCGATCGCAAAGACCTCCGCTGTTCGTCGCAGTAGCGCTTGAAAATATTGCTGAGCGTTTATCCAGGCACCATTTAGGCTTTTTCACCGCCGCGTCTCACACAGAAATGAATTTCGCTACGGGTTCACCAAACATTCAGAGCATAGCAGTCAGGGAGTGACTCTCAAGGTGGTCATGCAGCGGCCATCTTTCTGCGCACACCCAGGCAAGTTGTTTTTTTAAAACAATTTTTTTTTTAATAGCCTCTTTTTCCTTTCTCTCGCTCTGTATTGTTTCGCTTTCTTGGGCTCCGTCGGGGTGGGGATGGGGAGGATAAACTTACAAATTCGGACCTCTGTTATTTCTTGGTATTGTATAATTTGTAATATTTTGTTTACTCTGATGTCCTAATAAAGATTTAAAAAAAAATAAAAAGAAGTCTTGGAGAACAGACCGGCCAAAGAAGCGGTCTCTCCGGACTTGGTTGACCAGGCAGTAGTGCTCAGTAAAAATGTGCAGCGAGGCCAACGTAGCTGCCTGACAGATGTCTTGCAGGAGGACACCAAGTCCGAATGCTGTAGTCGCCCCTGGTGGAATGGGCGCGCAGCCCCCAACGGAGCTTCCTTTTCAGCCAGAGATTAACAGGCTTTAAAACACAAGACGACCCATCGGGAGTTTGTCCGCTTGTGTATGGCCCGACCTTTTTTGGCGCCAAGGTAGCCAACAAAGAGCTGGTCATCCACCTGGAACTGTTGTGTGCGCTTGGAACTGTTGTGCGCTTCAAGTAAAACAAGAGAGCACGTTTTGGGTCCAGACGGTGGAGCCTCTCTTCCTCTCTAGAAGGATGCAGAGGCGTAAAGAAGATGAGCAAAGTGATGGTCTGCCCAATGTGAAAGGCAGTGACAACCTTTGGCAGTAAGGATAGACGTGTCCTGAGCACAACCTTGTCCGGATGGACAGAAAGAAGAGGAGGCTTACAAGAAAGAGCCTGGACCTCACTCATTCTCCTGGCAGAGGTGATGGCAACCAGGAAAGCAGTCTTCAAGGTCAGCAGACAAAGAGGACAATTGTGCAGAGGCTCAAAGGGAGCGCACATTAGATATGTAAGAACTAGATTTCAGTCCCACTGTGGCATTACGAAAGGACTAGGAGGGAAAAGATGAGTAATGCCTTTGAGAAATCTATTTACAACAGGGGACTTGAAAAGAGAGGGCTGATCAGGGAGCCTGAGCAAGGCCGAAATAGCAGAAAGGTAGTCCTTGATAGTGCCCAAAGCAGAGCCCTGCTAGGCCAAGAAAAGAAGAAACAGAAGAACTTCTGAAAGAGGAGTATGTCATCAAAAGTCAAATGACTAGAGCACCTATTCTGCCAACCATCACAGTGGAAGTAAATTCTTGGCATCATGCCTTCTCAATCTTTTTTTTTTTTAAACAATTTTATTGAAATAAATGCAGAGTTGGTCTGGCAGTATCACAGTACATTTCAAGCATGATAGGCAGCAATACAATACATCATTAAGCTTCTCAATGAATCTTGAGTGTAACAGCTTCAACCCTGCTACAGAGACCTTTCAAAATCATTCTTTTGACAGGGAGAAAACCGGATTTTAAATATGAAATGAGTCACTGCTAAGCATGCCTTGCTTCCCACAAGGCAGACTGCATCAAATTTAAGAAGGAAACATGCATGACAATAGAAATAGCAAGTAGCCCCAGAGACCAGGCCCAAAACGACATTGCCACTGGTCAGGCTGTAGCTGGTACATATGAAAAAAATAAATGATATACACTTTAATCCTTTAACTTGTGACCTGTATCAGATACAGACTCCATTCAAAGAAATTTCTACTTAATACAAATCCAATCTAAGGATAAAATAATATTTGTATTAAATATATGGGGAAAAAAACGTTTAGAAAGTTACCTTTACCTTGCCTGAAGCTGCGGTAGAACATTTTGCGCTGGCTCTCTAGCAACTGCTCTGCCTGTATTTGGCCTGAATTAGATGTGAAATCAGTGTGAAAACTGCTCCGAAAGCAGAGAATGGTTTGGAAGTGGAAAGGTGTTTCCTTCCCATGCACGGAAGGCCAGTTGCGATGGGCAAAGGAACTAAATTAGTTTCAAAGGTGTTAGGTGATACCTGGAAAGGCTCCCGTGTTGGTCCCCATAGTCAGGGTGACAACAAACCCAGGGAGGGGAAAAGCTACCGCAGAAAAGGTTTAGAATGACAAACAAGGAGGTGACTGCTCATTAACCTGGCCACATTGCTGGGTATGCATGTAGGCCCCACACAAGGGTAGAAGGGTTCCTACCCCTTCTTGAATTTTGAGTGTTAGGGGCTCTGTGAGGTTGTTTGTAGTAAGGCAAATAGGAGCTACTGAAAAGGTGGCATGTGTTGCCCCTGAAAACATTTAGCCCCTCTCCACTCACTACCTTGTGCAAAGCATATTATAACATCCCAAGGTACCATGCTCCAAACACTTCCTGGATCTGTGGAAGATCAAAAGAGGTCTGGACCTGCTGTCTGAGACCTGAGAGGAGCCCTGAAGGACTGGAACTGCTCCGTTTTGTACGAAGGACAAAGATGTTGACTCCAAGGGCCAACTGGATGACCTTGTGTATGGCTACAGGCATATAACAAGCTCAAAAAGTTATTTTCCTGGAAGGTCCTAGCTGATCAGAAGCAAATGGACCTGGACTGGACTTTGCTGGTGGCCTCTGCCTAACACACAGAGAGTCTCTAAGTGCCCTCCCCTGAGGTCCAGGGGCCTTAAAAGTGTACTCCCGTGGTTTTTGAGCACCAGAAGAAAGTTTGTAAACTTTGAAAAAAACTTTTCCTGCAGAGCTCCTGAGCTTCAGGGGGCTGCCGGAAAAAGTATCCAACCAGCAATTCCCCAGCATCAGATTGAAAGCTCAAGGGCTCCAGCAGAACTAACTAGCTTCAAGTATCCAAATTCCGGTTGCACAGCAGTGGCTATAGTTTTAGTGGAAGCCAAGGTCAGAGAGAAGTTTGTCATAAAAAGTCTTATTTTTCATTAGGACTTAAAAAAAACTTCAATCTTTTTGACTTCAAGACTTTCCCCAGGACCAATCTACTTGTTGGCCAGGGTCCATCGCAGTCTGCCTCAAATTGCGCACAGGTCTTAGACTACCACTTCCAAAAACTGTCAACTGTGCTTTGTTGCACTATTTTCCCATTAAGCTTAACAAAAATTATACTTCCTGTACCCCTTGCTGGATTTTTGTCAATTTGGCCTTTTTCTGATACAGGTTTTCTCTTTATTTTAGAATTCGTTGTAGAATATTATTGTGTTTTATTCGAGACGGTCTACTGTATATGCGCTGCTTAAATATATTACACATTGCTTTGATTTAAGCCTAACTGCGTTGTGTCACGCGGCCAGGGATGGAGCACAGTTATTTTATTCACATTGTATGACATCTAGCAGGTGGTACCATTATACTTTGAGGTGCAAACCAGCCCCCTCAAATCACATTTCACTTTCCTACAATGACATTTAGGCACTACATCCAAGGACACAGACAATGTCTTGAAAGAAACTAGATATCCACATGCTTGGGTGGCAACTATATATGGCTCAAATCATTACCCCCAAGAGAGAAGTAAGTGTATAGACACAAAACACCACCTATCGATGAGCTACGCTGGAAAATCTTCCAGATCAAGTCTGATGCCTGGGAATATTCTAAAGGTGAGGAATCTGCAGGTAGAAAGAGTATCCACCAGAAACAGCATTACCAAAGATAAATAACTTGTACATTCCAACCCTTAACCTTCAACAGAAGAGTATTATTTGTTATTATAATAAGACAAGTTCTTGAGGTCTTAGAACCACAACTAACTGAAGTCCAGACAAACTACCTGTGCGAGGTTTTGTTCTAGATTTATCTGGGCTCTAACTTCCATTTAATGAAGCCTTGAAACCCTTATGGGCAATCGGTCAAAACCCCTGCTCTTGCCTACCGGTGAACAGGCAGGTGGCCTACCGTTAATCAAATGGTGCAGCAATACAAGACTAAATAGTATAAAACCTCAGAGTGCATGCTCGGCATCTCCACAGGAATTCCTAGCCCTGCTCGGCCAGTTTTCTCCGAGATGGTTTGACGTGACACATCATTGACAAAGATGCACAACCCCTTGATATCCTTCACTTAGTCACTGAATCAAAAAGTTGCTGTAAACATGAGGCTCACTGTTAAAAATCACACGATATCATACACTGCAGTGAAACACTCTAAGGGCTGTGGAAAAGATTGAATTAACGGTTGGAATATACAGTTACTATGAGGAGACGTAATAGCAACTAGGGATTTCGTTTTCGAAGATAGAGGCTACAATGAAGCCTTGAGAATGGGTTTCAAAGGAACTTTCTGGATAGCCATTCTTTTTGAGCTGCTGCACGGTTGTTTAGTAAGACTCCCGAGGTTGAAAATGGTATTTCAATACCATAATATCAGCAAGGCATGTGAGGAGCTGCAGATCCTTTCTGGAAACTGATGAAGCAAAGCTTCGCATATTTTGCGACTTGCTGTATTCATGAACCTCGTCTATGTGTAACAAGGTAATAATTGTACATCTTACTAACGTTTATTTTATGTTTGAGTAAAGTTTATGAAGCTTGCCTATGTGTATTTCTAATGCATTTAATCCGTGTACTTAAACATGGCCGCCGCTTGTATTTAGTTACTGCGCATGCGTCAGCCACACTCACGTGTCCTGACGTGTCTGCAGAGTTGGAGGGAAATTTATGCGCATGCGTAATATATAGCTTTGCCTATAACGTGGTGCTGCTCGTGCCACTGCTCTCGTACCTGTTATGTGTAGCTAACATTTAGACTGCATAAGTATATTTCTTAGTAATAAGTTGAAAGTACAAACCCTGTGATGTGTTTTCATAATGTTATTTCTATGTATTAATTTGTTTTCGCTTGCTTTTCATGTACCGCGGGGAATGGGGGTCTGACGGCACCAAAAGCCATCTTGGAGGTCCCTTCTACGCATGTGCGACTTTCTGGGGCACCGACAACCTTGGCTGCTGGAACACCGCCAGTTGGCAGTGATGGGCAAGATGCTCCTGAGAACTGACCTGCGAACTCGGCTGGACGAAGTCATTTGTCCCTGTTCCGCTACATTGTACAATTGTCATTGTATTTCTGCGCAGTTTCTCATGGGAACCCCAATCTCGCTAGGCGGTACCCAGATATGTAAATGAAGCATCCAAATAGTGTGTTATGATTGGTGTGTTACCCAAAGCCTACCTTAGGACCAATCCAAATTGAGGGATTCTGACACTTTGCAACATTGGGGGGTGGTACACCGTCCCAAAAGAGTATATCTACCCTGGGTTCACCTAGGGAATTTGTCCGACTTGTCTGGTTTAGCTGACCTGTCACTGACCCATCGTACTCAATAGGTGACTGAAGATACAGAGCGCTGCGGAGCACTCTGTCCGAAATTGACCATAGACTAAGGTTCTACTGAGCCTTAAAAGTGCTGGCGAAGCACTTTGCTGGGAGTTCGCTGACCCAATCGGGGTCTTGATCGATAACTGCAGAGAGGGTGGAGCGCAGGCGTTGCTTCCAAACTGCGGGTGCGGTCCTGTCCTGAGCGGTCCTGTCCTGAGGGTTTGCTGTCCTGAGGTCCTGTCCTGATTCCTAATCTGAGGGTATCCTGTCCTGTCCTGGGTGTCCATTCTGCACCTGCTGTCCTTTGAGGGGTATCCTTCCTTGAGGGTTTCCTGTCCTTAACTGACCCGTGGCCAGGGTTTGGTTTCCACACCAGTCTAGGTAAATACTGATCTAAGTTCTTTAAACTTGCACCTTTCTATTTTTCTGTCTTTTTGCTTTAATAAAGAGACACCTTTGCATATGTTGATTTTTCCATGCTTTTGCCGCAACTATTGAAACGTAAAGTCATTTGCATATTTCTTAATATGTTCCCATGTTACCCTACTTTTTAGAAATCATATTTTGCATTGCAGTTTGTCATTTCCTGATATGGTCTAGAACGGCCTTACTTAAACTGTTTAAAGAATTATTGCCCTGAATGCATAGCGTTACTTGTTGCATCTCATATTAGCGTTTCTATGATTACCCTGACTTTATTTCTCTATAGTTATGTACTTTTCATTATCTTAGTTATTGATTGCCTTATTCTTGTAAGTTTAATGCTTGATGAAAACGAACTTTAGATAAAGCTTTTAAAACTTCCAGTTGTCCGTGGTCATTTACAACAGTATTGAATGTCATTTGAATTTGCATTTGCTGCCTTTCCTTTTACAGCTAGGCCCCTGATCCGTTGAGGTCATAGGTACCCGTGTCGGTGGATGGTAAGTCGGGTACACTGAGTAATAACGGTAGGGAACACACAAATTGGTAGCAGCCCGTGAAGTCGCCTGGTCAATGAATAGTGTGAATTGAAAGTATATGGGCCCTGAAGCCGGAACGGCGAAATCATTGGCTGGGTGACCTCGCGCGCTCTATCAGTTTTTCTGGTAGCGCAGAGGATGGTTAGGGACTAGCTAAAGGTTAGGTAGAACTAGTTAGACTAGTTAAGTCGGTAGCTGCTAGTATATTAATGCTGCTAAAAGAGCGGCTGTTCAGAGAGACCTGATCACTCTCTTGTGAATACGCTGCTGAAATTCATGAACTGTTTTATTATTGTTATTCTTGTTCTTATCTTGTTATATGTATTAATCCATGCATTTGTAAACCGTCTTATTTTGTGTTGTCCGAACTCCCCGGGGAATTGAAAGGGCAAGTGGTGAATAGAATCCATTGTCCTGAGGTCGCAGGCTTAAGGAAAGTTAGGTGCAGGTTAGGATAACCGGGAAGCACTAACTAGGGTTTTTCTGAATACATGTGTGAATAAATGTCAGAAACGAGGTTCATTGGCAAAATTCCCATAGTGGCGTAACCTAGTAAGGGTCACATCGGAAGAGTAGCAGGGGCGTCGGAGCCTGGGTGAAAGCAGAGGGGTCCGCTGGGAAACCTTAGACTCGGATATATCCCGGAGAAGTGGATGAGTTTAGGGGAATAACAGGTTCACCGATGCTAGAGTGAAGGGTAGGCGGAAGAGATCTACCCGCAGCGCGTGAAAAGTAAATGGAAGTAGTTTACTTGCAGTAAAACAAAGCTATCCTGTCTAGACACTTGAGCACTGTGGCGAATGTGTATTTGTTGTAAAATAACCAAGCACTGAGCACTTTAGAAAGAAAGTTTCCGTTACCTTGTGAAGGGAGGGAGTCAGCCGCGAAGCGTCTCCGACGTCACTCCGTGCCGCGCTGGGATTGGTAGAAACAGCGGGCGGGTAGCGGGGCTGGAATTGTAAAGGAGGGGTGAAGCGCCGAGGAGTGAGAACTGTCTCACGAAGGGGCCGCGCACCCATTGGTCGAAACTATTTGAACGCGTGCACCCCATTGGTCGCACGGAATTGCAAGGCGCATTCTGATTGGAGGTAACTTTGTAAACAGAGTTAAGCGTAGAAATCGTATGTGGCACTCGTATTGTCCAGAGACTAGACCCGATCCGAGAAACCAAGGGTTTGAAAGGGATCAGTGGAAAGCTAATAGATACGATATCATGTACGGAGCTAAGAGAAAGATGTCCCTTGTAAGTAGGGTAAAGAATTATTTCAAAACGGACAAACCGATTAAGTCTAGAGAGGGCGTTATTGTCCCGCCACCGAATACTCCCGCCTCATTCATGATGTTTGACCGAGGGTACAATACCTGTGTGTGGTTGGAGAATTGGGTAAAGTACACAAAAGATGACGGAATATTGGCTTTTCCGTTAGATGGTACTTTCAATGGTAGGATTTTATTTAATTTGAGAACCCGCATGAATGAATTGCATCCCAGACCAAGACTAACGCAGTATGAGGCATTAGAGGAATGGGAGATTGAGGCTTTCGAAAGAGAAAAACCCCGAATGGACAAAGGTCTGACCAAGTGGTACCCAAGGCTGAAACAAGAGACTAGGGACAAAAGGATGAAACAGTGGAGACAGAGCATGATTGTTGAGGGTCTGTTTCCCATGATGCCAGCAGGTAACCCTTCAGTGGGAGAGAAAAGGACAGAAAAGAGTAAGCATTGGGGAGCCCTTGGGGAGTCAGACGATGAATTATTAGATGACATCTTTACGAGAAGCCCGCCACCTTATAATGAGGGAACCCGACCTTCCAGTGCAGGAGAGAATCCCCAGCGTCCATCTATTAAGGAGGAGGACAGATCCCTATGTAGGGGGGGAGGTGGTCAGGTACTGCCTTATTTTGAGAATCCCGGACCCGCAGAGGTGCGAAATATATATCCTGGTATGCCCGTGAGCCCGGAGGAAAAATATTCCCGTGAAAGAGCCTTCTTCCCCCGACCTCTTTATGAGAACGAAGAAAAGCCAGTAAGTGCAGGAGTGCCCTTCTTGCAGCCTCCATATGGGGAAGAGCGTAGGTCATTTGGCACAGGAACTTTGTTCCCAAAACCAAATTATGGTGGGGGACCAAGTGAAACGCATCCTACTGCCCCGAGTTTTACTCCTCACCTGACACCACAGACAATGCCTGAACGAACATTAGGAAGAATACTAGATGAAAGGGAGCAAGAGGCCATAGCTAGACAGAGGACAGAAATAATTCAGAAGATCTCCCAGTTAAATACCAGTCCTGAAGCTTTGACTATTCCGGTAACAATCGGACCCGTAGTTCCGTTGTACGGGAATAATCAAGGAGGTCTGAACCCTTCAGTTATGAACCCGATAATGGCCCCGCCGAGGCAAGAGCCCCTACTGATAGACGATCAGTCCAGTGAGTGCGAGTCCGAAGTTGTGTTCTTGGACCTGCCAAACAAACAGACCGGGAAGGGAATGCAGAAGAGGCATAATCCTTTTGATGCGAAAGAAATTAAATTAGAATCAGCAACAGGTACTAGGAGTGTTTCTTTGGTAACCCCGGAAGAGATTGAAAGTTGGAGTCGTGATTTAGAAAAACAGGCTCCGCAAACGAAACCTTTAGACCTCTACAAGCTGAGGGTAGAAATAGAGGAATTGATGGTAGGAAATGTGGGGTTAGACAGATTAAACACCTATTCTGAAGAAGAATTGCTGTTCATGTGTAAAAGCCTTACCAGAAGTACCAGGGTGCTCCACGAAAATCTGACAGACACCGCAGCTAGTATGGGGGTAGATATTTCAAGATCCAAGCCCCTACAAAAGCCTTACAGAGCTGAATTTTCAGACAAGGATTTAGAGAACCTGAATGTGTCAGGGAAGAAGGTACAGATTAAAGAATTGCTTGCAGTTTTGCAAAAATGGGGAGACGTGGAAAGATGGAGAAGCAGGTGGGTACGAAAGAAAGATGAGGCTCGATCTAGACAAGCTACCCCTGAGTTCCCTTTGAGAGAAGTAGACAAGCCCGAAACATTATGCCCCATGCGTGAAGTACCAGGTGGGAGGTATGTGCACGTTCCATGGTCCAGGCAGGATATTGTGTCCTTTACTAACGATTTTCCGAAACTGCGCGAGAAGCCGGTTGAATGGTACCGGCAAGTGGAAAGGTTCGTAAAGGTGCAAAAATGCCTGTGGAAAGACCTGGATGGGTTTTTCGACATTGTGGTCCCGGTCGATCTATGGACCGAGTGTAAAATAGCCATAGCTTGGCCTAGTGAGGAGTACACAAGAGATAAAGAAACAGGGGAACCTTCGAAGGAAGTCATGAGAAAATATGAGCAGGTAATTCAGCACTTGAAAGAAAAGGTGCCCGCAAAGGAAACTGATTGGACCAGGATAGATAGAACAACGCAGGAAAGGGATGAGACAGTGCACTCCTTTTATGAAAGGCTGTTGCAGGTGTTTAAAACCTACAGTGGTATAGATAACATCGAGATGAAGGATATGACGCACTTTATTTACAGGTTTGTAAACGGTTTAAGACCTGAAATTTGTCAGTGGATAAAAGATAACAAAATCTGTTGGCACTCCAAAAAGGTAGACGAGGTCCTGCGGTACGCAAAGTACTGCGAGGACGAGATGGCAGAAAAGAAAAAGGCTCTCAAGGAGAAGGTGATGTGGGCTCAGGTGAAGCTCGCAGAACAGCAGGAAAAACAGTTGAGTAACATGGTCAAAAACACTCAGAACCAAGGTCCTGGGGGTGGGGGAGGAGGTAAGCCCCGGCCCAAAATGAGTAGGGAGGAGGCTATGAAGAAATTTCCCTGTCATCAGTGCGGCGAAATTGGACACTGGCGTAACGAGTGTCCTTACTTGCCGGATGATAACCCCAAAACACCTGATTTAACTCCACAGACGCAGAAAGAAAGACCAAGAAAGACTCAACCACAGGTAAAAACAGTTCAGGTGCCCCGAGCACCAAAGCAAGTATACAAGGGAAAACAAGCAGAGGGAGATGAGATAGAAGTCTGGGAAAGCAATGAGAACAGAAATGCTGCAACTTCGCAGTATCTATTGAATGATACCTTCCTTTGTGATGACCAGTACTGACGGGGCCTGAGAGGGGAGGACGAGGAGTGCGTACTTGGCGCCTCCTTGCCGGTAGACCAGTCCGGACCATACATTGAAGGAAAGGTTGACGGAAATGATGTCACCTTTCTGTTGGACACTGGAGCTACCCGTTCTACTGTGAGAACAGTGGACGTTCCAAACCTACCCCTCTCGGGAGAAGCCATCCAAGTAGTGGGTGTATCTAATCAATTGATTAGTACTCCTGTTACCAAGCCCATGGAGATCTCAATTGGAAACTTTAAGGAAATGCATAAATTTGTCGTTTGTGACACCAGTCCAGTAAACTTACTGGGACGTGATTTGCTGTGCAAAATGAACTGTACCATCTTTTGCACACCAAAAGGCGTTGAAATTCAGACCCCAGATGAAGACGGCATTTATAAATTAATGCTGATCAGACCGGACTCAGAGATTAAACGAATGACTGTACAGGATTTGCCCAAAGAACTCCAAGAAGCAGTGAAGCCAGAGGTGTGGGACTTTACTGGGAAAGATGTAGGGTTAATGAAAAATGTGGACCCCATACAGATAGCAATCAAGGACAATGCAGTATACCCCAATACTAAACCCTACAGAATGAATGCAGAAGTGAAAGCTGGTGTTACTATGGAAATACAGAAATTGCTAGAAGGAAACATCATACAGGAGGTAATGAGTAGCCCATGTAACTCCCCGATTATGGGCATCAAGAAGCCTAGTGGCAAGTACAGAGTAGTGCAGGATCTACGAAAAGTCAACAAGATAGTAGTCCCTTGCTGCCCTATTGTCCCGAACCCAGCAGTGATTCTGTATCAGATTCCCTGGGATGCTGAGTGGTTCACTGTGATAGACCTATGTCATGCATTCTTTTCCATTCCCTTGCATCCAGATAGCAAATTTCTTTTCTCATTTGCCTTCAATGGTCACGTGTATTGCTGGAACAGGGTCCCTCAAGGGTACACAGAGAGCCCCTCTATCTTTAATCAGATCTTGAAAAAATGTTTGGAAACTTTGGTCTTACCTGGAAACTCTGTCTTAGTGCAGTACATAGACGACCTCTTGGTGGCATCTAAAAGTCATAGGGATTGTGTGATTGACACCATTGCCCTACTGAATCACCTGTGTGAGAAGGGACACAAAGTGGCCCCTGACAAATTACAGTTCTGTGCAAAATCAGTAAAATATCTGGGGCACCAGATAGAGAAAGGTGTCAGGAAAGTGACATCCGAGAGAGTGAGAATAATTCAAAAGATGCAGTTACCCCGTACTCAGAAACAGATCAGAATGTTCCTGGGTGTGATAGGATACTGCAGGCAGTGGATTCTGGGATTTGCAGTCCTAGCTAGGCCTTTGATAAAAATGACCAAGAGAGGAACACCAGATATTGTAGAATGGGATGATGAAAGCTTAACAGCCTTCACCAAACTGCGAGATTGTCTGTGTACAGCCCCTGCATTGGGAATGCCAGACTATTCCAAGGAGTTTGCCCTATTCTGTGACACTCGCGATAATTGCGCATTGTCAGTCCTGACACAAAATCATGGCACAACGAGAAGGCCTGTAGCATATTTCTCTGCCACCTTGGATCCAGTGGCTGCTGGATTACCAGGCTGTCTGAAAGCAGTAGCTGCTACCTGTGCCAGTTTAGAGCAGAGTGAGTCAATTGTCATGGGACATCCGGTAACTGTGTATGTCCCACATGGAGTGGTAATTTTATTGACCAGAACTAAAACTCAGTATCTCACCCCTAGTCGGCTGACTAAATACGAGAGGATTCTTGTGGGTGCTGCAAATGTAAACATTGTTAGGTGCAGTATTCTGAACCCAGCCACCTTACTCCCCGACCCAAAGGATATGGACGGGGGAGTGGATGATGAGCATGATTGCATTGATTTAACAGAATTCAATACCAAGCCACGTCCAGACATTAAAGAAACACCATTGCCTGAGCATGACAAGGAATTGTTTGTGGATGGTTCATGTCTAAGGCATGAACAAGGAGGCCTGAGTGCTGCCTATGCGGTAGTCTCCTTAGACAAAATTGAAGAAGCAGGTTATCTATATCATATAAAGTCTGCACAAGTAGCCGAATTGATCGCTATGATAAAAGCCTGCCAAATTGGGAAAAACCTACGCATAACAGTGTATACTGACAGTCAGTACTGTTATGGGGTTGTGCATGACTTTGGCCAATTGTGGCTACAGAGGGAGTTCCTGACTTCATCGGGTACCCCTATTCGAAATGGAAAAGTTGTTCAAGACCTTTTAGAGGCAATCCAGTTACCAAAGGAACTGGCAGTGGTAAAATGTGTTGCTCATAAGAAGGGCATTGACCTTGTATCACTGGGAAATGATTTTGCTGATCGAGTAGCCCAGTGGTGCGCCAGAGATCGGTATATCGTAAATCCAAAACGAGGAGGGCCAGGAACCAGCTGCCAACTTCAGGTGTTTGAAGAAGTGCCTACATGGGATGAAGTGAAAGAGTGGCAGCAGGCGGCACCTTGGCAAGAACGAGAGAAGTGGAAGGACGATGGGTGTAGACCAAAACGTGTGGATGGTGTCATCATAGGTCCAACTGGTATGCCTGTGTTACCTAGACACCTGCTTAGCACAATGGCGAGGTTGATACATGAGGGATCACACATTGGTAGGGACGCCATGATTCTAGTGTTCCAACAGACTTGGTACAGTAAAAAGTTCAGGAAAGTAGCAGAGTCCCTCTGCCAGAGGTGCCTGACATGTCAAAAGATGAACCCAGGGAAGAAGACTGTAGTGGAACTGGGGAAAATTGGGAGGTCCGGGGGTCCCTTTGTGAGAATACAGATTGATTTCATCACCATGCCCCGTTGTGAAGGGAAGCGATATGTCCTTGTCATGGTCTGTTTATTTTCAAAGTGGGTGGAAGCTTTCCCTACGCCCCAAAATGACGCAAAAACAGTAGCCAAGTGTTTATTAAAAGAACTGATACCTAGGTTCGGGGTTCCAGTCACTATTGAATCAGATCAAGGCTCACATTTTCATAATGAAGTGATCGACGAACTCTGTAAGGCCTTTGGAATTTCACAAAAGCTTCACTGTGCCTACCGTCCAGAGGCTTCTGGAGTAGTGGAACAAATAAATGGAACTATCAAAAACAGACTAGCAAAACTGTGTGATGCATCTAAATTGACCTGGGTGAAGGCCCTGCCCCTGGTCCTGATGGGACTCAGAAGTGTTCCTGATCGCAAGACAGGCCTAAGTCCCCATGAAATCATTATGGGAAGAGTGATGAGACAAGCATGGGTGCCAGGAAGCAAACTGTTGAGTATTACTGATGATTTGGTACTTGAATACTGCAAGAGATTGGGTGACCAAGTGCGTTCTATCTCTCGCCAGATCGGAGAAGACGCCATCCTCAATCCAACGACTCCTCTCCACAAACTGGTCCCAGGGGACTGGGTGAAGATAAAGAAGCATACTCGGAAGAGCTGCCTGGAGCCAAGGTGGGGAGAAAAACGTCAGGTGATCCTGGTAACTACCACAGCAGTAAAGTGTGCAGGAGTTCCACGCTGGGTACACGCCAGCCACACCCAGAAGGTACCACCAGACGAGGTGCCTGAAGCAGAAGGACGTCCAGCAGAGGACTCTGCAGGAGCCAGACCGGAAGTAGCTGACGACGTACAGCCTAGTACCAGTCAAGCTACAGAATCAGCAGACGTTGGCCCAAGAATAGTTGATAACGAACTACCAAGAGCCCAGCCTGCTGAAGGGGTCCAAGAAGCTGAACCAGAAGTAGCTGAAGACGAGCTGCCTAGCATATGGCCAGAGGAGTGGATTCCATTGATTGATCTCACTGAAGACCCCATTCGAACAAGTGAGAGACTTTGGGAAGGTAGAGAGTGGACTAGAGAGGAAAAGAAAGGCACAGGCGAAGAACCTCAGAATCTTGAGATTCACATCAAAACTGAGGAAGGAGAAGGTCAGACAGGGACAGAGCACGTGATTGATACAGAACAAGTGGATGCTGCAGAGCCAGTGCACGATACTGAACAGGTGAAGGATACAGAGCAAGTGTTTGATACTCCTCCACTGACTCCTGATATCGAAAAGGGACAGACTAGACATAGTGTAATAGTTCGAGCAGAAGAAAGTTCAGAGATCGAAGTGCTCGAACAGGATCAGATAGAATTAAAAGAACGTGTTCAGGAAACAGAGTCAGAGACACTTGAAGAGCAAACACATAATTTACCTGAACAAGGCCAGATTAGTAACCAGGCAGAAGAAATAGATGCGAGTCCTGGAAATAGTCAGATAGAAGAAGAAGAAACTGAAACAGAATTGCCAACAGTTAATGAGAACAAAAGGGCAAGAGAAGGAAACGAAGTACAAGTACCAACTAAAAGACTTAAGAAAAGAAAGAATCTTGAGCCTAGATTCGTAAAGAAATTAAGACTAAGGATAAAGACGGTGGAAGAAAAACGTGCAGAAGAAAGGAGAAGTGCTCGCATAGCAGAGCAACAAGAAAGTACTTCCAAAAGAAGGAGTGATCGAATAAAAAGACAAAACAAGAAGTACAAGTCACCTGAATGGACACTTGTGTTAGAAGAACTTGAAGATCTTGATATAACTGACGTAAGCGACGGAGAGCCCGTCCCTGAGTACTCTGACGAAGAAGAAGAAGAGCCACCGTGAATTTGCACAAAGTAAGATACTCGTGTGAAGACACAAAGAGGGGTCGAGAAACTTCTTCTGAGCCAAAATGTCTGATTCAAACGTGAATGGTAGACCTAGTCGCAGCTGTTGCAAAACATGCTGCAAGGTATGTGTCTGTAGTGTAGTTGTCCTGATATTAGTTTGGATAGGACTAACAATTTTTATTCCTTTTGCTGTAAGTAAAGATACTAATATTGTCCCTACTGAAATTGTAAATACTGACAGTGAGGAGCTGACAACACAGAGTGTAGCAAGACATGAGAGAGCACTGAGACAAACAAAACAAGACTTAGAAGCATCAGATGAGGGAGGACTACATTTTCATGGAGTTAAGAACAGGACACACTTAAATGTTTTCGCAAACTTGTTAATACACTATGTAGAGACTATGGAAATTGAAGATTGCTATGTCTGCATGAAGCTACCTACCTCTGTAGCTGAAGGCGTGACATACCATCACTTGCCGTTGACATATGGAATCTCCTGTAGCATTTTAGCTAGTTTATTTTACAAAAGAGGACCGTTACAGTACTATTACTCTAACAATGACGTGATATTTTCTGAACTTCCCATTCGTGGGAACTTGAATCCTGTACATACCAAAAGTGACGTAATACGATATATGGGAGACTACTTTCTGACTATAGGTAATATCGACATAGCTGACGCACACAGAGATAACTTGACTTGTTCTTTGCGTGAGCAGGAAAAGATGTTCCTGAACATGGCAGAGAAAAGGAGAATTAAAATACAAAAGAAGGCTAATGACGAAAGTCAGAAAAAGCCAAGATGGGCAGAGAACATGGAAGGCACATCATCTGGTGGGGCGGGTCCTGCTCTGTTGCTGGATTTTGAAAAGAAAGGCAAGCTATGTCTTCACCTCGAGAAGACTAGCTATTATAATAACATTTTCATTGGTTCCAGTGAATGCGAACATAATTACAAGGTAATTGGAGGTTGGGGTTTCAAAAATGGGTCAGAGCCTGTGTTTCCTGGAATTTATTATATTTGTGGGGACAAGGCTTATTTCAAATTGCCGGATCACTGGTATGGAAGCTGCTATTTTGGCATGGTCTTCCCGAAAATATACCATGTGAATGGAATTGCTGGAAGCAGTGAAAATACTAATGGCTTAGTGCGTAGTAAAAGAGAAAGTATAGGTGAAATTATGGGTAGTATTTTCAGTGCACTGATACCTGGAGTGGGAGTGGTTCTGAACACTCACAGAATTTTCAAATTGTCTACTATAGTGGATGTGTTGTCTACTGAGACAGCTCATGGATTTCTGCTGGTCAATACTGAAATGGTTGCGATCAGATCAATGGTTTTGCAGAATCGACTTGCTCTTGATACCTTATTGGCGAAAGAGGGCGGAGTCTGCCGGATGTTGAAGGCGCAACATTGTTGCACTTATATTCCGGATAAAAGCGTACAGCTCAAAAGGTATGTGAAAAATATTACTAATTTGGCAAAGGAACTCAAACCACTCGAGGTTGATAGCGCCTGGAAGAGACTGGTAGATGGTCTCTCAAATGTAGGTCATTGGCTTGCTGGCGTAGGTAAAAGCTTATTGTTCAAAGTACTGATGCCAATTGGAATTATAGGTCTCATCCTATTCTTCATATTTGTCTGTTGCAAATGTCGGAAGCACACCAGAAAGCATGAAGTGAATGCAAGAGGGGTGAAACGAAGTGTGGATGAGCTCGAATTGGAAGAGATGAATAATCAGATCTATAAAAAGGTGAAGAGTTCTCACCCTACCAAAACTGAAAGTGAAAAGCTAGAGCGATTGTTGGAAGAGATAGAGCTGTATAAAGTGTGAAAGAAAGTTGGCATCTGGTTCCATTTATTTTGTGATGATAGTAAATATCATCAAAGAGGGGATTGATGAAGCAAAGCTTCGCATATTTTGCGACTTGCTGTATTCATGAACCTCGTCTATGTGTAACAAGGTAATAATTGTACGTCTTACTAACGTTTATTTTATGTTTGAGTAAAGTTTATGAAGCTTGCCTATGTGTATTTCTAATGCATTTAATCCGTGTACTTAAACATGGCCGCCGCTTGTATTTAGTTACTGCGCATGCGTCAGCCACACTCACGTGTCCTGACGTGTCTGCAGAGTTGGAGGGAAATTTATGCGCATGCGTAATACATAGCTTTGCCTATAACGTGGTGCTGCTCGTGCCACTGCTCTCGTACCTGTTATGTGTAGCTAACATTTAGACTGCATAAGTATATTTCTTAGTAATAAGTTGAAAGTACAAACCCTGTGATGTGTTTTCATAATGTTATTTCTATGTATTAATTTGTTTTCGCTTGCTTTTCATGTACCGCGGGGAATGGGGGTCTGACGGCACCAAAAGCCATCTTGGAGGTCCCTTCTACGCATGTGCGACTTTCTGGGGCACCGACAACCTTGGCTGCTGGAACACCGCCAGTTGGCAGTGATGGGCAAGATGCTCCTGAGAAGTAACCTGCGAACTCGGCTGGACGAAGTCATTTGTCCCTGTTCCGCTACATTGTACAATTGTCATTGTATTTCTGCGCAGTTTCTCATGGGAACCCCAATCTCGCTAGGCGGTACCCAGATATGTAAATGAAGCATCCAAATAGTGTGTTATGATTGGTGTGTTACCCAAAGCCTACCTTAGGACCAATCCAAATTGAGGGATTCTGACACTTTGCAACATTGGGGGGTGGTACACCGTCCCAAAAGAGTATATCTACCCTGGGTTCACCTAGGGAATTTGTCCGACTTGTCTGGTTTAGCTGACCTGTCACTGACCCATCGTACTCAATAGGTGACTGAAGATACAGAGCGCTGCGGAGCACTCTGTCCGAAATTGACCATAGACTAAGGTTCTACTGAGCCTTAAAAGTGCTGGCGAAGCACTTTGCTGGGAGTTCGCTGACCCAATCGGGGTCTTGATCGATAACTGCAGAGAGGGTGGAGCGCAGGGGTTGCTTCCAAACTGCGGGTGCGGTCCTGTCCTGAGCGGTCCTGTCCTGACGGTTTGCTGTCCTGAGGTCCTGTCCTGATTCCTAATCTGAGGGTATCCTGTCCTGTCCTGGGTGTCCATTCTGCACCTGCTGTCCTTTGAGGGGTATCCTTCCTTGAGGGTTTCCTGTCCTTAACTGACCCGTGGCCAGGGTTTGGTTTCCACACCAGTCTAGGTAAATACTGATCTAAGTTCTTTAAACTTGCATCTTTCTATTTTTCTGTCTTTTTGCTTTAATAAAGAGACACCTTTGCATATGTTGATTTTTCCATGCTTTTGCCGCAACTATTGAAACGTAAAGTCATTTGCATATTTCTTAATAAGTTCCCATGTTACCCTACCTTTTAGAAATCATATTTTGCATTGCAGTTTGTCATTTCCTGATATGGTCTAGAACGGCCTTACTTAAACTGTTTAAAGAATTATTGCCCTGAATGCATAGCGTTACTTGTTGCATCTCATATTAGCGTTTCTATGATTACCCTGACTTTATTTCTCTATAGTTATGTACTTTTCATTATCTTAGTTATTGATTGCCTTATTCTTGTAAGTTTAATGCTTGATGAAAACGAACTTTAGATAAAGCTTTTAAAACTTCCAGTTGTCCGTGGTCATTTACAACAGTATTGAATGTCATTTGAATTTGCATTTGCTGCCTTTCCTTTTACAGCTAGGCCCCTGATCCGTTGAGGTCATAGGTACCCGTGTCGGTGGATGGTAAGTCGGGTACACCGAGTAATAACGGTAGGGAACACACACAAATTGGTAGCAGCCCGTGAAGTCGCCTGGTCAATGAATAGTGTGAATTGAAAGTATATGGGCCCTGAAGCCGGAACGGCGAAATCATTGGCTGGGTGACCTCGCGCGCTCTATCAAAACCCACCTTAAATGAAATTCTTCCAAGATAAGTTGGTGTTTGGGACCCGTGGCTTCCTTTCTGCTGAATATTACACTTCTGACAATCTTTGCCCCACCTCCTCCCTGTAAGGAGAAATAGAAACTTATTTGCTTGGATGTCTAGAGGGAACTAAGGTTTTATACTGATTGCACCAAAGACCTTCAGGTGAGTAATAAGCTCTCTGTAGTTTTCTCTGGGGCAAATAAGGGCAAGGCATTGCAAAGGGGCACCATCTACCCGTGGATTGTTCTCTGCATAAAAAGCTACTGTAAATTACTCACTAACTTTCCCACCTCTTCTTTCTGTGACGTGCCCCACCCCCAAGCACCCCCCCTCCCCAATCAAAAAAGGTCCCTATGTAGAGACCTGCTTACTGGTATTGCCAATCTGCAGCTATGCCTTGTGCCTGAGGCCGTGGACAGTCTTCGAAAGCAACTGAAGTCAGCGTGTATGTTTGGCATTTATATGTGACCCCCTTCACTTCGGGAAGTAAAACTGGCACACAAATACTGCTATATAGTTTCTGGATCCAGTCTGACGCATGGGTGACATGGAACTCCTTGCATCAGATTGTGCTTTTAGTACTACCGGAGTAAAGACTGTCATGTTTGTCACTCCATATGAGGGCTTTCGGCCAGGTTCTGTTGTCTAAATGACAAACTCCATCAAGGTATTGATCAGTCTACCATGGCTTTTGGCTGGAGGGGGGGGTCTTCTTGGACTTGGCCCTCTCTGCATGTTCACCTTCTACATTTTTTCATCCCCTCCTGTTTTTGCAGAATTCATTTTTGTTTGTCTTAGGACCCTAATCACTCTACCATGGCTAACCAGTGTTAACCCCTTCCACGATCATGACGAGCTCAGCTCGTCAGGAGGTACGCCTGTCGTACGCTCATGACGAGCTCAGCTCGTCATGTAACGCGGGTTTTTAAAAAACTCCGCATACGGCGGTAAAAGGCGCCGCACGCATGAGGTTAAAGTTTTTGCTCTCTCTCTAAATCAAGTAACAGCCACCATCGAATTCGCACAATTAACTTACTTGTAAGTACCTACGAAAGTAGTACTACATTTACCCAAGGCCTATAAATTAAATGCTAGTAGTGGGTCTGCAGCACGGATTGCTCCACCCACTTTAGTAGCCTTTTAAATACGTCTCAGACCTGCCACTGCAGCATGTGTGTGCAGTTTTAAACTGCCATTTCAACCAGAAAAATAAAATTTCCTCCAGGACGAAACTTTCCTTCTTTTTTATACACACCAGTCACCCCCCTAGCGTAGGCCCCGGATAGCCCAGAGGGCAAGATGAAATGTATTTAAAAGGTTGGGCATGTACTTTCAACTTTCACATGTCCCGATATTAAAAAATTAACATTTGTTTTCCACTACTGCAAGGCATACCTCTCTCACGGTAGAACACTGGGTATCTTAATTACATTTAATAATGCTACTCTGCTGCCCCAGTGAAAGACTGGACAGGCATTGTGAACCCATGACTCCAAGGGCTAGCTGGCTAACCTCCTGATCAGAGCTTCAGGGTCAGAACAGTCTCCAACCACCTTGAACCCTGCACTTTGACTCGGTCTTCTGTGAGTCTTGTTCCCCACATAGTGCCACCCCAGTCCTCAATCTCTGGAAGTGGCCCTGAAAGTCCTCTGCCAGCCGAGCTGTAGTCTTTTTGTCAGAACGGACAAAGTGCAATGCATTTCCTCACAGCTTTGCAATGGAACTGCCATGGAACAACCCACTCCGAAGCACAAACCAACAGCTCTTCGGAACCGTCTGTGTGATGCCTCCTCGAATCCAGACCTTGCATCAGACCCCCGCAACTCATTGGAACTGCCACTGTGTGAAGCATCCTCAACGCAGGACCTCTCATCGCAGCCCAGCAGATCCAGGTAATCACCACATCATATCCTTGACGCAGGACCTCACGGCCAATCAGAATCTTCGCTGCATGACACAGGATCTCAGAACAGTCCGCAACCAGAACTTAAATAACTTTGTTCAGCAGGCCTACCTTTATTCTTGCATTCAGCATGCACTCCATCACAGTCGGCATGAACTTGTCATTTTATCCTGGTCTGGTGCGACCAGATAAACACAGTTTGCGCTTTGTGTCTTTAAGCACTATTTATACGTAAATCTATAAATGTGCATATCTCTGGTTCTGCAGATTGAATTTTTTGTCATTTTGGTCTCAAACAATTGTAAAAATGTTACTCTATATGTCTAATATGGTGAGGGATTTTTCTTGTGAGCCGTTTAAATTGTATTACTGTTTGAACAACTGCACAAATAACTTTACACACTCCCTTTAAGTTAAGTCTGCCTGATTTTAGGCCAAATTTACCAGAGGGGTAAGCACAGGATAATTTGGGACTTGCTTGTGTTTCACCCTACCCAGAATTGTGGTTGCTTCTTAAGTAGGATTTTACGCCCCTCAACCAATAACCCAATTTCCTACAGGGAGGCAGGTGTTTCATTGCCTGGTATTAGATGAGACATGGAACTTCAGCACAGCTGCTGAATGAAAGATCTGGACTTGGCTCCTCATTTATGTTGATAAGAAAACCTCTGCAGCGGTCGAAGATACTGCTGTTAGTGCTGACAGGGCCACTGATGCAACTGAACCATCTATGGCCAATAATACATGGGGTATATTTATAGGCATGGTGATCTTAAATTTAACCTCCACCCACTATCACCCTGCCCCATGCTTTCAAAGTCTTCTCTGTACTTTCCATGTGGATCATGGTCTCCTCTGCATGCCAGCTAAATAGGGAGGATACAGAGAAAAAAATGTATCCTCCTCAGCTGGATGTTTTGTTTTAAAAATGTCAGATGCAACCAGCAATATATCAGAGTAATTCTGAGGCAATACTAGATGCTGCCACCAAACAACTGATCTGAAAACAGAATAGCTCCCAGAAAGATCTCAATTAAATGTTGCTGTAATCACCAGTGAGGGTCAGCAAGGTCTCCCACAATGCCAGATCACATCTTGCAAGCAGGGCAGTATCGCTGGCAGCTTTAAGGGCAGTGGAAGTAGTAACACAGACCTTTCCTGCAATATGCAGCCTTTTGCATTCGCTGTAAGAGTAGCAGATTTTTCTGTGGCTGGGGCATGACACTACCTAGGTGTGACCCAGTCTCCTCACTGAAACATTATATCTGCTCTAAATGCCAGTATACCCTCCATTCCTCTGTACCCAACTTGGGAAGGGAAATCAGTGTGTGTTGCCCCTCACCCCCCCACCATGAATTGCAGGCATGCCTTGTCAATTGCCGATCTCTACCAAAACACGCAAGTGACATCTGGCTATCCCTTACATCTAACAACTGGGACTTAATGTTCCTCACGGAAACTTGGACAAAGGACGCCTCCAATCCAGACATTGCCTTGGCAATTCCTTCTGCCTACCAATATGTTGGATTAAACAGAGCTGGACAAAAAACAGGGGGAGGAATAGCTATTATTCTTAGACCCCAATGGAAAATTGTCTCCAGAAAACTTGACAATCTCGGTCCCATTGAAGCCATGTACTTCAGCATCTCTGAGGCCGCTCGCCTCATCTGTGCTGGAGTGCTTATATACAATCCTCCTAACACCAATCCCACGCATATCACGGACTTAATGACGATCTTAGCCGACCTTTCCCTAAAACACCCTCACTTTACGGTCCTGGGAGATTTTAATTTGCACGTAGATAATATTAACTGCGCTAAAGCGTGCTCCTTAATTGAAACTATGGAGGGCATGAATCTCACTCAGAAAGTCATTGGCCCTACCCACACTGCTGGCCACACCCTCGACATTATTTTTACCAACTTCTCCCACCTCTCGGCCCTTATTCCCCGCCCGGTAATATGGTCAGACCATTTTATTGTCCCTTTTAACATCACAATTCCCTCTATCAAACGCTCTGTCTGTAGGTCAGAGAGGTTGGGAAGAAAGTGGTTTAAAGTGACATTGGAAGAGTTTGCACCTGCTTTAGCCAAGCTCAACTGGCAGCCTTCCATTAACATAAATGAGGGCGTAGCAAGGTTAAACCAAAACCTCACGACGGTTATCGAGGACTTAGCTCCCCTCACCGTTCTTTCATTGGCCAGAACCAAACCCTCGGCTCCTTGGTTCTCCCAGCTACTGCGAGAAGAAAAAAGCAAATGTAAACGACTAGAACGTCTCTGGCGTCGGATCTATGATCCAACCGCCAAAATTATCTACAGAATGGCATTAAAAAATTTCCACAAGATTAAACAAAACGCCATGAGGGAATATTTTGCAAGCAAACTTATAGATGCGGACAACTCAACTAAGACGCTCTTTCAAATTGTGAAAGACTTCACCGACCCCGCTGCCCTCATGTACAAGCCAGGGCATAGCCAAGATCTTTGCGATAACCTCTCTAATTTCTTCTATGATAAGATCAATCTCATCTATGCTTCTTTTAGAACAGTGGACAGCTCTGACGTAGAGGTTACATCCATGCCACATACTATTCCTAAGGACATAAGGTTGAATGCGTTTAAACCCATCACCCTGGACATCGTTTTTAATAAATTTATGCTCTGCAAATCAGGCTCTCCCCTTGATGCCATGCCCGCTCACGTATTCTCCACAGTGGCCCCAGCGATTCTCCCCCCGCTCCTATCGATCTGGAACTCCTCCCTCCTCTCAGGCCAATTTCCGGAGACTTGGAAGCAGGCCATCCTTATCCCCCTTCTAAAAAAAACGGGGGCAGACCCTGCCGTTCTGAGCAATTTTCGCCCGATATCACTGCTACCCAAACCAGCAAAAATCTTGGAAAAAATTGTCCAAGAACAACTCACGGATTATTTGGAAAGTAATAATCTTCTGCATGACTCGTAATCCGGTTTTCGGACCGGGTATAGCACAGAGACAGCACTCCTGGAGGTGTCGGAGGCCGTGCGAGAGGCGGTGGACAGGGGTGAGACAGCCATGCTTGTGCTTCTCGCCCTGTCTGCGGCCTTCGACACGGTCTCCCACGACATCCTCCTGACACGACTCCGTGAGCTGGGAATCTGTGACACACCAATAGCCTGGATTACCTCGTTCTTAACGGATCGGACACAACAAGTTTGGTGTCGCCCTTTCTGGTCCAAAGACAAAAAACCTCTGGGTTGCGGGGTGCCTCAAGGATCTGCCCTCAGCCTGCTGTTTTTTAACGTTTACGTTGCCCCTCTCACGAAACTGATTGAATCATCCGGGGTGAGAGTGCTCTCTTACGCTGACGATACACAGCTGATTTTCTTTTTTAGAGGTCACTCGCCCACTGGTTTTATAAATTTCAGAACGTGTCTTGCCAAAATCGTAGCCTGGATGACCCACAATACGCTAAAGCTCAATATCGACAAAACCGAGGTGCTGTTTTTTAACCAAATGAACCCCATGTCCTCGACCACTTGGTGGCCGCCTGAACTCAACCCGGCACCTTCCCCAGTTACAGTAGCACGCAACCTGGGAGTTCAATTTGACACTGAACTCTCTTTTAAACCTCAAATCCAGAAAGTTACTTCAGCATGTTTTGGTAAGCTCCACATGGTAAAAAAAATTGCTCCCTTCCTTCCCACGGAATCATTGAAGACGGTGATACACGCTTTGATCACGTCGCATTTGGACTATGCGAACAGCTTTTATGTGGGACTTCCGGCCTATCTTCTGCATCGGTTGCAGATCGTGCAGAATGCTGCGGCTAGACTGATTTGTAAAGTCCCCTTCCGGCACTCCATCTCACCCTTCTTGAGGAAACTGCATTGGCTTCCGATCTCCGCTCGTGTCAAATTGAAGGCCCTGGTACTGGTCTTCAGGGCTTTGAATGGTAAGGGTCCTGGATATCTCAGACACAGACTGAAACTGGTCCACTCCTCCCTCAATCTCAGATCCAACCATCTCCGCCTCCTACTCCCTCCCAGATTCCGCCGGGTAAGGAAAGGTGGTAGAGCATTTGCTGTAAATGCCTCAAAATTATGGAATGCCCTCCCTATCAGCCTCCGCCTCATCGACACTGAATCCCAGTTCAGGGGTAAACTAAAGACCTTACTATTCTCCGACGGTTAGCTCTCTTATGTTGACCCTCTCGCAAATCTGCAATCTCAGCGCTTAACAAATGTCAATATAATATAATAATAATAATAACCTACTATTATTGGGGTAGACTAGTAATCAAGGTGTGGAACTGCTAGGTCTTTTTCAAGAGGCATTAACTACTTTAAGAGGGGAGGTGTTGCTGCCTAAGCTGTTGTCAGATTAAAACATTAATTTTCTGCTTATTCCAAAATAGTAGGGAGTAGGAAAGTTAAAGATCGAGTTTCCAAGCAGGGTCCTAAGGTCTCCGTAGTTACAGGGACAGCCGTCGGAGAATATTCAAAATGATTGTTCAACGTTGCAGTGCCACTGGTTTGGACAACTTGGAACATGGTAATATATTCCCTAGGTGAAACATGAGCTGGTGACCTCGAAGGATTTTCCTCCCTTGTGTTCTTCCATAGAGGGTGGTAATCCTGCAAAGCTGGTGTTGAACGGGGAGCCCAAGATAACTTAGTAATAGAAGAATACCACTTTCTTTGCAAGTAGAGGATACAGCAATAGAGGGCGTAGAAGACAGATTCAATGTTGACCTGAGTGAAGTGAAGTACGGGACTAATCTATTCCCCACCACTCCTATTCGACATTTAGGAATAGCGATGCTTCAGTTTTAATTTCCTTCTATGTCTTTTCTCCCTGTATCTGCCCCTCTGGGAGTCCTTAGGGCCAGAGGGCTAGGACACAGATGAACAATTGTTACTTACCTGTAAACAGGTGGTTCTCCAATATTGGTGTCTTTCATAGATTCACATGCTTGAATACCCCCCGTCGTCGGAGTGGGAGTCCCACGGTAAATAAAATAGCAATAATATAATATATATATATATATATGTGTAACATAAAACCTGTAATATGTAATAGAAAAAAGGCATAACAAGCCTACACATATTTCTACATAGGAATGCATGGAAAAGGAAAAAACCATTTGCAGTCTATCATTGTCATTATGTTGGTCCAAACTACAGCCAATCAGGCGCCAGCAACCCTCTAGAACCTTCTCCTCAGAGCTCAGCACCTCAGATTTTCATAGCACAAGAGTGACCACAGAGTCTATGAGGAGAAGAGAGCCTCTGAGGGGAGGAGGGTGGGTCGCATGTGAATCTATGAAAGACACCAATACTGGAGAACCACCTGTTTACAGGTAAGTAACAATTGTTCTTCTCCAGTATTAGGGTGTCTTTCATAGATTCACATGCTTGAATATAGAATATAAAGCAGTAATATCCGAAGAAAACTTCCCAGCATGATACACATGCATAGACTTATAAAACCAAATATGTCTATAGTCATGCAAGACGTACAGTAATAAGGTAAACCATAATGGAGGAGGGAAGACAGAGGCTCGCCTTATTGAAATAGATAGCGAAGCATAGCCTGTCCCACTGCAGGTCTGCTTTGTTAATGGTACCCAGGCAGTAGTGTTTCGTAAACCTGTGTCTGCTTGACCACATGGCTGCTCTGCAGATCTGATGCGGCGGCACACCGGCAAACAGGGCAGTTGAAGACGACATCGCCCTGGTAGAATGGATCCTCACTGAAGACTGTAGAGGCTCGCCTGCCTGTTGATGGCAGAAAGCAATGGCCGAGGAAACCCCACGAGCAATTGTAGGTTTGGGAACTGGACGCCCTTAGTGGAAACGTCCATAAGCTATGACGATGGCAAATGTCAGCAGCCGCATAAATCCATCTAGCTATGGTGTGTGTAGACACTGCTTGTCCTAGCTGTATATTTCCATAGGCAATAAACAGTTGATCGGATTTGAGAATGACAGAGGTCCTTGCAAACAGAAATTTAAAACATCTTCTGATGTCAAAAGTATGTAATGCCCTCTCCGCAGGGGATTGCGGATTAGGAAAAAACATCTTTAAGATAACTGGTTCTTTCAGGTGAAAATCCGAAGGCACCTTAGGCATACACCTTGGGTTTGTACGTAGCACCACAGAATTGGGCGTGAATCGTAAGAAAGGTGAATTGACAGTGAGAGCTTGAACATCACAGACTCTTCTAGATGAAGTTAATGCTAACAAAGAGAAAAAACGTTGCATGTTAGGAATTTGAAATACATCCTGAAAATTGGCTCAAATGGGTGGCGCATGAGCAGCGCTAATACTACATTATAATGCCATGATGGAGGCGGACTACGTACAGGAGGAAACATTCTGAGTAGTCCCTTAAAGAACTGTTGTATTCTTGAAGAATAAAGAGAAATGAATCCATCCTGACGTTACCTTGAAATGGCTGCCAAAAAGATCTTCAACGTTGTATGAGATAAGCCTGATCTTGCCAGGTGCAAGAAAAAAAGGGTAATATCTGGTCAGGCGTTGCAAGAAATGGGTGAACCCCAGCAGATTAACACCAAATGCAGATTATTATTATTATTTTTTTTTTTTTTTAAAGATTGTATGTCTTTAGTAGGTGCTCTCGCGTAAGCCAGTACCTCCTTACAATCCGCCGAGATAGTCAGATGAGCTAATACAAGGTGCTCAGGCGCCAAGCTGCTAATTTTAGAGAAGCCGGATCGGATGGCAAATTTGATTATTCTGAATGGAGAGGAGATTTGGAATGGGTCGAAACTATATTGGATCGTACTCTGAGAGGAGAAGAAGTTCGGTGAACCAGTATTGGCGAGGCCACCTGTGGGCGATGAGAATCAAACGATACGGCTCTTTGTTCATCTGACGGAGAATTCTCGGAACCAACGGTATCGGAGGAAAGGCGTAAGCATATATTTGAGACCAGTTCATCGAAAACGCCTTCCCCTGCGAGTCCTGTGGGGATGCCAGCTTGCAAAGAAACAGGCATAAGATGTTCTTTTTTGTCGCAAAGAGGTCCAGATCGGGATGACCCCACTGCTGGAAGATTCGATCCGCCGTAGGCTGATGCAGTTCCTATTCGTGGGTGGACACCTGTTGACCTGCTGAGGGTGTCCGCCAGCACATTTGCAACTCCCGGCACATGAACAGCCAAGAGTTTGATCCTGTGCCATATTGCCCAAGCCCATATCTCTTGGGCTTTCTGAGATAGAAGAACCGACCTCGTTCTTCCCGGTTTGTTTAAGTAAGGTATACTTAAAGTATTATCTGTGCAAACCAATACTGTGGCCCCTTGAATGATAACACGAAGGATTTGAGGGCTAAGAAGATGGCACCTAGCTCTAGCCGATTGATGTGCCAAGCCTTTTGTTGAGGGTTCCATTCCCTGCTGAACCTTCAGCCTTGAAGATATGCTCCCCAACCCTCGAAGGGATGCATCTGTAGTGATTGTGTAATTTGGCACTTCTGGAAGGAATAACGCACACCCCTTCTACAAATTTCTTTCTTGGACCCACCAACAAAAAGGGGCCTCTTGCATCCGAGGATTGATTTGAATGAGATCTTCGAAGGAACTGGAGACCTGCAACCAATGTAGAAGAACCACCAAGTGGGAGATGCAGGCCCGTCGTTCGTGTGAGACAAACACCTTTGCTAGGTTTGTATTGATTGATGCTCCGAGAAATGTTGATATCGGAGCTAGTACTAGTTGGGACTTGTCATGATTTATTGAAAATCAGGTTTTGAAACAGTGACTGACAAGTCTGGGTGTGCTGGACTGCTTGTAAATAAGAGCGAGCCCTTATTATACAGTTGTCTCAGGAATGAGAAATTTGTATGCCTTGCAGACGTAGATAGGCTGCCACTGGTGCCAGGATGTACGTAAAGACACGTGAAACGGACCTAAATCCAAGAGGTAGGACTTTTATTGAATAAGTTCTGTACCTATTGTAAAGCGTAGCCACTTCCTATGCTTAGGAAGGATTGGCACATGAAAATAGACATCCTGGAGGTTGAGAGTAGTTATAAACTCGTTCTGCCATAAGAACTTTAGGATTTTGTTGAGGGACAACATTTGTAAAGTCTGCGCAAAGATCTAAAATCATGCGCTACTTTCCTCATTTGCTTGTTGATGAGGAACTGAGAGTAAACCCTAACGCTGTTGGAGATTCGGAACGACTCAGACAGTCCCTGTTTGTATCCATATAGACACTTGTGAAAACGACACCCGTAGATGAGAAGGAGGAGGTCCCTTTGGAGGTGTAGAAAGAGGGAAATTAGACAAATTCTAAAGTGTGCCCTTGGGCATGACGTTTAAAAACCCAACGGTCCTCTGTCACCTTTGACCAAGTGGAGTAAAAGTGAGATTTTAGATCTCTGACGTTTTTGGAGGGAATAAAGGTGTGTTCCCGGTAATCCATTGTTTCTTAGAAGAGTTTGCCTAGGCTGTACAATGATTGTCTATGTAGGACCTGTTGGTACTGTGCCTATGTGACTGCGTTTGATTTGAGTAACGCAGTTGGTTCTGATTGTAGGAGCCAATACTGGATGGAACTCCCTTGAAACAAAGGACGAGGAGCTACGTCCTCGGCACCACGGAAAGGCTGCGATTCTTTATCCCGAAGGTGCGGGCAGTATCTGTGTCCTTTAAGATGGTCTGCAGTGCCTCATCAACATGATGGCCAGAAGGGCTCCTCAATCAAAAGAACAAGTGAAGTATAGAAGTCTGAACCTCCTTGCGAAAGACGTAGCATTGAAGCCAAATTGTTTTTTTCCAGACTGCCCCTATAGCGAGCTGTGGAAAACCTGTACACGCAATGTCCGCTTCACAGTGTATCATTTCTGATGCACATCTCTCTCTCTCTCTCTC